>NC_089845.1:29665232-29988843 GCF_035609145.1 Eleutherodactylus coqui | reverse complement strand
AAAAGTGGCGGAGCGATAGCCCACAATGCTGTACAGAAGCAATGAGAAATAGAATCCTGTGCCACCGCCATCAGGAGCTGCACACGTGGGCATAGCAATGGGGAACCTATGTGCCACACACTATTCATTCTGTCAAGGTGTCTGCATGCCCCAGTCAGACCGGGCTTTTTAATTCATAGACACAGGCAGGTACAACTCCCTATTGTGAAGTCCCTGTCGACCCACAGCATGGGTGGCTCCCTGGAACCCACCGGCGGTACACAGAAATATCCCATTGCATTGCCCAACACAGCTGAGGTAGTAATGTCGTGCTTAATGCAGGTGGGCTTCGGCCCACACTGCATGCCCCAGTCAGACTGGGGTTCTTTACAAGTGGACACATGTAGGTTTAACTCCCTGTGGACCCACTGCCTGGGTGGGTGCCAGGAAGCCACCGGCGGTACATAGAAATATCCCATTGCATTGCCCAACACAGCTGAGGTAGTAATGTCGTGCGTAATACAGGTGGGCTTCGGCCCACACTGCATGCCCCAGTCAGACGGGTTCTTTAGAAGTGTACAGATGTATTAAAAACTCAGTGTGCACCTACAGCATGGGTGGCTCCCTGGAACCCACCGGCGGTACACAAAAATATCCCATTGCATTGCCCAACACAGCTGAGGTAGTAATGTCGTGCGTAATACAGGTGGGCTTCGGCCCACACTGCATGCCCCAGTCAGACTGGGATTCTTTACAAGTGGACACATGTAGGTTTAACTCCCTGTGGACCCACTGCCTGGGTGGGTGCCAGGAAGCCACCGGCGGTACATAGAAATATCCCATTGCATTGCCCAACACAGCTGAGGTAACGTCAGCTGTAATGCAGGTGGGCTAAAAATTAATTTGATTACACTGTAGGCGAGGGCCCACAAAAATTGCTGTATCAACAGTACTAATGTACATCCCAAAAATTGGCCATGGCCAGCCAAGAGGGCAGGTGAAACCCATTAATCGCTTTGGTTAATGTGGCTTAAGTGGTAACTAGGCCTGGAGGCAGCCCAGTGTAACGAAAAATTGGTTCAAGTTAAAGTTCCAATGCTTTTAAGCGCATTGAAACTTATAAAAATTGTTCTGAAAAATTATTTGAGTGAGCCTTGTGGCCCTAAGAAAAATTGCCCGTTCAGCGTGATTACGTGAGGTTTCAGGAGGTGGAACAGGAGGAGGAGGAGGAGGAATATTAGACACAGATTGATGAAGCAGAAATGTCCCTGTTTTGGATGGTGAGAGAGAACGTAGCTTCCATCCGCGGGTGCAGCCTACGTATTGCTTACGTATCGCTGCTGTCCGCTGGTGGAGAACAGAAGTCTGGCGAAATCCAGCCTTTGTTCATCTTGATGAGTGTTAGCCTGTCGGCACTGTCGGTTGACAAGCGGCTACGCTTATCTGTGATGATTCCCCCAGCCGCACTAAACACCCTCTCCGACAAGACGCTAGCCGCAGGACAAGCAAGCACCTCAAGGGCATACAGGGCTAGTTCAGGCCACGTGTCCAGCTTCGACACCCAGTAGTTGTAGGGGGCAGAGGCGTCACCAAGGATGGTCGTGCGATCCGCTACGTACTCCCTCACCATCCTTTTGCAGTGCTCCCGCCGACTCAGCCGTGACTGGGGAGCGGTGACACAGTCTTGCTGGGGAGCCATAAAGCTGGCCAGGCCCTTAAAGACTGTTGCACTGCCTGGGATGTACATGCTGCTCGATCTACGCACATCCCCTGCAACATGGCCCTCGGAACTGCGCCTTCTGCCACTAGCGCTGTCGGCTGGGAATTTTACCATCAGCTTGTCCGCAAGGGTCCTGTGGTATAGCAACACTCTCGAACCCCTTTCCTCTTCGGGAATCAGAGTGGGCAGGTTCTCCTTATACCGTGGATCGAGCAGTGTGTACACCCAGTAATCCGTAGTGGCCAGAATGCGTGCAACGCGAGGGTCACGAGAAAGGCATCCTAACATGAAGTCAGCCATGTGTGCCAGGGTACCTGTACGCAACACATGGCTGTCTTCACTAGGAAGATCACTATCAGGATCCTCCTCCTCCTCCTCCTCCTCCTCAGGCCATACACGCTGAAAGGATGACAGGCAATCAGCCGGTGTACCGTCAGCAGCGGGCCAAGCTGTCTCTTCCCCCTCCTCCTCATCCTCCTCATGCTCCTCCTCCTCCTCCTGTACGCGCTGAGAAATAGACAGGAGGGTGCCCTGACTATCCAGCGGCATACTGTCTTCCCCCGCCCCCGTTTCCGAGCGCAAAGCAGCTGCCTTTATGGTTTGCAGGGAATTTCTCAAGATGCATAGCAGAGGAATGGTGACGCTAATGATTGTAGCATCGCCGCTCACCACCTGGGTAGACTCCTCAAAATTACCAAGGACATGGCAGATGTCTGCCAACCAGGCCCACTCTTCTGAAAGGAATTGAGGAGGCTGACTCCCACTGCGCCGCCCATGTTGGAGTTGGTATTCGACTATAGCTCTACGCTGTTCATAGAGCCTGGCCAACATGTGGAGCGTAGAGTTCCACCGTGTGGGCACGTCGCACAGCAGTCGGTGCACTGGCAGCTTAAAGTGATGTTGCAGGGTGCGCAGGGTGGCAGCGTCCGTGTGGGACTTGCGGAAATGTGCGCAGAGCCGGCGCGCCTTTACGAGCAGGTCTGACAAGCGTGGGTAGCTTTTCAGAAACCGCTGAACCACCAAATTAAAGACGTGGGCCAGGCATGGCACGTGCGTGAGGCTGCCGAGCTGCAGAGCCGCCACCAGGTTACGGCCGTTGTCACACACGACCATGCCCGGTTGGAGGCTCAGCGGCGCAAGCCAGCGGTCGGTCTGCTGTGTCAGACCCTGCAGCAGTTCGTGGGCCATGTGCCTCTTATCGCCTAAGCTGAGTAGTTTCAGCACGGCCTGCTGACGCTTGCCCACCGCTGTGCTGCCACACCGCGCGACACCGACTGCTGGCGACATGCTGCTGCTAACACATCTTGATTGTGAGACAGAGGAGGAGGAGGAGGAGGAGGGTGCTTTAGTGGAGGAAGCATACACCTCCGCAGATACCAGCACCGAGCTGGGGCCCGCAATTCTGGGGGTGGGTAGGACGTGAGCGGTCCCAGGCTCTGACTCTGTCCCAGCCTCCACTAAATTCACCCAATGTGCCGTCAGGGAGATGTAGTGGCCCTGCCCGCCTGTGCTTGTCCACGTGTCCGTAGTTAAGTGGACCGTGGCAGTAACCGCGTTGGTGAGGGCGCGCACAATGTTGCGGGAGACGTGGTCGTGCAGGGCTGGGACGGCACATCGGGAAAAGTAGTGGCGACTGGGAACTGAGTAGCGCGGGGCCGCCGCCTCCATGATACTTTTGAAGGACTCCGTTTCCACAACCCTATACGGCAGCATCTCAAGGCTGATGAATTTTGCGATGCGGACGGTTAACGTTTGAGCGTGCGGGTGCGTGGCGGCGTACTTGCGCTTGCGCTCGAACACTTGCGCAAGCGACGGCTGAACGGTGCGCTGAACTACACTGCTGGATGGGGCCGAGGACAGCGGAGATGAGGGTGTGGGTGCAGGCCATGAGGCGGTAGTGCCTGTGTCCTGAGAGGGGGGTTGCATCTCAGTGGCAGGTTGGGGCACAGGGGGAGAGGCAGGGGTGCAAACCGGAGGCGGTGAACGGCCTTTGTCCCACCTTGCGGGGTGCTTGGCCATCATATGTCTGCGCATGGTGGTGGTGGTGAGGCTGTTGGTGTTGGCTCCCCGGCTGAGCTTTGCGCGACAAAGGTTGCACACCACTGTTCGTCGGTCGTCAGGCGTCTCTGTGAAAAACTGCCAGACCTTAGAGCACCTCGGCCTCCGCAGGGTGGCATGGCGCGAGGGGGCGCTTTGGGAAACACTTGGTGGATTATTCGGTCTGGCCCTGCCTCTACCCCTGGCCACTGCACTGCCTCTTGCAACCTGCCCTGCTGATGCCCTTGACTCCCCCTCTGAAGACCTGTCCTCCTGAGTAAGCGTTGCACACCAGGTGGGGTCAGTCACCTCATCGTCCTGCTGCTCTTCCTCCGAATCCTCTGTGCGCTGCTCCCTGGGACTTACTGCCCTTACTACTACCTCACTGCAAGACAACTGTGTCTGATCGTCATCGTCCTCCTCACCCACAGAAAGTTGTTGAGACAGTTGGCGGAAGTCCCCAGCCTCTTCCCCCGGACCCCGGGAACTTTCGAATGGTTGGGCATCAGTGACGATAAACTCCTCTGGTGGGAGAGGAACCGCTGCTGCCCAATCTAAGCAGGGGCCCGAGAACAGTTCCTGGGAGTGTTCCCGCTCCTGAGCAGGTGTCATTGTAGTGGAGTGAGGAGGCTGGGAGGAAGGAGGAGCAGCCAACAGAGGATTCGGATTGGCAGCAGTGGACGGCGCAGAACTGCGGGTAGACAATAGGTTGCTCGAAGCACTTTCTGCCATCCAGGACAGGACCTGCTCACACTGCTCATTTTCTAATAACCGTCTCCCGCGTGGACCCATTAATTGGGCGATGAATGTGGGGACGCCAGAAATGTGCCTCTCTCCTAATCGCGCAGCAGTCGGCTGCGACACACCTGGATCAGGAGCTTGGCCTGTGCCCACACCCTGACTTAGCCCTCCGCGTCCTCGGCCGCGTCCACGTCCTCTAGGCCTACCCCTACCCCTCAGCATGCTGTATTACCAGTGATTTGATTTCACAGGCAGGAAATAAATTGGCGCAAGACTGCAGGCCAAATATAATTTTTGCCCTTTTTGGAAAACGAAAGGCCCCACTGCCTCTAGTGAATGAATTATCTAAGTTTAATAACTGTGCTGTGTCCCTGCTTATGTGTCACAGAACGTGAGGGTAGCAGAGTTATTAACTGTGGCAGAGCAGGTATTTTTTTTCCCAATTAAGGAAAGCAAATGGCGAAGCCAGCAGTAAAGCGTAGCTGGGTGCGTATGATTTAGCAATGTTTTTCACGCAGCTCACACGTCTCCACAGGCGTAAGGACGGACACAGGCTGGACAAATAGATTTGTTTTCAGTTTTTTCCCACCAACAGGCAGCACTGCGTATATTCAATGAACCTGAGAAGTTTAATAACTGTGCTGTGTCCCTGCTTATGTGTCACAGAACGTGAGGGTAGCAGAGTTATTATAACTCTTGGAGAGCAGGTATTTTTTTTCCCAATTAAGGAAAGCAAATGGCGAACCCAGCAGTAAAGCGTAGCTGGGTGCGTATGATTTAGCAATGTTTTTCACGCAGCTCACACGTCTCCACAGGCGTAAGGACGGACACAGGCTGGACAAATAGATTTGTTTTCAGTTTTTTCCCACCAACAGGCAGCACTGCGTATATTCAATGAACCTGAGAAGTTTAATAACTGTGCTGTGTCCCTGCTTATGTGTCACAGAACGTGAGGGTAGCAGAGTTATTATAACTCTTGGAGAGCAGGTATTTTTTTTCCCAATTAAGGAAAGCAAATGGCGAAGCCAGCAGTAAAGCGTAGCTGGGTGCGTATGATTTAGCAATGTTTTTCACGCAGCTCACACGTCTCCACAGGCGTAAGGACGGACACAGGCTGGACAAATAGATTTGTTTTCAGTTTTTTCCCACCAACAGGCAGCACTGCGTATATTCAATGAACCTGAGAAGTTTAATAACTGTGCTGTGTCCCTGCTTATGTGTCACAGAACGTGAGGGTAGCAGAGTTATTATAACTCTTGGAGAGCAGGTATTTTTTTTCCCAATTAAGGAAAGCAAATGGCGAACCCAGCAGTAAAGCGTAGCTGGCTGCGTATGATTTAGCAATGTTTTTCACGCAGCTCACACGTCTCCACAGGCGTAAGGACGGACACAGGCTGGACAAATAGATTTCTTTTCAGTTTTTTCCCACCAACAGGCAGCACTGCGTATATTCAATGAACCTGAGAAGTTTAATAACTGTGCTGTGTCCCTGCTTATGTGTCACAGAACGTGAGGGTAGCAGAGTTATTATAACTCTTGGAGAGCAGGTATTTTTTTTCCCAATTAAGGAAAGCAAATGGCGAAGCCAGCAGTAAAGCGTAGCTGGCTGCGTATGATTTAGCAATGTTTTTCACGCAGCTCACACGTGTCCACCGCCCGTAAGGACGGACAGAGGCTGGACAAATAGATTTGTTTTCAGTTTTTTCCCACCAACAGGCAGCACTGCGTATATTCAATGAACCTGAGAAGTTTAATAACTGTGCTGTGTCCCTGCTTATGTGTCACAGAACGTGAGGGTAGCAGAGTTATTATAACTCTTGGAGAGCAGGTATTTTTTTTCCCAATTAAGGAAAGCAAATGGCGAACCCAGCAGTAAAGCGTAGCTGGCTGCGTATGATTTAGCAATGTTTTTCACGCAGCTCACACGTCTCCACAGGCGTAAGGACGGACACAGGCTGGACAAATAGATTTGTTTTCAGTTTTTTCCCACCAACAGGCAGCACTGCGTATATTCAATGAACCTGAGAAGTTTAATAACTGTGCTGTGTCCCTGCTTATGTGTCACAGAACGTGAGGGTAGCAGAGTTATTATAACTCTTGGAGAGCAGGTATTTTTTTTCCCAATTAAGGAAAGCAAATGGCGAAGCCAGCAGTAAAGCGTAGCTGGCTGCGTATGATTTAGCAATGTTTTTCACGCAGCTCACACGTGTCCACCGCCCGTAAGGACGGACAGAGGCTGGACAAATAGATTTGTTTTCAGTTTTTTCCCACCAACAGGCAGCACTGCGTATATTCTATGAATAATAACTGTGTTGTCGCCCTGCCTACACAATTCTTTCCCTGCAGTATCAATGGAGGGTGGAATGCTCTGCAGAGGCGATTTTGAGAAGCCCAAAAAAAATGCAGCACAGCTAACAGCAGCCTGGACAGTACTGCACACGGATAAATATGGCCCTAGAAAGGACCGTTGAGGTTCTTGAAGGCTACACTCACTCCTAACACTCTCCCTGCCTATGCAGCACTTCTGTCCCTAATGCCAGGTGCAACGGTCTGCAGAGGCGATTTTGAGAAAAAAAAAAATGCCACTGCTAACAGCAGCCAACACACAGCTATCAGTGGCCCTAATAAGGACCTTTGGGGGGTCTTGAAGCCTACACTAACTACCAATTCTTTCCCTACAGCAGCTCCGGTATAAACAGCACTGTCCCTCATCTAACTCACACCGCATCTGAGGCGAGCCGCGGGAGGGGCCGACTTTTATATTAGGCGAACACCTGATCTCGCCAGCCACTCACAGCAGGGGGGTGGTATAGGGCTTAAACGTTGCAGGGGGAAGTTGTAATGCCTTCCCTGTCTTTCAATTGGCCAGAAAAGCGCGCTAACGTCTCAGGGAAGGAAGTGAAAGTAACCAGAACACCGCATGGTGTTCGTCACGAATAACGAACATCCCGAACACCCTAATATTCGCACGAATATCAAGCTCGGACGAACGCGTTCGCTCATCTCTAATAATAAACTATTTCTCCTAAAAAATGAATATGTTTTTGTTAGAAAAACACTTTTTAAACATTTTGAGTTACATGTAAATTTACAGTAAAACTAGACTGCAGAACAGTAAAAAGACAAATACATTCCGCTTTTTGCTATTCTTAAAGGGGTTTTCCACTGAGAATACTATTGATGAGCTATCCTCAGAATAGGTCATTAATAGTTAATCAGCTGGGGTCCGTCGCTCAAGCCCCCGACCGATCAGCTGAGCATTGATTTCAATGAGAGCCTTGTCTGCAGTTACAAGCGCCGCCCACTACATGGAGGTTGGTGCGGAGGCTTCTACTGCTTCCACTCCAACCTCTGTGTATCTGCGGCGCTGACAGCATGCGCCCGCTCAACTGATTGGTCGGGGTCCCCAGTCGATCAACTATTGATGACCTCTCCTGAAGATAGGTCATTAGTAGTACTCTGCTTGGAAAACTCCTTCAATGTCAGAAATAAGCTAAATGTTTCTATTGTGAAGGCTGGATTGATCAAAAGAATTTCTACAATTTGCACATTTTCTATTGACTTGCTGATGTATCTTTAACCCTTTCCAATCCGTTGTCTGACGTCTGAAGACATTATGATTTAAGGCTGTGCAGCTCCGATGTTTGAAGATGTCCGTCGAGGTTCTCTTACTGTATATTGTCAGCCTGTCTGCTGTCTGAGCCTATCCAACGTGTCACCTCATGCAGTACTGGCTTTAGCCAGCAGATAGTGCCGTTGTATAACGGCAGAAAAGAGTAAGCCCCCTAGGAAAACTAGGATCCAAATTGGATTGGAAAGGGTTAAGGGTTTGTTGCATAAAGTCAACCTTTTCCTCTTCTTAAAGAAGCTGGCGTTACTGTGCAGCAGCTGATCAAGTGAGTGGCCATCTATGTAATACATGGATCCACCGAGTCAGCCAGAGGGCTCGCGGCTCTTACAAAGCCTCTCTTTGTTCTGACGCACATGGGGCAGTCACGAGAATCATATGGATCGTAGTTGTTGTCATGTGACAACCTCTTTCATAATTCAAGAAAATAACGTGTGTTCTATGGGGATTATTTGTGTTTTTGTTACATTATAGCCTTATATTTTACATTGTACGACATGTGAACATTGTTAATAATAGCTGTATGATAATAGTCCACAACTTAAGAAAATAAAAAATATTATTAATAAATACTTACCTATTCCGTATGAAGATGAAACATTGGCATTGCTATTACAGTACGGATGGACAATTCCTTATAAAAAGGCACCAGCCTTCTGTAGTATTCTTGTACCAAGGCTTTTTTTTTGTCCATTGGCAAATCTAAAAAACATGGGTTAAATATATTGGTTTTTTTTCGATGGGGGATATTCCTGTAGACCATGTTTGTTAGCCCTGTCATGCACTCGTTTCTATAATTCAGACAACAGGAACAGATTCTTAATTAAGGAATATATCAATTGTAACAACAGTAATGTAATTTACATTACAAAATACATAGCAGGGGGCACGGCCTGGCTATGCAGGAGGGAGGATGCTTGGTCTCTCTGTTCCCATTAACGCTTATGCCTTTCACCACCTGGTGCCCTTGGGCATGCAGTGCTTCATCCCCAATCTGCGACCTGCGGTGGCACAGCAGTCCTCTTCCAATATGGTGGCCATGACAACATGGACCCACTATTAGTGTCTTCCACAGGCACTACTGTTACGGCCACATGTGATGCACCGATGGAGCCTTCTATCTCAGTGCCACTGGTATCACAGCTACCTTGGAGTTCTCTGACCTCTCTCCCAGTGGCAATAGAGGAGACACTGCTGCTCATACCTGGCTCAGCAGGGAAAATCCCCATGCTGGCCCAGAGATATCCTCATTATTTTCTGCTGGAGGCTGCCAGCTCCACAATGTACTCAGTCGGGGCACAGGTACCATGTGAGCCTCTCTCATCCTATCCTCCCTCTCCACATACTCCTTCTCTTGACTGCCCAACTCCCCTAATGTTTGCTGCCCCTGGAGAGAGATTCTCCAGCCTGGGGAGCGGAGCACCTTCTCCCACTCCCTCGACTGACATGTTTACTGAGCTGACACAGAATGCAGGGGCACTGGCCGAGCTTAGAGCTCTTAGCTCTCACATGCAAGCTATACGTACGAAAGAGGACATGGAGGCCTATGTATCCAGAATATAGCATTCTTACAGTCAGAGTTAGCTTCTGTTCATGCGGAAGTGTGCCACGTGGAAAAAACGGTTGCTCTCATGGAAGCTTCTTTATCTGCCTTGTTGATGACAGTGAAAGCTCAGGATTTATCTATAGCCTCCCATACTCATTAAATTCAACTTTTGATGGATTGGCTTGACGATGTGGAGAATAGAGGGAGAAGAAACAACATTAGAGTGTGGATTATTCTCGAGTTGGTAGAGCAGCAAAATCTTGAGGAGACTCTCCATCATATTTTTAATACCATCTTGAGGGTCTCTGTGAACACTCCCATGGAAATTGACAATGCTCACTGGTCCCTGGGCCCTGAGCCCACTGACCCTGAATGGCCTTATGATATTACTAGCTGATATACCCGGCTTCGCCCGAGTTAATTTGGTACTGGTGTTTATCTGGTGTTCACATGGAAAATCTTATGAAGTCGTGGTTACTTTAGAGATACTGAGGAAAAACATTGTTCACCATTTTGCATAGTTCTCTGCGTTACCCAGGAAACACCACGTGGAGGTAACCATGTGACGTTTCCTTTATATAAAATGACATCAGGAAGTGAGAGAATTAGATTACGGATATAAAATTTGAACACTAATTCTTTTGTGCTTAGAATTGAATAATCGAGTTGGGACACATTAACGTTTCATATTTATGACACAATCAATGCTCGTGCCAAATTTCATGTTTCTATGACATTGGGAAGTGAGAAAATTACATTCCGCACGTAAAATTTTGACGCTAATTCTTTTGCGCATAGAATTGAATAATGGAGTTGGGACCTATTAGCTTTTCCTATTTATGACATAATCAATGCTCGTGCCAAATTTCCCGTTTCTATGACACCGGAAAGTGAGAAAATTACATTCCGCACGTAAAATTTGGACGCTAATTCTTTTGCGCATAGAATTGAATAATGGAGTAGGGACCCATTAGCTTTTCCTATTTATGACATAATCAATGCTCGTGCCAAATTTCCCATTTCTATGACACCGGAAAATGAGAAAATTACATTCCGCACGTAAAATTTGGACGCTAATTCTTTTGCGCATAGAATTGAATAATGGAGTAGGGACCCATTAGCTTTTCCTATTTATGACATAATCAATGCTCGTGCCAAATTTCCCGTTTCTATGACACCGGAAAATGAGAAAATTACATTCCGCACGTAAAATTTGGACGCTAATTCTTTTGCGCATAGAATTGAATAATGGAGTTGGGACCCATTAGCTTTTCCTATTTATGACATAATCAATGCTCGTGCCAAATTTCCCGTTTCTATGACACCGGAAAATGAGAAAATTACATTCCGCACGTAAAATTTCGACGCCAATTCTTTTGTGCATAGAATTGAATAATGGAGTTGGGACCTATTAGCTTTTCCTATTTATGACATAATCAATGCTCGCGCCAAATTTCCCGTTTCTATGACACCGGAAAGTGAGAAAATTACATTCTGCGCGTAAAATTTGGACGCCAATTCTTTTGCACATCGAATTGAATAATCGAGTTGGGACCCATTAGCTTTTCCTATTTATGACATAATCGATGCTCGTGCCAAATTTCCTGTTTCTATGACACCGGAAAGTGAGAAAATTACATTCCACACATAAAATTTGGACGCTAAAATCTTTTGTGCATAAAATTGAATAATCGAGTTGGGACCCATTAACTTTTCATACTTATGACACAATCAATGCTTGTGCCAAATTTCCTGTTTCTATGACACCGGAGAGTGAGAAAATTACATTCCGCACGTAAAATTTGGACGTTAATTCTTTTGCACATAGAATTGAATAATGGAGTTGGGACCCATTAGCTTTTCCTATTTATGACATAATCAATGCTCGTGCCAAATTTCCCGTTTCTATGACACCGGAAAGTGAGAAAATTACATTCCGCACGTAAAATTTCGACGCTAATTCTTTTGCGCATAGAATTGAATAATGGAGTTGGGACCCATTAGCTTTTACTATTTATGACATAATCAATGCTCGTGTCAAATTTCCCACTTCTATGACACCGGAAAGTGAGAAAATTACATTCCGCACGTAAAATTTGGACGCTAATTCTTTTGCGCATAGAATTGAATAATGGAGTTGGGACTAGGGATGAGCGAGTATACTCGCTAAAGCGCTACTCGCTCGAGTAATGTGCTTTAGCCGAATATCTCCCTGCTCGTCCCTGACGATTCGGGAGCCGCCGCAGCTGACAGGTGAGTCGCAGCAGGGAGCGGGGGGAAGCGGGCGAAAGAGAGAGATGTCTCCTCCGTTCCTCCCAGCTCTCCCCCGCAGCTCCCCGCGCCGCCCCCCGAATCTTTAGGGACGAGCAGGGAGATACTCGGCTACAGCACATTACTCGAGCGAGTAGTGCTTTAGCGAGTATACTCGCTCATCCCTAGTTGGGACCCACTAGCTTTTCCTATTTATGACATAATCAATGCTCGTGCCAAATTTCCCGTTTCTATGACACCGGAAAGTGAAGAAATTACATTCCGCACGTAAAATTTGGACGCTAATTCTTTTGCGCATAGAATTGAATAATCGAGTTGGGACCCATTAGCTTTTCCTATTTATGACATAATCAATGCTCGTGCCAAATTTCCTGTTTCTACGACACCGGAAAGTGAAAAAATTACATTCCGCATGTAAAATTTCGACGCCAATTCTTTTGCGCTAGAATTGAATAATCGAGTTGGGACCTATGAACTTTTCCTATTTATGACATAATCAATGCTCGTGCCAAATTTCCCGTTTCTATGACACCGGAAAGTGAAGAAATTACATTCCGCACGTAAAATTTGGACGCTAATTCTTTTGCACATAGAATTGAATAATCGAGTTGGGATCCATTAGCTTTTCCTATTTATGACATATTCAATGCGCGTGCAAAATTTTAAGTTTCTATGACATTGGGAAGTGAGAGATTTAGATTATGTTCGTTAAATTTCGACGCCAATTCTTTTGCGCTAGAATTGAATAATCGAGTTGGGACCCAATTACCTTTCCTATTTTGGAGATAATCTATGCTTGCGCCAAAATTCATGTTTCTACGACATCGGGAAGTGGAGAACTTGTGGCGAGTCAGTGAGTCAGTGAGTGAGTGAGTGAGTGAGTGAGTCAGTCAGTCAGTCAGTGAATGAGTCAGTGAGGGCTTTCGTCTTTATATATATAGATATGCAGAGTCCATCGATCTCAATAGAAGGAAGCCATCATGAAAAAAAACATTTGGTGCACTATCAGTGAAAACATATTCATTTGCTTTCTGACTTGTCTCGCCTTATTCTCCAGAAGGGGAAAGTTCTATGACCCCATCACAGACTGTCACATACCCGGGGACGTTTCAGATTCATCTGCAGGTCTGCCATGATGGCAGTCTATATGTATTGCAGAACCCCAGAGATCTCCCTACTCACGCACTTTTTAGAACAACATTTTCATTCGAGCTTAACCAGTGGATGACTATACCAATGAGGGACACCCATATCACATCTTATATCCAAGCTAGAGGCGGTACAACAGGGTACTAGAGTCTCCATGTCCACCCATAACAGATCTTGTATCCAAGCTAGAGGCGGTACAACAGGGTACTAGAGCCTTCATGCCTGCCAAATCACATCTTGTATCCAAGCTAGAGGCGGTACAACAGGGTACTAGAGCCTCCATGCCTGCTCATATTGCATCCTCTATCCAAGCTAGAGGTGGTACAACAGGGTACTAGAGCCTCCATGCCTGTCTGTATCACATCTTGTATGCAAGCTAGAGGTGGTACAAGAGGGTACTGGAGCCTCCATGCCTACCTGTATCACATCTTGTATCCAAGCTAGAGGTGGTACAAGAGGGTACTAGAGCCTCCATGCTCGCCTGTATCACATCTTGTATGCAAGCTAGAGGCGATACAACAAGGTACTGGAGCCTCCATGCCCACCTGTATCACATCTTGTATCTAAGCTAGAGGCGGTACAACAGGGTACTAGAGCCTCAATGCCCCCATATCACATCTTGTATCAAAGCTAGAGGTGGTACAACAGGGTACTAGAGCCTCCATGTCCCTCTATATCATATCTTGTATCCAAGCTAGAGGCAGTACAACAGCGTACTAGAGCCTCTATGCCTGCTCATATTGCATCCTCTATCCAAGCTAGAGGTGGTACAACAGGGTACTAGAGCCTCCATGCCTGTCTGTATCACATCTTGTATGCAAGCTAGAGGCGGTACAACAGGGTACTGGAGCCTCCATGCCCACCTGTATCACATCTTGTATCCAAGCTAAAGGGTGGTACAACAGGGTACTAGAGCCTCCATGCTCACCTGTATCACATCTTGCATGCAAGCTAGAGGCGATACAACAAGGTACTGGAGCCTCCATGCCCACCTGTATCACATCTTGTATCCAAGCTAGAGGCGGTACAACAGGGTACTGGAGCCTCCATGCCCCCCGTATCACATCTTGTATCCAAGCTAGAGGTGGTACAACAGGGTACTAGAGCCTCCATGCCTGTCTGTATCACATCTTGTATGCAAGCTAGAGGCGGTTCAACAGGGTACTGGAGCCTCCATGCCCACCTGTATCACATCTTGTATCCAAGCTAGAGGTGGTACAACAGGGTACTAGAGCCTCCATGCTCACCTGTATCACATCTTGCATGCAAGCTAGAGGCGATACAACAAGGTACTGGAGCCTCCATGCCCACCTGTATCACATCTTGTATCTAAGCTAGAGGCGGTACAACAGTGTACTAGAGCCTCCATTCCCCTCTGTATCACATCTTGTATCCAAGCTAGAGGCGGTACAACAGGGTACTAGAGCCTCAATGCCCCCATATCACATCTTGTATCAAAGCTAGACGTGGTACAACAGGGTACTAGAGCCTCCATGCCCACCCGTATCACATCTTGTATCCAAGCTGGACACGGTATAACAGGGTACTAGAGCCTCCATGCCCCTCTATATCATATCTTGTATCCAAGCTAGAGGCAGTACAACAGGGTACTAGAGCCTCCATGCACACCCGTATCACATCTTGTATCCAAGCTAGAGGCGGTACAACAGGGTACTAGAGCCTCCATTCCTACCTGTATCACATCTTGTATCCAAGCTAGAGGCGGTACAACAGAGTACTAGAGCCTCCATGCTCGCCTGTATCACATCTTGTATCCAAGCTAGAGGCGGTACAACAGGGTACTAGAGCCTCCCTGCAAGGAGTTTGTTTTCTGTAATTATATTATCCTTTTTCTCTGATATTGCAGTCAGCGTTACAATCACACAGAGAAAGTTTCATTTGATTCCGACAACTTCTAGGGGAGGGATTGTTGTTGACAATGAGTGAATATACAAACAGATTGCTGGAAGATTAGTTTGAATTCAGACTTTGTATCAGCTGTAGCCGTTTGTTTCCTCTTTGCACTCCTTCTTCAGAGGATTGTGCAGTGGAGTCCACTGTGGTGATCTGGTGCTTCACGTGTTAATACCATGAAGTATCTTGGTGACACCTGTTTGTGATTAAAGGGATTCCTGGCTGATTACAATATGACTACCAGACCCCCAAGGTCCACAGAATGGAGGAGGCACAGCGCTGGTTAAAGGAGATGTCTCGAGGAAGCAGTGAATTTTTTTTTTTGCCCAGTCCCCCCCATTAAACATACATTACAAAGCCCCCCTGTAAATGACATTTCTAGCTGGTTCGTACTTACCGTTCCAGCGTTTCAGCAAGTTATAAAAGTTTCCCCAATATGGCCGCCGGCTCTTTCCCCGTCGCTCGCTGCAGCCCGACGTGCGCGCTCCCGAGACGCCGCCAGCTGTGTCTCCATGGCAACCGGACGCATCGCAGCCGCCGACCAGACGCCCCGCAGCCGCCGACCAGACAGCAGGTAACCGGCGCTAGCCCCCGGCTCCCCAGCGCTAGCTCCCCCGGCGCAGCGACAGCCCCCCCCATCGCAGCGACAGCCCCCCCGGCCTAGCGCTAGCTCCCCCGGCGCAGCGACAGCCCCCCCGGCCTAGCGACAGCTCCCCCGGCCTAGCGACAGCTCCCCCGGCGCAGCGACAGCTCCCCCGGCGCAGCGACAGCCCCCCCGGCCTAGCGACAGCCCCCCCCATCGCAGCGACAGCCCCCCCGGCCTAGCGCTAGCTCCCCCGGCGCAGCGACAGCTCCCCCGGCGCAGCGACAGCTCCCCCGGCGCAGCGACAGCCCCCCCGGCCTAGCGACAGCCCCCCCCATCGCAGCGACAGCCCCCCCGGCCTAGCGCTAGCTCCCCCGGCGCAGCGGCAGCCCCCCCGGCCTAGCGACAGCCCCCCCGGCCTAGCGACAGCCCCCCCGGCCTAGCGACAGCTCCCCCGGCGCAGCGACAGCCCCCCCGGCCTAGCGACAGCCCCCCCCATCGCAGCGACAGCCCCCCCCATCGCAGCGACAGCCCCCCCGGCCTAGCGCTAGCCCCCCCGGCGCAGCGGCAGCCCCCCCCCGGCGCAGCCCGGCGCAGCGGCAGCCCCCCCCCGACCCATCACTTACCTGGGAGGCTTCTCGGGGCGGCTGGGCTGGGCTGGTCTTCTCCGCTGGGCAGCTCCAGTTTCTGCACCTTCCTCTAACAGAGGATGGTGCAGAATGGCCGCTTCAGCGCGCTCCCGAGCAGTGACAGCTCGTCTGCGCATGCGCAGAAGAGCTGTAGCGGGGAGCACACTGAAGCGGCTCGTGCTGAATGGAGAAGACCGGACTGCGCAAGCGCGTCTAAAAAAGCAAGCTGCCAGCGAATTTAGACGGAACCATGGAGACGAGGACGCTAGCAACGGAGCAGGTAAGTGAATAACTTCTGTATGGCTCATATTTAATGCACAATGTACATTACAAAGTGCATTAATATGGCCATACGGAAGTGTATAACCCCACTTGGTTTCGCGAGACCACCCCTTTAAGGGCTGCCGCCCCTTCACAGGTTTACTCTGCACAGCTTCACTTGTGTCCGCCTGCCGAGTAATGAACTGCAGTAACTAATGGAGCTGCGCTGACTGCCTGGAGGTGGGCTAGGAAAGAGCTGAAGGGGTGCTGGTCCTTTCATTTACGTGGAGTCCTAGAAGTCGAACCTCCTCCAAACATGAAGGGAGGGCCGATACTAGCAATATCAGATGGTTACTTATAATAAGGGTACCCCTTAAATAAAGGAGTGAAGGACAGCCCCAGAATGAAAACAAGAATGAAAATGAATTAGGCCACTCTCACACACGGACGCGGCAAAGCACCACGATTTTTCTTTTGTCTTTTTGTGTGTTTTAGTGCACCCCATCATTGTGATGGGTAATGCGGTGCGCTAAATGCCGAAAAATAGAGAAGACAGCTCTCAAAAATTGTGGGGCTGGAAAGCGCCGTTCAAGGCCGCAATTGAACGCATGTCTGCGAGGCCCCATTGAAATCAATGGGAGTGTTACACCGCGATTACCCCCGCATTCAAAACGCCCAGGTAATCACGTTAAAAAGCAGCTGCGTGAGAGCAGCCTTAGGGCTCATGTCCACAACAGTATTTTCACCATGTATCATGCGTGTGTTTCACAGATGTGTGACACGTGGTAAATGGAGTCAATGAAATTCAATGGACTTTCATTGATCCATGCACATTGGTGTGTACCATGTTTCTCTGAAAATAAAACCAACCCCGATAATAAGCCCTGCCATGATTTGTTGAGGGGCGGGGGCTTGAAATATAAGCCCTACCCTGAAAATAAGCCCTAGCTACACTACATGAAAAAAAAAAACTCATCTAGCAGGCACCGTCCAGGTCCCTCCCGCTGCTCTCTGTCACTCCGGCAGGCTTCCGTGCAGTCCACAATGCCGACAGAGTATCTTTTGCTGGTGACGGGGCTTTAATACGCCACCCCCAGCAAGCAATTGGTCTGCTTGGTTCACAAGCGCTGCCTCAGCCAATCAGAGCCTGCGCTCGATGAACCAATCACAACTATTCATTGAATGACATCATTGAATGGCTTTGATTAGTTCATTGAGCGCTGGCTTTAATTTGCTGAGGCGGCGCTCCTGAACCAATCATAGTAATCGCTTACTGGAGGCAGGGTATTGAAGCCCTATCACCAGCAAGAGATGCTCCGTCGGCGTTGAGGGTTACACGAAAGCCTGCTGGAGCGCTGGAGGCCAGCTGAAGGGACTCCCATGGTGCCTGCAAGGTGAGTATAAGACACCCCCCAGAATAAGACCCTATGCCTCTTTTGGGGCAAAAATTAATATAAGACAGCGTCTTACTTTCAGAGAAACATGGTAGATGCTGCATATCGATATGCAGGTGAAACAAGTCGCAGCATGCACTATTTCTCTGTGTTTGTACGATGCGGGAGCCATAAACTCCTGCATGGGCAGTGTATGGTACGCTGTGCATACGCAATACATTGGGGAATTAAAAAAGAAAAAAAATCACACTGCGCATGTCCGTGATCCTGTGATTGGCGTTTATGCGCAGTGCTATACGGGCTCTCTGCCCGCAGCGCGTATGGCTGGAAAAGCCCCTAAGGGAAGTGAGTGGGAGAACGCAGACGGGGCTGTTCGTTACTATACTTGTGCCTTATCTCCCCAATTCTGTGCCTTATCTCCGCAAAAAACACACCAAAAATAGTAAAGATACGTGCCATAAGGAAGGCAACCGAAACAATTCTCATGTTTCTGGGGGAGGTTTGCATTTAAAACCTCAAACACGCTGTGCACTACAACGGAGTCCGACCCTGTGCCCGGCCGGCGTCCGCGCGTACTTGTCATTACTAAGGATGGCCCGCACGGTGCGCCGTCGGACATGCACAGTACAGATTTTTTTTAACCTCCTGCTTTTTCCATGTCACTGCATAGCGATGTTGTGGAATCCACAAACTTTTCACAATGCCAATTGCGGATGTGCGGCGGGTTGGATGGCTTCCATTGACTTTAATGGAAGCGGTCCACGTGGAATCCGTGCAAAAATAGAACTTGCTACAATTTTTTCTCTGCGACTGGAAAATCGTAATTGATTTCCGCTCGTGTGCAAGAAATAGCACTTGTCCATAACATGCTATGGACGGTATCTGCTGCAGAATCGGCAGGCGGACGCCCTCTCTGGAGGTCATGTGCAGCCGGCCGTATACAGAGAACATCTCATGCAAATTTTGACTAATTATATTGGGGAATATCTTTCCTTATGGTTTATTCATTGCAAATTTCTATCAAGCAGAATGTAGGAATTTGGCGTTCACCACAACTATTTGTTAGGCTCTTACTCACACCTAGGTAATTTGCATGTAATGTCTGTGTTAGTCTGATGTTTTCATTTTGGCATGTTTATCCAGTGAGGTAATTGTAGTCCAAGTGAATCATGCTGAAGCTTAAGTTATGCTATCAGCATCTGGACAGTCGGCTCTACCGGCAGCACCTATACGGTTTATCCTTGGCTCCTGCTCACTAAGGTGTTATTGACTGACGTTCCTTTTAGTGTGGCTGCAAATACATGTAATTGTCCACTCAAGCCAAATAACCCCCATGGAGATCCAACAGCTCGCAGCCTCCACATGGTAACATGGGATTTATTATGATTCTTATCTAAATTAAATTAGGGTACCAGAAGAGTCTGTTAGGCTGTTTCTACTCTGCGTATGTCTTACATTGTAAACCACATCCTTCCATGGAGGCTGTTTCTTGTAAGAGATTTCTCTTACCTGATTTATTTCTGCAAGCTTATTCTTCTTCTAATTACGTGTGCAGCGTCTGAGGAGCGGGCCCACAGCTGAGGAGACAGCAGGGAAGAGAAAGGCCTTGTCACGAGGGTCTACCATCTCTTCCCCTGGGGGTAGCTTGGGACCCGAGCTTGTTACCCCCAGAAGGAGTAACCGGAGGTTACCTGTAGTCTAATTGTCACTCGTGACGCCACTGTTCTGATCTCCCAGATGTAGTCCAATTGTCACTCGTGACGCCACTGTTCTGTCCTCTGCGGCGGATCTCCCAGATGTAATAAAGTAGTCCACACACAGGGTATTCTTCTGAACGAGAATCGAGAACAGTCGATTCTGTTCGTTTACTTCAGCACTTCACTAAAAACAGTACAGTAGCCAATTACCGTGGTGCAACAGGGGGGATTCTCGGGGCATTTGTATAATCCACAGTCTAACTTATCTGTAAGATTTCTCTCCTGCAAACTCTCTCTTTCCTGTCATACACTCACTTCCTCTCATTTAGTAGCAGTTTTCCATTCCTCCGAATGCATGCCGTACCGCTGCTGTAAACCCACGTGTTTCCATCATGTCTGGGCTTTCACTCCCTCTACACAGGGAAGCCATAAGTAGTCTCTTAGCAGGGCCAGGCCCTGGTGGGAACAGCGGACCATCTCTCCGACTCTTCCATTGCTCTCTCAGACTAACGTTGACTCTCTTAGACTGATGTTGACTCTCTCCTTCGCATTGCATTCAGCAAACCCATATATACCACCATGTTACATGACATATACAAAACGTTACATTTCCAGACAGGACAGAACATACCAGACATTAACCCATTCAGTCCTGCAGCCATGCAATACAGGTAAACCTAATGCATTCCACAAACAAGATACTGACAAGACAATGACACGAGACAGACATAGAACATTATGGAGGAGCCCCACATTGACTCCGGGCCACTACATATGCATAACAGTTCACTTTGAGAACAATCACTTTTACATATCAGCACATATTGTTACACACAAACTATAGACTAAGAATGCATTAATGCAGCCATATTTCTGGTCCATGTTCCATCCACATTTTTAAGAGTGCATTACCTTAAAGAAGCACTCTGAGATTTTTAGCTATCCCCCTACATCAAGGCTGTCAATAGGCTCAACCATAGAGACTAACTTCTGGTCTGTATAGAATATGCTGCGGGATTTATGTTGTCAGAGGGTAGAGGGTCCCATGGTTCAAAGGTGGCCGAGATCAGAGCTGATAGTTCTGCATAAAGCACAAAATAAAAGAGCTCTCAGCACTGTATAGTATTTAACCCCTTAAGGACACGGCCTATTTTGGCGTTGAGGACCAAATGATTTTTGGTATTTTTTCATCTCCATTTTTCAAAAGCCATAACTTTATTTTTCCGCCGACACGGCCGTATAAGGGCTTGTTTTTTGCGTGGCGAACTGTAGTTTTTATTGGTACCATTTTTGGGTACATTGACTATATTGTAAAACTTTTATTATTTTTTTTATGATTTTAGGGAGAGAAAACGCATCAATTCTGCCATAGATTTTTATTGTTTTTTTAGAGCATTAATTATGCAGCATAAATGACACACTCCATTTTTTTCTGCAGACCGGTTCGGTTACAACGAGACCAAAATTCTTCTATTTTTTTAGGTTTTTCCACTTTTCCCCAATAAAAACCCTTTTTTTGGAAATTATAATTTTTTTCTAAACTCACTGCATTCAGTCCTATAACTTTTTTTTATTTTTCCATGGACGGAGCTCTCTGAGGGCTTATTTTTTGCGAGACGAGCTGTAGTTTTTATTGGTACCATTTTGGGGTACCCCCTTTTTTTTTCATCACTGTTATTGCATTTTTTGGGAGGCAAAATGCTAAAAATTAGCATTTTGCCTCAGTTTTTTAGCATTTTTTTAAACGCTTTTTGCCGCGCAGGATAAAATGCGCATTCGATTTATTGTACGCGTCGTTACGGACGCAATACCAAATATGTGGGATTTTTAATTTAAAAAAAAAAATTTTATGCTAATATAAGAAAAAGCATAAAAAAGGGTTTTTTAACATTTTTTTTACCTTTTTATTTTTTGTACTTTATTTTCTCTTTTTTTTTTTTGCACCATCTGTGTCCCTCTGAGGGACTTACACAGCAGGACTGCAGATCACTGCGATAAGGCATGGCAGGACTTCTCTCCTGCCATGCCTTATCACTTACTATAGCGATCACAGGCTATGGCAATACAGGACGCCGGTATCTGGCGTCCTGTTGCAATAGCAACCAGCTGGGCTGTCGTGATGTTATCACGAGAGTCGGCTGGAGTCACAGAGGGAGCGGGAAGGGGTTAATGTTTGTTTTTTAGATCTTACTACTTTTGCAGATGACTTTTTTTCCTCTTCTCTTTTGTGTTTGGCATGACCTTTGTATCTTACCATTAATGACGCTGTATAAGTTCTTGCATTTTACCAAATGAGCTGTAGTTTTCACTGAAACAATTTATGGGCACACATGACATTCTGATAACTTTTTATTTGATTTTTTTTGAAGGCCAGCACGACAAAAAAAGCTGAAGCTCCAGCATTGCTTGATGGAATTTTTGAAGGCATTCACTTTGCGGTATAAATAACATGTTCCTTTAATTCTGCGGCTCAGTATAATGACATTGATACCAGATTTATACTTAGTTTTACTATTTCTGCACAATAGAATCCCTTTTTAGAGGACAATGTAGTGTGGCCCCATTCAAAGACTCGTAACAGTTTTGCTTTTCTGCTAACAGAACTGTGTGAGGACCTTTTTCTTGTGAACGAGCTGTTGTTGTTTAGTGGCACCGTTTTGTGGTTCATTTAACTTTTTGATTGCTTTTTATCCTTTTTTTGTGAGGCAGCATATGCAAAATTAATAGTTTTGGCATTGTTTCTTTTTTTCACAGCGCTCACCCTGCAAGTTAAACTCTTCCATCTGGGCTTTTACAAAAGTACTGATCCCAAATGTGTGTGCAAGGGGCTGTGTTTATGTTGTTTTTTTTGTTAGATTTTTTTTTTTAACATTTTTAAACTTTTGAATTTATTTCCATAGGGGCTTGAACTTCAGTTAGATTGAGCAGTCATATAAATACAATGCAATACTTGTATTGCAGTGCACTGTAGAAGCATATTAGACAAGGCCTGAATTGCTATTTCTTATTCTGCTGAGGAAAATTAAAGCAGTGCTGTGATTGGTTGCTATGGGCACCACACATTTTCTTTTGGACAACTTTCATAAGAGTGTGATGCTGGGCTCATTTTTGTGGGCCACGTATTATTGTGAATCCACGTTTTAAATCCAGAAGCCTTGTGTTCATCTCAAGTCCACAAGAATGGATATGCACCAAGTATGAGTATTATAGGCTGTCTTGTATGCAGCTATAGAATATAAGGGCAGACGTTTCTAGAAGGAGCGATCGGATAATATATTATAGGCGACTGTTAAGTAATTGGAGCGGTCCTGGATTACCATCCCCCTCACTTTTATTGGAAGCCCAAATAACAATGCCATCATTGTGTGATAGAGTATATAGAGCAGGTTTTTCATATTTAGTTCCATTGCTACAATTAATCTGGACAGGATTAAGTTGGTGAAAGTCATTATTAACAAGATGAAAGAAAGTTTCAATAAAGGATCCCCTGTGGTGTACAGGGTTATAGGATGACTTGGGTGCTACATCTACACTAATGATGGGATCGGCATGAGTGTTGGGAAGAATAGTAACAGTGTCCTCATCACTAGAGTGGGACATAAAAGTATAATGCCTGGTTAAAGTCCATTTACAAACAAAAATATTCAGATCCAAGAAAAGTTGAAAGACGTCCAAAGATACCGGGGTGGGGGAGGGGGGAGGGGGCAGAAAGAGAGGCTCTTGGACAACAGGGACATTTCATGTTGGTCCAGAACATATTTTGACAATTGAATAGTTTTACGGTGACAACTGATTCTTCTTGGCGGGATTGTTGTTGGCTTTTTCTGTGTCTCCTCCGACCTTAACATGCTTGCCTCCTGTTTTTCTTTTTGATGTGAGCTAATGGGTTGTAGAAAAAAAAAATCGAGTTATAGTGAGATTTTTGGAACTTGCGATGGCAGGAAGGAGAATTGATGTGGATTGCTTGCCCGGAGTTAAGTTTGGTAAATGTGAAACTGACTGGGACGGTGCATCTCTAAGGTCCTACTATTATTGGTATCTATATGTGCTATTGGAAACTTTTGTATCTTTTGCCGTGTGAACTAGTAGTGGCCGTCATACTCACGTCATCACTTGGAGTGACACCAATAGGATCGCAAGGCCCAACAGATGTAGATATGTGACGATTAATTGTCCTCTATCTGGGTGGGGGGTTCCCTCTCATCATATACTGTAAGTTGTGAAAGTCTAAGAGGGCTTATGTCACTGTTGGCAATGTAGACCATCTTGTTTGAAGAATTTAAATCTGAAGTTGTATTAAACAGCTGCTTCAAATGTGAGCTTAGTGTTAAAAGCGCTGCTTGGAATATTATGCGAAAAAGTAGTGCTATTGAGAAGATCCGTGTCGGCTGGTGGATTCATTTGATACACATGGATTGGGTGTGCAGTGTGAGTCTGTAGAGGACCTGAATATTTCTTTTTGGTCAGGGCCAAATTTTTAGTCCTAGGTTCATAGTGGGTGGCAGTAGGCGTCGCCACAGTATTGGCTGGGTTAGACTTATTGTACCACACTGAAATATCATCAAAACCAGACAGGTCTTCAAGTCTCTAGAGAGGTTATGAGCATTTTTGAGGAGAACCTCATTCTCGACCTTCTTAATCAGCTCCCAGGTAGAAGTGAGCATATGAAAAAAGTTGGGATGACCCTCAAATTTATTTGAATAGCTGAAAATATTAGTAGTTTTATTCAGGGCATCAGCACAGAGAGTTTTATGTTAAGGCAATATAAGCCTCATAAGTGACAGGGAGCAAGTATGGACAATATCTGACCATTCGCTACTGAAGCTAGAATCATCCACTTCAGTACCTTTCCTTTGCCATGCAGATAGGGACACTCCAAATTTCTTTCCACATCTTCAAATCTCCATCAGTTCTCTTCTTCTGGGTCTTCCAGGCTTCAGAGGAACCCATCAGTCATACAGTGGAACTCCGGACAGATTATCAGTTGGGGAAATCTCTGCCACCTTTGTTGCTTGCCTATCATTCATTCTTTATCTCCTAAACCTTCGGACCAGAGCTTGTATCGCCTACCTGGAGCTTACATTGATTATGCTGATACTTTTAGCAAGCAACAGGCTAAGGTTGTTACCCCACAGACCCTATGACCTCCAGTCTCTGCCACAACTATAGAAGCCCTACTGCACAGCTTCCCCACGGGCACACTGTCACTTGCTCCAGATTCCAGCCAACTGGCACACGGTACTGGTGCCTCTCGTCTCCACCGGAACTAGGGGTGGAGAAATGGGTTGGCCTGTCTCAATGACAGGGAAGGGGCAGGTAACTCTCCCAGCAGTGGATTGGCTGCTCCCCACAAACAGCATGTCCGGTCCTGCAAGCTCCAAGACACTCTGGCACTTGCTTGTGCTGGCTGGCTATGCAGAGGACCCGACTGGAGGACCGGACTGACAGACAGCTGCAAGCCCTTGCGGCGCTTCTGCTGGCCAGCTATGCCGAGTACCCGACTTACAGCTGTTCTCTACCCCAGCGCTGTAAATGGCCGGCTATGCAGAGGCCCGCACTGACACATTCGGAGGCTCTGCCGAGGACTGGACTGACAGCTGGCACTCCGCTCTGGCACTGTGCTGTTCGGCTATGTGAAAGACTGGAGTGCCAGCTGTTCTTGGACCCTGTGGCGCTGGACTGGGCACCTCTGCCCAGGGTTGACAGTAGCTGCTGTTATTGTTTCCCCGCTCGGGACACTGGCACTGGCAACCATTCGGTAGGTTTGCAGCAGTAAGGATTGTGGGTGCTATGGGCCAGCCATTCAGAAGTTGGGGGCGTGCACGTTGCCTCCACCCATTCTGGTGCCCAACCAATGCCAAGTTGTGGGCATAGATCTGGGTGTGCAGGTTGTCTCCACCCATTCTGCTGGTGAAGACAAGATGCACCAGTACTCTGGAACACTCCTTGGTGGACAATGTCAGGCCTCCTATTCCCATAGGCCAAAAACAGATTCCATGGGCACCTTAAGTAGTCTCACCACACACACTCACTCATTCTCAGTGCCAATACTCAGGCTCTCCTACCCTTTTCTTCTCACTGTGTATGGTTCACAGTAGTGGATCTGGGTCTACCCGACTAAAACGACTTAAACAGCCTTCTTTAGCAATACATGTGGCTTCAACAACCCGGATTCACTTGCTGCTATTGGCTCCCCTAAGTCATCTCCTCCTGTTGCCTACTGCCACACAACCACCTAGTAGTTAATAACACAGTATAAACTCTTATGCATTGGATTTCATACCCAATAATAAGGGGTAAACAGTGGACATAGTCACATAGACAAATAAGGCTTACCCCCCACCTTCTGAGTCTTTATATATTTACAAGTAATGAGGAAATGGACTCACCGACAGATAGGCACATTCTTTGAAACTGTTTATGAATAATAAAGTCAGTTTCACATATCAGGTTTCTTATTGTGTTCTGCCTTTTTATATATTTTAATATACTATAATTTTCAGGACAAAGTTTTAACACTTTTGCAACTTATTTCACTAGTGCCAAGATGTTTCAGGTTTCACAAGCAGTGGGATATAACTCTTCTAACTGATGGTGTTCCATTAGATCTTTTACTTACCTTGAGTGTTAAAGTCACCGCTGCTATATAACTAAACTGCTCTAGTCTTTTCATTTATTCTCAGGCTCTGGGTTTCATTGTTTTCATCTAGGAAGGCCATATGTTATTCCTGGTATTCTGTGCATGTTGTTCCCTAAAGACTTGTAAATACCAACTGTGTACCTTAAGATGGCCAGTCGATGATTTTCCATCATGTCCTGAATTATTTTTTTCATGCAATTTTCTGAAGAGCGGCGCAGAGTGTTAAGGCAGCAGGAATACAGTCCTAAGCTCTCACTCACAACCTAAAGGTTGCGAGTTCAATCCTCACATGGTTCAGGTAGCCGGCTCAAGGTTGACTCAGCCTTCCATCCGTCGATAAAATAAGTACCCAGCTTGATGGGAGGTAATAAATAAATAAATAAAAAATTACCTGAAAGTAATGTGGAATAAGTTGGCACTATACAAATAACAAGATTTTAAATTTATTTTTAGTATATATATATATATATATATATATATATATATATATGCGAATTATCAAAATAAGTAATGTATAATATTGCAAATCACTGACATGACAGGTATGTAATAACTCATAGGTAAGGCTCTTTTCATATTTCACATTTTTTTGCCTAGTGCTAGTTCCATCCTGGATTTCCATCTTCTATGCTGGAAAGTACATGGGGACACAACCAAGATAAAACAATGGGGTTTAATATTCGCTGCCTTGGAAAGCTCACCTGACCTAGAGGGTGAAGAGTCGGCCCTCTTCTGCTGCTGTAGTTGTTTCCTGCTCCATCTCCCTCCCTGTTCATGCAGTAGCCTCTGTATGAAGAGGGAGGGAGATGAGGGAGGAAACAACTTTGTCTAGGACTAGTAGAACATCTACTTCAGGTCTCTTTTCTGGTATAGATGACCTGGCTTCAGGCTTCAAAGCCAGGAGTGGGAAACAGAGAGCAGAAGTTGAGCCGCCACATTCACCGACATTGACATCTACCCCATATTCCAGCATGACCCAGAGCAGCAGCCAACCCTCCATCCCGCAGCTATGGGAGTGTAAAAAAAGTACCACCGCAACCACCCACGAGCACAGAGCCGGAATGCAAGCATTGCACAGCTGCTGGGGATGGAAATGCTGCATTTCAGACTAGTGGACAACATGATGCTCCATGCTAACCCATAGTATCAGATGCCTAGCTGCCATTTCTTTGCCCAAATAGCCATCCCTGCACTGCCATGTGAGTGATAACTTGTCTTTGACATTGCAGAACGCTGTTAGTGGCAGGGTATACCTGACATGTGGTCCAGCAAGCATGCCCAGGGGTGTTATATATTTTTAAAAGCATATTGGGTCATTGTCCAGGAGGTAGGGCATGAAGCTGAAGGGTGTGGTCCTTGTTACATGCTACCGCCAAGGCTTGTTGGACATTCATTGGTGTTTGTCACCACGTCACCCCCTCCTCCTCCTTCTCTTTCTTCACCTCTTCATACCACCGATCAACACCCATCATATGGGCACAGATATTCATATGACAAAACCCAGCCTCCATACAGCATTGCGCAAGGGAAATGCCACCATACTGTGCTAAAACTCTTCTGTCTATGGAGTGCAACCACATGGCTAAAGAGCTATGGTATTGATGGCTCTGCAGGCTTACACGGGACTGACCCGCACAAGCTGAAGCCAGGCAAGGTCATGTTTGACAATGGGGCCAACTTGCTGGCTGCCCTTCACCTTAGAAACACAGGTAGCTTTCCTGGCCCATGTGATGAACCTGATAGTGCAGCCCTTCCTAAACAATTACCCAGGTTTACATCAACTGCTGGATAAGGCCAAGAAACTGTACTCACACTTTCGATATTCACACCCAGCAATCTCTCGTCTGGCAGAGGTGCAGCCACAGTTCGGACTACCACCCAGCCACTTAATTTGTGATGTGCCTACACATTAGATTAGCAGGGAGCGATCATGGAGTACCGGATGGTGTATGGCATTAGCAGGCGCTGTATGGAGGTCGATCACTTAATGCCTGTGGAGCCGCTGCATATCAAAGATGTTTATGACCTTTTAACCTTCTTTGAAGAAGTGACCAAAATGGTCAGTCATGATGATACACAAATCAGTATGACCATCTCTGTTTCCTGCTTGCTGGAACAGACGCTATAGGGCCTCAGGGACAATGACGTGTTGTCACAGGAGGAAGAAGAGGAGCAAGGGAAACATATCTCCCAATTGTCTGGCCAGTCTGCCATTACTCAACACCACAGGGAAAGTAGTTTTATTCAAGAAAGGGGGGCATGTTCTCCAACATGTTTCTCTATGCAACATTCCCTCCATTCATCGCTAACCCCAGCTATTCTAAGTAGAGTACGAGACCAGCTGGAGGACATGCTTCGACCTGACCCCTAGGAATATGGGACATCGCCCTTAGGCACTTAAGGCATAGGAGTGCTTTTATTGCTGCAGTGCTTGCAGAAGGACTGTTGCATAGCCCACATGAAAACATCAAATCATTGCTGGGTGGCCAGCCTCCTTGATCCCTGCTACAAGGCCAAAATGACAAATTCCATTCCAGCAGTGGAGAGGGACCTCAAAATAGAGCAATATGAAGATAGATTGTTAAGCAGCTTGAGCAGAGCATTTCCCTATGGCTGCAGGGATGAATCCGCAATGGATCACAGTGCTACGGCTTATGACAGTTCAGCAGGAAGCAGCCGCAGCAGCACCACCACCAGTGGCAGGGGAAGTCTAACAGAGGTGTTACATAATTTTAACAGCTCATCGCAGCCTGCAGTAAGAGCACAAGGTAGGACTCACAGTCACAGGCGAAACTTATCCATGATGGTCCAAGACTATGTGAGCTCCAGCATGGATGTACTTCGATATGGCATTAACCTTTGACTTCTGGGTGTAAGCTGGGTGAGTGGCCAGCACTTGCACAACACACTTTAGAGGTGCTTGCCTGCCCCGCCACCAGTGTGCTATCAGCAAGGGTGTTTAGCACAGCTGGGGGTGATAACTGACAAATGCATCCGCCCGTCCACAGACAATCTGATTCACCTGACATTTATAAAAATAAACCAGGCGTGGTTTTCATGTGACTTCTACATGCCAATGTCAGATTCCACTGATTAGTTAGCATGCTGGCAAGTTTTAATTACATATAAATGAGCATAGACTTATATTAAAGACCACAGTGTGCCCCCAAGGTGCTGTTGCTGCTGGTGGTGGTGCAGCTGCTGTCTTACTCCTACGTCCACCATGTTTCCTCCTCCTACTTTCCCCCTAAATGAAAAATATGTCAATTTGTAAATACAGAGCTCTTGCTCTCATATTTCGAAGAGGAGCACACTCTACCCTCACGGTGCTGTTGGTGCTTGTTGGTGCTGCTGCTCTCCTGGGTTTTAGGGCTTAAACAGATGGGCATGTTTTAGTTTTGCTATGCAGTTGTGAAAATCACTGCCACATAATGGGACCAAACCATTGATTTCAATGGTTTGTTTCCACTAGCGGGATTTTCACGCATTATTACTATGTTCTGCCAAAAAAGATAGGGCTTGCCCTATTTTTCTTGCACAGTTTTTCTGCATGCAAGAAAGATACTGCAGGACCTACAAGGGGTGCGCAAAAATATAGAAACACCATACGAAATGCATGTCTTAAAAGTGGTCTCTACATGTCCTATTGAAATATGATTTATAATCCCATTATAGAGTCTTACCGGCACTGGATAGGAGCCACGAGTGTAGTAACCGAGCGGGACTGGAGAGTAGACAGGAGGAAGCCAGGAGTTGTTATCGGGTAGTTTTTGCAGGAATAGCAGAGTAATGTGGAGCTTGACTAAACAGTGCTGTGAAGCAAAATAGTCATATAAGGAGGGAGTGGCAGGGCCAGGCTTTTATAGGGGATGTAATTAAGGCAAAAGGCACGGTCAGAACCAGGAGACAGGAGCTAGATAGCTAGGATCAGAGAACAAGGCTGAAAGTTATGCAGTGACAGTGTTCACAAGCTGTATAGCTCAATAAGAAGGGCCAGTGCTTGCAGTACAAGAGGTTCCCGATTTGAGTCCTGATGACCATGTAACTTAAGTGGAGAGTGAAGGTAATATGACACAGATGCTGCCAGGCAGAAGTAAACATCTTCCTCAGCAACAAGGGTCCATCGGTCAGGGGTTTAACCCACTCAGCTACTGTTAACAGGTGACTTCTAAAACCAGCCAGAGCAGGGCAAGAAGTGAAGTAAACTCAAAATTGGCAGCAAAGCTCTCCGCCAAGCAGAGGTCAAAAAGGTAGCTCAGTGCTAATGATTAAAATCCCATGTACTTCCTAGGTGTTTCCATATTTTTCTCCACCCCCTGTATCTTGGCAGATTGGTGTAGCTCTCCTCCTGGAAAAAAAAGTTAAAATGTTGTCTATGATTCATTGCATTAAAATAGTGAACCTTTTTCATTCAGTGAAAGTCGAGTCTCTCCCATTCCTCATATGGCAGTTTTCTGTTCCTTAGACTATACACACTTATATTTGGAATATGCATTAAGTCTATAGCTATTTTTATACAACCCTTCGTCCCACGGCTTGCAGCTTCGCATTGCATCTGTTATGAGTTGTGTTTTTACTGGCACCGTTCTCATTTAAAAAGAACAATGTAGTATTGCAAGGCCTGACTTCAATTAAATGGTCTGGCAATAAATCGCTCATGTTATGGTATTAATGAAATCAGTAAACTCCTCAGCCTCAGTGTTTACTGGAATGTGGAAAATGTTTACTACCATGTATGAGTACTGCTACTCATTAAGAGACAGCTCAATCCAAAAATGTACATTTCCCTAAGAAGAGCCTGGCCGTACTTGCACATCATGGGGTGTACATTCCAATACAGTTTATGGAGCAGAGTATACATATATGTAGTTGGGCTGAAGTGGCCCCATGAGTCAGGTATTTATAGGGCTGCCTCTTCTTGACAAGTCCTTTTCACATTTCCTATTTTTCCCATTTTTTTACAAATATGAAAGGAAATGAATGAAAGTAACGCCCTGAGGGTAGTTTCACACACAGGTTTTTGTGGCAAATTTTATGATAGTTTTTCAGGCAGTTTTTGAACCAAAGCTAGAAATGTATGCACATCATACAGGAAAAATGAAGGAAAGACATATATTCTCCTTCCTGCTGGAAACACTTCTGGCTTTGGCTCAAAAAAATGTATGAAAAACCATCATAAAACTTGAGTGTGAAACCATCCTAAGGCCAATTTCACACGACTCTATTGTAAAACGCATCCATAATATTGTAGGGGCCCAGAACAATGGGGCCCCTCCACAATAGTGTGCATGCATTTGTCTGTGTAATATCAATGTCTTCTGTGCTGCATGATTGATGCGTATTGCATTGCTACAGCACTGAAAGAATTAACTGGTATGTGAGCTGACTGTTTAGAAAATGTATCTATTTGTTCGTCATGTGACCTTGTGATACATAAGTGGAGGCAAGGTGCGTGAGTGAGGAGTTGTTGTAGTGGGTGGTGTGTGGAGTTCTGCAAGAGATCCACACAGGCACCTTCAGCCTGTGTGGCCCAGAATGAAAGAGGCAGAAAGGAATCTACAGTCTGCCCTGGGCTTGCTGTATCCAGGAGACAGGAAAGTACCCCTTCGATGCTGGGAGAGAGAATGAGGAAGCACCAAGCAGTGTATCTTTTCCCCTAAATGTGAGTGTTGACCGGTAGAGAGTTGAAGAGAAACAAGAGTGTTGCCGGGACCAGGACCCACAGATAACAGGACTGTGGTTTATTCTGTTCACCTGAGAATCCTCCCTGTCATACCACTTTGAAGTTTGCACTGTGTTTTTACTGCTGGCGTGTATTTTCAAGTTGTTTCACGTAAACTAGCTTCCCCGACCGTTCCCGGTTTGTCTCAGAAAGTTAAATCCCTGTATGTGGACTCTTTATTACCAATAACTGGATTCACCACAGAGGATGGAACGGTGGTGTCACACGTGACAAACAGGACCAAGGTAATCCATCATTGGGTTCCCCTGTTTAATAGCCTGCCTCCTCCTTGGATGTGTCACTAGTTACCCACCAGTTACCCTCCAGGTGGGAGGCGGTAGAGCCACCATGACAAGGCCCAAACTCTACCCCGCTGTCTCCTAGGCTGGAGCCCACTCCTTGGATGCCACAATACCAATATGTTACAGATGATATTGCAACTGTATAGAGTAGTTGAGGTCTAGGAGAGCTCCTGCTCCGGCGTTGCCTACCAGTGAGTTGTGACTTGAACTTAAATAGTGTAGATATTCTTTTAAAATTACTTTTATTGAAGATCAGCAAGTGTAACACGTTTCAAAGTACATAGATCTCTTCATCAGACACTGGGTTTTATGTATATGGATGAACTAAACAAAACTTCCTCATGGCATAAAAACATATACCATTGGTGGCCAGTGGTTTGGCTTGGACAGCCGAGGGCAACAGAAGAAAATTGCATGAAAAACCACCATAAAACCACCCTTAGGGTGCCCACCCACTAGCGTTTTTTTTACTGCGAAATTCGCAGCGTTTTTTTTTTTTCTGCAGGGGTCTTTGGGCTATGGGACATGCAAAGCTAAAATCGCGATCGCGCAAAATCGCGATATCGCGGTAAATCGCGATTTTGCGCGATCGCGATTTTTACATTACAAGTCCCATAGACCCCCTGCAGAAAAAAAAACCCTGCAAATTTCGCAGTGAAAAAAAACGCTTGTGGGTGGGCGCCCTTAGGCTGCTTCACACGAATGTATTGCAAAGTATCCATAATACGGATCTGTAATGCCAACATGTTACAGAGGATATTGCCACTGTATTACATCAGTATTGTCATCCAGATTTGCCTCAGTATTGCAGTCATTGATTTTATTTACTGGGCAGATATGGATCCATATTTGCCCAATGGAAAACAACACCAATGAATGCAAATACAGAGGCAAAAAAAGATTAAATACTGATGACAATACTGATGGTATACGGAATCATGTATCTGTTACTCATCACTTATTGTAGGCTATAATGGACATATTTGTCACGCAACAAATGGCTGCAAATGTGTTAAAACAATAAAAACAGCCATACTCACCCGGTCAGTCTCCTGGCGATCCAGCGCTGCAACTCCTGTGGTTCTCCTGGTCTTTGCTTACAAATGACTACCAGCTACCCATTTTGGCCAAATAAAGTCCTCAGCAGTTATGTGCCATTCTCCTGGCATCACGGCTCCCAACCTATAAGCTGTGACGTCTGTAGAATGGCATGTGACCTCTGCGGCTTTTAATTGGCCGCAGCAGACAGCTGGTAGATGTTTGTAAGCAGAGATCGTGACGACCGCAGTAGCTGCAGCTCTGGATCACTGGGAAATGAATGGGTGAGGACGGTTGCTTTTATTGTTTCAACACATTTGCAGCCATTCTTTTTTTTTAATCGTCCCCAGTTGTGTAGCTCCTTTAACTTTAGATACTTTTCAATCAACCATTTTCTACACATCCAAGTCAAGGACCAGAAAAAGCATCCAGAACCTTTCTCCTACTCGAATGTGAACGTTAAACTCCTAAGTCTTGTATACCTACAATAAATCTGTGTTGTGTCAAGATCGGATGCCTGGATTTGGACCTGAAACTCTCACGCAACTGCTCACTAAACAGTGCAAAATAATAAAGACGACCGCAAACAAGGGAAATGCTGTCCTTAATGAACCTTACCCAGGGAAGAGACCTGCCTATATGCAAGTAACCCACCCTGAGAAGGATGAACCTGACCAGTATTTTGACCACTGGTAGACCCTACTTAGGATAGGGGAAGAACACAGGAAACAAGATGAAAATGATAACAAGTGCAGTACTTAACTATGAGAATGCTTCAGGCAAATAAGAGATCCAGCTCCAAGCTCTGACTTCTATCACAGGAGAACTGAAAAATTAAAAAGCACTCAAGCTAAGCACCAGGCCAGGCTAAATAGTCCTGACAAATTACCCAGAGCATGGGTGCAGCTACATGAAGGGTCGTGGGCAGTGGTCTCCCACATAGGGCACATGCAGAGAAATCATGACAGATCACGCCGAGACCACATTACTTTTTAACGGGTTTATTCTCGAAGTGCAATAAACAAACCAAGAACTCATAGATGTTCACTGCATGTTGTTACGGCCACAGTTGGAATTGGCAGTCAGCTTTTTGGACAAAGCGGAGTAGCAGGAAGTGGTCTCTCTCAGTAGTGGGTCTCGGAAACAGAGTGTTTCTCCCTCTTTGAAGGTGCAGTGGGGAAGAGAATTCCCAGCAGCCTTTACTGAAGAGGTGGAACACCACAGTAAACTTACATTATGCCTCGCTGTCTCAGAACTATAGGCCCTCCATATTTCCGGATCCCACGCTAAGCCGATACCTCCCCCAACTTCACATACATTTCCCCTTAAAGCGACAGCGTCTTAATATACTTTTCAAAAAAGAAAATATATTTGAAATGGACAATGTGCCCAAAAATACAAGGCAGGGTTATCCCCCCTTACATGCGCACAGCCTTCTGAAAATAGTCAAGTGTGCTATGCATGCATTGGCTTTACCAGTGGACACCACAGGAATGGGGGAATCAGGTGAGTATGAAAAAAAGCTCCCTGGACTCTACATCGCTGAAAGTATAGCTTAGCTTATGCTGCCTAATAGTTAATGATAGGTTCCCCTTTACAATTCTGTAGTTAATTTAAAAAAAACTTTTTAGAAAAAAACTATTGTGTATTTTTGTGAAAAAAATTATAAAGATATATATATATATATATATATATATATATATATATATATATATATATAACTATATGATGATGATTTATCCGTACAGTCGTTGCCGACGTTCTGTTACCTATATACACAACTGTCTGAATGAAAGCATGAAAGCACCCCTTCCTCATAAATATATCAAAATGCTAAAATTGTAAGAAAAAAAAAAGATTGAAATTGATATGTAAAGAAAAGTATGGCTGGAACATTACATTCTTTGTAGCAGCTCTGCACGCTGTTTTATAGATAAGGGTCTTCAGCAGCAGATTACATCCTACTAACTCCGACTGCCCTAATAAGGTATCAGAAAATGAAATTCTAAAACTAGACAACCCCTTTAAGGAAATCAAAAATGGAAAGTATGGAACAATTCTTGGCTGATACAATGTTACGACTTCAAATTTCACAGAGATCTTGGGGGTTGTTATAGTTTTCTGAATGCGGCAGATTTCTGTTTGCGCAGTAACCCTAGTTCGCACAGTACTTTCACGTGTGCCATTTCGATTACATTTTTTATGCAATTTTTAAAGGGGTTTTCCAGGAATATGAAAACATGTAAACCCACTGGGGAGGCTTGTAATATGACTAGATAATGATAACTAAGTACCTTTCTGTGTGTTTTGCACTTTATTTGCATTTTCGTTTTCTCCGGCTGCAGCTCCGCATGCGGCTTGCCCACTTCCTGGTTAGGGAGTGTCACAGCTTCTGCAGCCGACCCTCCTCAGTATCTACTCATCCCACCTCCTCGCTGTTGTCCTCAGTACACCCCTCATGACTCAGTGTATCATCACTCCTTAAGGAGAGCACCTAGAAGGTGAGTGAGAAGACTTATAAGGCCATTCATGCTCCTCTGGGAAAAATATGCAAATAAGGAAGATGGAGCAATACCTCTGCAGCGCCACCTATTGGATGGCGACTCACATCATAGGCTTGGTTTTCAATTCCCAATCATTGTTCCAAAGACCTGTATAAAGGGTCGGACATTGATTTGCATGAATGCTGCCATCCAATAGGTGGCGCTGCAGAGGTATTGTTCCATCTCCCCTATTTGCATTGCATTTATAGATGCGTTTGTCTACAATAGAGAGGGAGAAATATATAGTATATTCATATCCATGTCTGTGCATCTCTCTGTCTTTACACAGATAGGGGCAGATTTACTATCAAAAATTTGCCAGTTTTGTGGCAAAACGTGCACCAGAAAACGGTCTTACACACTTTTCACCACTTTTGTGTTGTGTCTTTAGACATTTAATGATACTTTTTTTTCACTGTGCAAAGAAAAACACCACAAAGGTCCAACATCTATATAATTTATGGCCGGAGGGTGTAAGGGCCCTCTCAGAGGCGTAACTTGACGCTTCTGGGCCCCAATGCAAAGTCTGTAACAGGGCCCCCAAATATAATGCTTTATCCATAGTACTGGGCTCACTACATGGAGAAGAAAGGGCTTATGGGCCCCCTAAGGCTCCTGGGCCCGGGTGCAACCGCATCCCCTGCATCCGCTATAGTTACACCAGTGGGCCCTCTGGCATGGGGCAACCTGTCAGGTGCAGATGCCCAACAGGTCGTCTCAGCAATATCACTCCTATGCTTTTACACGGGTACAATCATCACTAGTGAATGGAGCTGGAGTGGGCCGAGGAACATCCTGGCCACCCACCAACATTCACAGTAAACAGGCAGTCACTTACAGATGAATGACTGCCTGTTTATATGGGCCGATACATCGTTCAGTTTCCTGCATGCAGAAACTGAATAATAGTAACATAGTATGTAAGGCCAAAAAAAGACATGTCCATCCAGTTCAGCCTGTTACACTCCAACGTTGATCCAGAGGAAGGCAAAAAAAACCAATGAGGTAGAAGCCGATTTTCCCCATTTAAGCGAGATATTCTTTCCTGACTCCAATATAGCAATCGGAATAATCCCCGGATCACCGACCCTTCGACAATGAATGAGAAACGACCATTGGTCGTTCAGTTGGGGCTGCATTTACACTGAACAATCCAGCGGGAATCTGAACGATTTACTGACCCCTTTAAAACGGTCTAAAAAATGTTCAAAAACTCTGCAGGGAAAATGTCTCTTTCTTCATCATTATGGGTGTCAATAAAATCTTGACTCAAATCTGTTGCCTAGTCACTTTCCATAATATTCATCACTTCTTGGTCTAGTCTATCAAAATGTTCATTTATTGGGCACCAATTGCTGTTCTCTGCATTGACGTTACTGTTTCAGCAACAATGTCTTCACCAAAGGTTGTTGTCACAGTGCAACCCCTACAGATCACATCTAGGGGTATCTCAATCAAATCTGCACCATGAGCATCTTCATTGGTGAAAACTCCATCTCCAAGCTTTAACCCTTTCCAATCCACTGTCTGACGTCTGAAGACATTCTGATTGAAGGCTGTACAGCTCTGATGTCGAAAGACGTCCGGCAGGGTATTCTTACTGCATCCTACTGGCTGTTATGCTGTCGGGGGCCTCTCCTGCATGTCCCACACTGCAGTACTGGCTCTAGCCAGCAGATGGCGCCATTGTATAATGGCAGAAAGAGAAAGCCCCCTAGGACACCCTGAATCCAAAATTGGATTGCAAAGGGTTAAAAGCCATTCCCTGCAGCCAGGATCTCCAGATCTCATATTACTAGTAAGTGTACGGTCAGGAAAGTATTTCCAGCTGGTGTAAACCGTTTAACTAAGCTGCACAATTGTTCCGCATGGTCACCAAAGGTCATTGAATATTTAGAACTTCACTTCAAACTTTCTCAGTCGATTGATAGGATGACTTGAAGCGGTTGTACAATCGTTAAAGCAGTTTTGCATCTCCTATGCGTCTTGTTGCCTAAGTGAATTGATGAAACAGATGTTTCGTTAACCGGCACTGGAAGTCCGTACAAAGAGTGGAACATTCGACCACCAAGTAGCAAATTGGCAGGAGTGCCAGCAGAGGTGTCTGAAAGTACCATATTTCCTGAGCCTCTAATAGAACGAATTAGAGGACTGTAAATGTACGGTTTTCCACTACCTCCAGGTCCATCAAGGAAAAAGCATTTTGGGCAAGACACAGAATCATTTGTAGCCGCCACAATGGTGTCAAATGTTTGTCTCGGCTCCACAATTAGCGACTCAATGATACTATAGCAGTTAGCCGCTTGATTTCATCATCAATTGTTTCCATAATACATTTGGAATATCTTGCGCTGGAGATGGAAGTCCAAATCGTGTGACACCCATATATCCTGCACACCCTTGAGAGCATGCTCTTCACATTCCTTATTGTGCACCCCTAACCTTTTCCAATCCAATTTGTATCCTGGTTTTCCTAGGGGGCTTACTCTTTTTCTGCCGTTATACAACAGTGCTATCTGATGGCTAAAGCCAGTACTGCATGAGGTGACACGTTGGATAGGCTCCAACAGCAGAGAGGGTGGCAGTATACAGTAAGAGAACCCTGACGGACGTCTTCCAACATCAGAGCTGTACAGCCTTAAATCATAATGTCTTCAGAGGTCAGACAGTGGATTGGAAAGGGTTAAGCCAGATTCACATGAGCGCATGCATATTTGCATGCACATGAGCGTAGCGTTTTGCGGAATGAACAATGCTTTTTTGCAAGTGCATTGGCTTATTTTGCTGTACTTTTTGCGCCCGCAAGGCAGGTTGATTGGCGCGTGGTAAACAAAGACGCACCGATTGAAATAGCTAATTAGTCTCAGTTCCAGATGTGTTTTTCAGTGGAATTGCCCAACGTATGTGTTACATGTGCTGCTTGGATTTGTTGTACTATGTACTCCTAGCAGCACAGTCAGGCGGTTGAGGGTTAATTGAGCTGGCTGGGTGTGGTACTTCCTGCTAGCCAATCTCCTGGATCTGTGCTCACATATAAACCCAGCTCCTGGTCAGTCTGGCTGGACCCAGGGTGAGTACTCATGTTAGTTCTGTGTCCTGTAACTTGTTATCAGTCTTGTTCTGCTTGTTCCCACTCTGATCTGTGTTTGCAAGTAAGTCTATGATGTGGCTCTGCTTCCCCAAGATTGTTTGGACACCTGTAGTCCTAGTCTGCAGTACATGCAGCCCCCTTTCCCTTCACCCTGTACAGGTGCAGCCTCCAAAGGTCTTATGTCTTACTCTGGGTGTCAGTTGGTGTAACTGGACACTCCCCTATGTCAGCTTGTGTAGCTGACTGTCTGTCCCCCCCTGGTATGAGGACACATAGACTTGCGGTGAGTTCCTTCTGTGTGCATGTGATCTGAGTGGAGTCTGTCTGGCTCTGTTCCCTGTTCTCTGTCCTGTTCCTGATGCAGCTGGCTGTGTGTCCAGTGCTCTGTTCTGTCCTGTGGCAAGCTTTGCTGAGTGATTTCTGTCTTGCTGGTTCATGTCCATTTGTACGTTTAAATTCTGTCAGTTTCTTATCAGTTTGCTGTGTAACCTGCTATCTGTGTCCTGTCCTGTTGCAGCTTTCTGTGTGAACTCTGTCCGGTTCTGCTGGACTCCTGGTTAGTGTAGGGACTAGCGGTATAACCAGGAGCCGTGAAGTGGCCCGCTAGCTTCCACATATTGTACAACATGTCAACCAATACCTGGTATTTACGTTCAGCTTATCTGTTACTAGTAGTTGCATTTTGGCTGTTGTATGCTGTGTTCTGGCTCTGTGCATCCTGTGGTTCAGTCCCTGTCATGTGGCAAGTGTATGTCTCCTGTTCTGTGGCGTGGTTCCTAGGATCAGCTAGGGCCGAGTTCCGAAGACCGCTGGGCTGCCCTTATTGGGGCAATGTTCCCCGCTTAGGTAGAGCCATGCCATCCTCCCGCATAGTACAGGGTCAGTTGCCTGAAACCTGTGTGAATCCTGGGTGACCCTGGTGCTACCTGTGTACGTCCATTACATTTTCCCTTTTAGGGTGCGATCGTGTGGGCTCCCGTGCTTAGGTTGTCCACACGATCGTAACAGTATCACATGTCTTCTAGCATTTGCGCACCACCCTTTGACTTCCATGGGGACCTTTGGTGCGCAGTAAGATAGAGCATGCTACATTTGTTTTTGCGTGACCGAAATGCACAGGAAAAATACACAAATGCGAACAAACCTATTAAAATCAATGGATTCTATTCTCTGCATATTGTTCCATTATCCTGCGTGCAGAAGTTATGGCCATGAACATACGTGCGTGTGAACCTGGCCTTAGGCCACTCAAATACAGACATATTTTCCGCCATATAATGTCTGTTGTGTTTTTAGAACTTAGCGCACCTCATCAATAATGGGCTGCGCCAAAGCCATTGTTGGAGCCAGGAATGCTGCTTTCAAAAATGAAAGAAAAATTGCGCCAAAGCGCAGCCAATGAAATCGCGTCACTTTGCCGACAGCCTGTGTGAGAGTGGCCTTAAGCAACAGTCTTCCATCATATCAGTCTTAAACATCTCCTACAGGCCTGTTGGATACAGATATGGGCACACAGATCTCTTAGCTGTCTCCACATCTCCACAGTCTGTAGCATCTTGCTTTGTTGCAAAATTTGCACACGCAATTGATTGCAGTGGCTTCGTTCATAAGCTTGGGCAGCAGTGAACCCCTTGGCACAGGATCTGCTAAGCATGGACCCGCTTGTACATGTAAGTGCCCACATCATGCTGTAGATTTATGTACAGCGCTTTAATGTGGATGTGAATGCAGCAGGAACTGCTTGGCACAGAAGCTGGTGAGCACCTCTCTACCCCAGCTTGGTTCCACCCACATCACACTATACATACCTGTACAGCACTTTGATTTGGGCACAGAATGCAGCAGGAGCGGCCGGCAACAGGTTGGTGAAGCAGAAGCTGCTGAGCAAAACGCACAAGTTAGTGTTGTAGGAGCTGCTGTCCAATACACTACTGAGTGCTGGGCACAATGAGTGAGTTTCCCACCCCCCTACTGTCCACTTGGCACTACTGCCCATATCGCGCTGTACATTCCTGTACAACACTTCGACATGGGCGCTGACTGTGAGACTAGGTCCCATGTAGGAGACAGAACAGAGGGAAGTGATCCCGATGCCTCCAAAGAACCTGATGGGGTTGGTGACGTCAGGCTGGAAGGTGCGCTGGCCGGGACTGAGCGTCACAATAGTGCAGCCGCTGTAGTTGATCTGCGGAAGCCACTGCCTAAGAATGTGACATCATGAATGACGACACGTTCATTGTGGACCTCTTTCCCTAGCAAGATTGTATGGCCAATGTGCGGCACATCTGAAAAAGAAGAAGCCACAGGTGACCACCATTGGGATATTGGGGAAAGGTGGGGAATTTCAACAGGTTTCTAATTAGAGACCTATGTAAAAAGAAAAGTTAGATCTCAGAAAACCCCTTTAAGTCAGTCCTGGGAGTGGAGAACTATATAGAGGAAAGGGTCTACTTATAGTAACATAGTGCATAAGGCTGACAAAGACACAACAAGTTCAGTCTATTACCCCCTAAGGTTGATCCAGAGGAAGGAAAAAAAAAATCCAATGAGGTAGAAGCCAACCCTTTATTGTTGACTCAAAAGGGCACATGAGAAAGCAACCCTACGGAGAAGAGATCACCTAGAATTCCTTGATATCCAGTAGATAACATGGATGACTTTTGGAGGGTTTAGTGATTATGGGAGTAATTAGTCGTAAACTTGGTTTATCTGAAACTCCAACTTTTTTTTTTGGCACAACTTAGTTATTTTTGGTCAAATTCCCTCTATGAATGTGTTTTTTTTTAATGATGTTGTGACTATTTTCTAATATATAAATTGAATACCCTTCAACATAAAAGCCCTGAACCCTAAACGTAACCATGTAATGTTGGCACAGAAGTAATCCTGGGGATGTGTAACACGGCAGGCGTCTCGGCGCTGCACATACAGGATGCAAGTGAGAAGGAAAAATGAAGGGCTTCCATTCCAATTTGCAATCAGTGATCACTTCATTGGTACCTTTCATGTTGTAATTCCTGAATAACCTAGCTGAGACCTTTCTTCTTTTAATCAGAGAATTCCATCTTCTTGCAGGTTCTGGGAAGCCCTGCAGTCTTCGCATCCACAACACCGGGCATTGCCAAAGCAATTAATGGGAACTTAAAGATAAAAGCAAGCGGCGTCTGGAGGCCGTCCAGCTCAATTAGCTACAGGTTTCAATGGAAAGGAAATCTTTACACTTCACAGAGGACTTGCATTCAGAAAAAAACTAATCAAATAAACATTTGTGTGAGAAAATTGTTTATTTGCTGCCCGGTGATTTGCAGTCTTTGTGGTTGTTACGTGGTCTTCAGTGAAGTATGTTACGATGTGTGCGTGGAATGTAATGGGCGCGCCGGTGAGTATTTGTATATTTACCTATTCTCTACTTCATATAGGAGATTTCTCAAGGACAGGAATTTGTAGATTATTTCTCCAGACCTCATTGTGCTAAGTGGAAAACAAATTGTGTCATGTCTTGAGGGCCGGATGAGGGGCAAGTGAGCGTAGGCGATTGCCTAGGGCGCCGACTCACCACAGGTCAGGGGAAGGTGCGATTTTATTGGATGAAAACATTCTATAGGCATTGCTTAAGGGGGTTGTAAGGTCCTGGTGTAACCCCTTCCCCATGCAGGAATAGTCATATATTCACCTCTCTTGGCTCACGCTGTGTTCTCAAACCGATTGCTTAACTCTGTTATTGGCTGAAGGGCACAGCGGGAGTGACTAGAGGTAAGTATGTCCAGGGGCGTAACTATAGGGGGTGCAGGGGATGCGGTTGCACTCGGGCCCAGGAGCCTTAGCGGGCCCAGAAGGCCTCTCTTCTCCATATAGGGAGCCCAGTACTATGAAAAAAGCATTATAGTTGGGGGCCCTGTTACAGGTTTAGCACTGGGGCCCAGAAGCTTCAAGTTACGCCTCTGAGTATGTCACTATTTCTTATGTTAGTGCATGGGGAAGGGGCTAAACCGAAATCTTACAACTTGGACAACCCTTGAACTTTAAACTATGTGTGCTTCCATTAGTAATGGAAGCGCTCTTTTTTATAGGAGGTCCGAGGCGTGGGGACTCAAAGTTCCACCCTTCACCTGTGCTGGTACTCCACTCCACTCAGTTCTGATGCTGCCCAGAGTCAGACGTATGTATGGCACTGTGGAAATATAGTGCAGTGCCAGTAGCAGAAGAGCGGAGACTGCGGTGGCTGCATCATCATCGTCAGGAGTGCCCGAAGGTCACACTGCTCCATCATGGGCCCAGTTTGATGGAGGTGGCACCTAGAACTAAAGAGGAGTGAGGAAAGGTTAATAATTACCTTTTTTTTTGGTTCTATGTGAGTTCTGAATTCTGGAGGACGGGATGACATATCCAGCAAATATGTAGACTGTTTTAGGGTCTACATTTATTTGGGGGTCTGCATTTATTGCTGGGAAAAACCATTGCCCATTAGGCAATTATAGCCAAACTAGACCCCCATTATGTACTCTAAATCCAGTACTGTGCCTCCAATTCGTATATGTGTCTGAAACACAGCAATACTGAAACCATGGTACATGTTTTCGGTCCCCAGGTTGGAAACCTTCATTAAACACAATGACTGTTGCTTAAAGCTACAGAACAGAGCCCCCCTGACATGTTTCGCCCTACACAGGTGTCACTGAAGGGTAGAGGTCAATTAAATGTGTCTTTTAGATAACTTAGAAGAGCAGTTATGGTCTACCAGCGAACTACTTTTTTCAGGTAGACCACAGAACGTCGATACCACTGGAGTTAGATAATAGATCAATTTATACTCCTCTTCATTCTCCAGTTCAGGCGTAGGAACATCTTCCTGGTTCTTTCCCTTCTACATTACTTATAGGTCTTAATAGAACAAGATTAAGTAATTTAGAAACAAAGATGATGAGATATAACTAATGGTTGTTAAGTTACATGGCATGACAAAAATATAAATTCTGAATATTTCTTTAAAGTCTATGTGAGCATGGTACGCACAGGGGTTCACCAATGTGTACAATTTTCAGACATAGTCATTGATGGACCCCATTTATTAAGATTAGAGCATCATGAAATGTTTATAGGATTAACTAATATTTGAGATTTTTTTGTTTTATTGTATTACAAATGACAATTTACACCCCAGCACATTATATATTACTGCTTGGTTGACATACGTGATACGTAGAGTTATATTAATATCTAATTAGTGTGGACTACACAACTTGTTCTGAGCATCTCCTAACAGACAGATCTTGTTTGTTGTTACAGATAAGCAGCGGTCCATAACTAATACATATTCCAAGGAATGACAACTGTTGGGCCAACAGCAAAATCATGGCCAAAAAGGATTAATCGATGATGTCCACAAAGGACTCATTGAAACCTCTGTGAAGTCAGCACCCCATCTTTCAAAAAAGTTATTTTTTTTATGAGTTCTGGATGCACCCCAAAGAGTTCTAGAGTTCCCTATTAATTTTTAAAATAGTTCTAGCGAATTAGGCAAAAAAATCAACAAATGTATCTCTGCGGTGCTAACTTCCAAAAATGATATTAATAAATCAGCGAGAACTTTGTAAATATGGGTATTAGAGCTTCGAGCATTAAGAGTTTTCTTCAGAACTCTTGAGGTGCTACCCAGAACTCTTATAAAATCGCGGGATTTCCCAAAAATTTTTTACACATAACTGAAATTTTTGGATCCAGCATTTGAAAATCAGCGAGAACTTTGTAAATATTGGTTCTAGAGCCAATATTTACAAAGTTCTCGCTGATTTTCAAATGCTGGATCCAAAAATTTCAGTTATGTGTAAAAAATTTTTGGGAAATCCCGCGATTTTATAAGAGTTCTGGGTAGCACCTCAAGAGTTCTGAAGAAAACTCTTAATGCTTGAAGCTCTAGAACCAATATTTACAAAGTTCTCGCTGATTTTCAAATGCCAGATCAGAAAAATTTCAGTTATGGGTAAAAAAAATTTTTGGGAAATCCCGCGATTTTATAAGAGTTCTGGGTAGCACCTCAAGAGTTCTGAAGAAAACTCTTAATGCTCGAAGCTCTAATACCCATATTTACAAAGTTCTCGCTGATTTATTAATATCATTTTTGGAAGTTAGCACCGCAGAGATACATTTGTTGATTTTTTTGCCTAATTCGCTAGAACTATTTTAAAAATTAATAGGGAACTCTAGAACTCTTTGGGGTGCATCCAGAACTCATAAAAAAAATAACTTTTTTGAAAGATGGGGTGCTGACTTCACAGAGGTCTCATTGAATGATAATGCACATGGGAAACTAGAAGGGCATCACTTCTCCTTTGGGAGAGAACCCAGAAGTTGTGGAGACACGTATAAGGCCGTGCATGCTCCTCTGGGAAATATGCAAATGGAAAGGTGGAACAATGCCTCTACAGCGCCACCTATTGGGAGGCAGCATTCCTGTAAGTCAATGTTGGAGCTTTTAACAATGACTGGTAATCATGACCAAAAGCCAGAATCTTCTCAAGAAGGCCAAGCCATAACCCTACTGATGAGGGGGCAATCAGCTGTCTGTGTATGGTTATCTTTTCCTTCTGCCTACACAATTGGTTACATAAATTTATTATGCGTATGAAATCCTCAGGTATAAATTAAATAGTCACTTACTTATATCATTGTTAGAATCACACATATAAAGTTTCATTCGATTCCAACAACTTCTACGGGAGGGATTGGTTTTACAATGAGTGTACATGGGTGTACTGTGAATATGGTGAAGTATCAGCATATTTAAGGGACAGGTATCCTGTGTATGTGGTATCGTATGAGGAAGATATGTGGACTGCAGGTATACTGACTATGTGGTGAAAGTAGGATGAAGATATAGGAGGTATGTTTTGTACGAAGTGAATTATGATAGGTGTACTGGGCCGGTAAGTATACCATCACCTCAGTAAACCATCATATATCCTCATATAAACCATGCAAACCTTTCTGTGTTGAGGGTTTGGCCTGTGCACATGGTCTCTAAAAGGGTTGGGGCATATATACCTAAAAAGCCTAGGCTATTCGCATTTTTTGTTAAATTGTCCACAAAAACATAAGGAGAAGTTTTTGGCAACCCTGCCTTCAGATCGGGCGGTGGATCCTTCTTCATAGCAGGAGACCATGTAAATTGGCTCCATTTCTACATTGAATATTTTATAATTGTATACAACACATGGAGATAGAACAGGCTAGAATGTCATAAATCTATATAGAAAAGACCAAAAAAATCCATACTTTTCTTTTATAGCGTTATGTTAATTCCAGTACCGTTTAAACCAAAAATGGAATTTTGATTTTATGATTCTGAGACAAATATAGTAAAATCATAAACAGTAAAAGTAATCCCTAATGGGATTTTTAAATATATTGTGTGGTCTAAAAGCAACTAGACTGATCTATAGAATTACATATTTGAAACCCCAAGACTAATTTCCTTTCATATTTTCCTACTCTCTGCGTTTCATTGCTACAATGTATATGTAAGTCTAGAAACAGCAGTAAATTTATCAGTAATTCACCTCATTACAACCTTTCTAGGCTCAAAACAACCTAAAACTCAAAGAACGGGGTTAACCAAGTATTTTGGCTTACGAGCAGAGGAAAATATGTTCCTTCCTTTATCCAATTATTAGAGATTTGGGTGGGAGTTAGATGCACAGCATGGAGCACATAGAAAAGCTCAGACAGAAGTCTGTAAGTTTTTGCTTTAGCCCATCGGAGGAAAAGTAATAGCAGCTTCAGCAAAATGTCTTTTGGCTCATCCCGAATGATCAACACATGTGCTTAATAAGCATTTGTCAGGCCAGCTGTAATGCCAACTTCCCGATGCACAGAACCCTACAAATATGGACGGACATAGCCAACTGGAAATGGTCTTCTCCAGACCGTGCAAGCTAGACCCTTGCAGCACTAGTGGTGTGTGGCCTAGAAGTTACTTTGTTTTGTTGGCCAAAGTTTCAGACAGTCATTTATTTACTATGCCAGAGGCCAAAAAGAATCTCCCCTGCTATATTGTGATACTCTGTGGGAGACTGTAAGGCTCAGTTTAGATTGGGAGGATAGATGAGGTAACGACTTAAAAAAAATCCGAGCCTCCAGCCTATAAATAGACGTTTGTTTTACGAGGCCAGTAGCTGAATTGCAGTAAAGTATGAAGAGTGAATATATTAAATAGGTTAAACATATGGGAGCCATCTAAACATCGGCTGTAATGTGAAGACACCGGAGGAGGAGGAGGTTTCGCATGGCCGTAGAGCGAGATTGTGTTGGCAAAGTATGGTGCTATTATTAGGCAATGCTCAGCGGTCTGCGAAGGAATTCTTCGTGTACTATAGTAGAATACTTATTGGACTCTTCAAGACGGCAAACATTTCCTTCAGACAGTCTCTTTCTGGCTTTTCTTCTACAAGAAAAAAAACTACAAAAAAATATTGCATACAATTTTTTGATGATTCCTGCTTTTTTTAGCGGTGATTTTTTTTGTATTTCTTTTTCTTTCTTGGTCAAACATAGGTTTTTAGGAATGCAGAAAAGGAGAAAAGGTGGAGCAAAACCCGTACAACTGTGATAGGTAAAGAAAAATGCAAGACTGAGGATTCAGAAGGTACTTCAAAAGTAGTTGATGGCAAAATCCATAGAGGAGTTTAAAAGGGACTAGATGTCTTTCTGCAGCGGAAGGATATTACAGGATATAAAACTTAGGTGACCATGAGGTTGTTGATCAGGGTCTTATAGACAGGTAGGAACTATTAGAGGTTGATCCAGGGATTAGTCTGACTGCCATTAGGGAGTCGGGAAGGAATTTTTTCCCCAAAAGGGCTAATTGGCTCCTGCCTCTTGGGAGTTTTTGCCTTCCTCTGGATCAACAAGGAGGTTGAAACAGGCTGAACTAGATGGACAATGTCTTCATTTGGCCTAACATACTATGTTACTATGTAGTAGAAGTGGTGCCTACCAGATGAGTGGGCGTGAGTGAACGGGAGGATAAGACTAAAAGAACTGTGGTAATGGCGTAACACTCTTAATGGTGAAGAAATATTGAAGACTATGCAGTACAAAACTTCTCCTTTACTAAATACTGTGCATGGCCCTTGCATCGTCTTCAATATTTCTTTCACATTTAAAGTGTTGCGCCATTACCACGAGTTCTCTAAGTCTTATCCTCCCATACATAGGTTTTTGTTTGGCCTTCTTTTCCTATACAGAAGCCATTGGGAAAATGTATGAAAACTGACAGACCCTCATGAGTATCATGGCACCGTTCTTCCGCGTCTTGGTTTGGTTTCGGGTTGACATGATGACGTCATTTACAGATCATGTGATATGCATGCCCACGAACTCATATTTCATTCAGTCCTAGAATTCAAGGGTTAAATGTCTTCCTGCTGCTGTTCAGCTGAAGGGCTAGCTGGGATGCTTGCCCACCTAGCCAGCTAGTCTGGAAGGTTATTAGAGTTATTTAGCTGATGGGCTGGATGAGATGATTGGCCCAGTCAGCCAGCCATTAACTTTCTTATGATATATAATCTGGCTCCTCCTTGTTAAGGATGCCGGTTATACTCCTAGTATTCTGACCCTGTCAGGATTCTCAGTATATCTGTCTGTTGTCAGTCTGATACTCTCTGCATTCCTGTCGTCAGTTTGTACCCTCAGCATATCTGTTTGTTGTCAATTCTCATATTGTCTATTTCCTGCACTCTGTATCCAGATTGGTTTGTCAGTTCAGTCCCCTGGTCCGGTGTCCTGGTTCCTATCTTGCCATGTACAAACACTGGGGTTGCCCTTCTTGGGGTGAGCGCTCTCCTTCATGACAGGTCCAGCTGGGGAAGATCAGGGGATTCCATGCTTTGCTGTTCTCTCCCATCACGTGTCTAGCTCTACATCTAGCAACCCTTAGTCACTTGCATACATGTTGTCCTGACTGCCCCTGTGTCCAGTCCTCCATAGCTTCATTAGTCCTTCATTAGTAGTCCTCAACAGACATGGCAATAAGGTTAGCCCAGCCCCTTTCCTTTCAACATTTAAAAACTTCTCCCTCCTTCCCCCTTTTTTCCTCCTTTCTTCTTCTTTTTTCTTCTCCTTTCCCCTTTTTTCTCTCTCTTTTCCTGTTTGCTGACTTCCTTGTTGTACTTCAATAATTTGATGTGTTCCACTGTTGGACATTATATTATCTCACTTTTTATTATGTCTATGTTTAGGACCTTATAAACTATTTTTATTAATCAGAGTCTCAGGGTATCTCTGCTTTGCCTTTGTTATTGCCTGGTGTGAATTTTGATCAGATTCCCCTGGATCGGTGTTAAGCGCTTACAAGTCCTGATATTATTCTCCCTGTTTTTCATATTTTACTATGAACCTACATCTGCATGCAAAAAAAGGAGGCAAGAATGCCTAATGCAAAAATATGCTGCATTATTGCTGAAAAGACTGTTACTCCAGACTTCAGCACTATTTTGGCCACTATACAGTGAGACTATATTATAATATTATTTAAGCACTAGATGTTACTGTTATTAGTGCATTATATGGTAGATGTGTTATGATTGTGCTACTCTTTATACTTTTAATACACTCTAGCTTTAACTAATTACAGTAGTATCTATATAGTCTAATTGTTTGAATCCCACGCACAATGTTTTAGCCAGAAGATTCCAAACCTTGTGGTTTGTATATTCAAATTATATTTTCTTTCCTTCATTATTTTCCCTTGTGCCTCACTCATTTTGCTAGGACACTGTCAGAAAGTCTGGTTTGGAAGTAGGGGTTAGTACTGCTTTTTCTTCAACTGTATTTAGTTTTCACCAGATTAGCCATGTAGTAATTCCATAGTTGCTCATATGAGGTATAAGGTTTGTCACAGGCGGAGTAGATCAGTCCCTAGAGACTTCCAGCCTCCTTGTTCATGTTGGTCAAATGGATACTATAGCCAAGTTCACAATATTTTTTAGCAGAAAGGCCCATTTATCTTGATAAAGACCCTTGGGCGGGTTGAAACGTGGCTGGTTTTTTTACGGAGGAATAAAAGTACGCAAATTTTATTTCATCTCATGCTGCCTGGATTTACTATTTTCTATTTGAATGCTGTCTTGGGTCTTGATCCTGACCTTCAGCAGGCTCTGCAATCATTCTCGACCCCCCCCCCCCCCCCCTTGTGATTTGGGCTAGTATTTCACCGGGAGGACTTTACTTTTCTCCAGCTGCTGCTGTTTGAGCATTTTCTTTACAGTGTTCTAAAAGCAATGTCATAAAGTTTGCAAAAGACAAATTTTAGCAGGTGAACAGAACAGCCAAGCACGGACCTCCTCCAAGGAACATCTGTAAAGATGTTTCTTGTGCTTTACAAAATTTTTGTTTTGGGAGAAGGAGGAGGAAACATGGTGGAAGCATGAGAAGGAGAGCAGCAGCAGATCCTCCACCACCAGCAGCAACAGCAACTTGAAGGTACATTGTGGTCTTTGATATAAATCTATGCTCAGTCATATGTGATTAAAACTTGTCAGCGTTCCAACTAATCAGAGGAATCTACTACCATGGGGGTGCAGAAGTCAGGTGAAATCCATGCATGGGTCATTTTTATACAAGTCAGGTGATAAACGTTGTCTGTGAACAGTATAGGGATCTCTTCCATCATCTATTATACCCAGGACTGTAACAAGGGGGCGCTCTAATAACTATGTATAGATATATCAGGGGACAATACAGAGATCTCTCCCATCATCTATTATACCCAGGACTGTAACAAGGGGGCGCTCTAATAACTATGTATAGATATATCAGGGGACAATACAGGGATCTCTCCCATCATCTATTTATACCCAGGACTGTAACAAGGGTGAGCTGTAATAACTATGTATAGATACTGTATATCAGGGGTCAGTACAGAGATCTCTCCCGTTGTCTATTTATACCCAGGACTGTAACAAGGGGGAGCTCTAATAACTATGTATAGATACTGTATATCAGGGGACAATACAGGGATCTCTCCTATTATCTATTTATACCCAAGACTATAACAAGGGGATGAGATAACTATGTATTGAAATATCCAGGGACCGTACAGAGATCTCTCCCATCATCTATTTATACCCAGGACTGTAACAAGGGGGCGCTCTAATAACTATGTCTAAATATATCAGGGGACAATACAGAGATCCCTCCCATCATCTATTTATACCCAGGACTGTAGCAAGGGGGCGCTCTAATAACTATGTCTAAATATATCAGGGGACAATACAGGGATCTCTCCCATCATCTATTATACCCAGGACTGTAAGAAGGGGGCGCACTAATAACTATGTATAAATATATCAGGGGTCAGTACAGAGATCTCTCCCATCATCTATTTATACCCAGGACTGTGTAGTGCCCCAGCAGGAACTACAGGACACTAGCAGCACACTTGTTCTGTCTCACCTGTTGGTATGCTGTCCCTGGATACAGAAGATACCGTCTGTGGGAGAGACCCTGTGTTTCCCTTTGTGCCCTAAGCTACAGCTCATCGCTAATGTCAGCTGGCCTCTCATTGGCTGACAGTCAGGTTTAATCTCACTGGTGCAGAGCCCCAAGGGTGGGAAACAAACATACAAGTCCCTATGCAAGTGGGCGGGTAGAGAGGGAGGTGATAAAAGGAAGTGACGCAGAGCAGTTAGCAGACTCAGCCAGGAGAGTGTAAGGAGAAGGTTGCAGTTCCGTAGTCGTTGAGGTGGAGTATTCAGCGAGTTATCCGTAGCCAAGGTAGAGTGTGGTGGACTACCACTGTCGCTCCCTTGCTATTCTACAGCAGAGTTCCAGAAGACCCTTTCCGAGGAGCATCTTCATCAAACAGTGAGTTACAGCTACCCGGTAAAAACCAAAGCGAGGATCAGTATATAGTCACTAGTCCCTCTGCTTCACAAATATACCTTCAGTCAAAGCAAACTTAAATGTGTTCACCTAACTTCACTTGTGGAGAAAATTGTCTAGTAAATCAGTCCTCAGCTAAATAATAGAAAATCAGAGAATCATCAAAACAATCTTACTGTATCTTGCCTGTCTGATATTGCATCCTTTATCTGAGATAAAGCCCTCCACAGAAAGTTGTAAAGTTAACCTGTTATTTACCAACACCAAAGTTAGTAAAACTGCTCACTCTCACTTTACTAAGCTATACTGGACTGGTCTCTGTTATTTCTGCGTCATCATCATCCGGAGTGTCCAAATAGAGTGGCGTCCCCGTGACAACAAAAGGCCTCCAGACATACCAACTGTAAGTGTATTGGGGTGCTACAACTGTAATAAGGGGCGCTCTATTAATTATGTATAGATATATCAGGGGACAATACAGAGATCTCTCCCATTATCTATTTATGCCCAGGACTGTAACAAGGGGGTGCTATAATAACTAGGCATAGATATGTCAGGGCATATTACAGAGATCTCTCCCATCATCTATTTATACCCAGGACTGTAACAAGGGGGTGCTTTAATAACTAGGCATAGACATATCAGGGGATATTACAGAGATCTCTCCCATTATCTATTTTTTTCCTGGATTGTGACAGTAACAAGGGGACATCCTATGGAACTCCAGCCTGAGGACGTGGTGATGGTGAACTCACTAAAAGAGTACAAGAGCGGCCCCGAAGCCTTTCTTGAGCGTTACAATATTGCATGTTATGTCACTGCTTACTTCAGAAGGGACGGTGATCCGGGGATTTTTCTGATTGCCAGATTGGAGTTGGAAAGGATTTTTTTAACTTAAATGAGGAAAACTGGCTTCTACCTCACTGTTTTTTTTTCTTCCTCTGGATCAACATTGGAGGAGAAATAGGCTTAACTGGATGGTCATATCTCTTTCAGCCTAACATACTATGTTACTATTTATTACATGTTAAATGACTTTTCCTGTGGGTGTCCCAGCGTTCCTCCCTTATTTTGTTCTGGATGTGGATCATCAGCAATAAATAAATGAGTAATTAATATCTAATGACGTTGGAGAATAACTCCCCGTGGCCCACATGGTAGGATGTTGGCTTTCATTATTACACTCAGTGGTAAAATAGACTCTGATTAGCATGCGGTTTTAATATTTCTATTTTAGTCCATTTCATATATGTCCCCATTGCTTGTATTGGTTAGCTTTGTAACAATGATAATAGCATGTCATGAAACAGGCATAATTTGTGGTGATGTACAGCAGAAAACCACAAGACAACCGTCTGATGAAATGGAATGTATGCAGACAACAAGCGAGGAGAACAAGTCTCTGGTTTCAGTTCTACATCAATTCTTAAAATTCCACTAAGTTCTTTTGTAATCTTTCTTAACAGGCAGCAGAGTTTGATGTATCATGTAAACGTAGTTTTGGTGGCCCCGCTCCGCCTATACATCTCTAGACCACAATAATACCTCCTGTACTTTATGCAAGACTGATCATCTCTTTGGGAGGGATAAATAAGCACCTCTTTAACATTACAGTCATCCAGCAATCCTCGCCTCGCCAAGAAAAGCCTTAAAACTGAAGTTGAAATGAGGTCTATTTAATCTGCATCATGTATAGTTAGATAACGCCAGTGCAATCAGTCTGCAAAGTGAGGTATACAGCAGAATATCTAAGAAGTCTGTGCTCATTAACCCTTTTTTCCGCTGGTTTTCGCTTTCTACGCTCGACCGAAACTGCCCTCATAAACGTATCACATAACCTGATGACGGCAAAGTCGAGAGGTGACTACTCCCTACTAATCCTCCTTTACCTCTCTGCTGGATTTGACACTGTTGACCCTGACCTCCTCCTCAGTATGCTCCGCTCTATTGGTTTAAAGGACACTGCTCTCTCCTGGTTCTCCTCTTACCTCTCTGACCGCTCTTTCAGCGTCTCCTTCGTTGGCTCTATCTCCTCTTCACTTCCTCTTTCTGTTGGGGTACCCCAAGCTCGGTCCTTGGTCCCCTCCTCTTCTCTATCTACACAGCCTCCAATACCATCTCTACGCTGACGACACCCAACTATACACCTCCTCTCGTGTGATCTCCGAACCATTCCTGCAAAATATCACCAACTGTCTGTCCGCTGTTTCTAATACTATGTCCTTCCTTTTTCTCAAACGTAGCCTCTCTAAAGCTGACCTCTTCGTCTTTCCGCCTTCCAACCGACCTCCCCTCAACATCTCCATTCCAGTGTCTGGCACCATCATAACCCCCAGACGGCATGCCCGATGCCTTGGGGTCACACTGGACTCTGACCTCTCCTTTACCCCCCATATCCAATCTCTGGCCCAAACATTCCACATGCACCTCAGAAATATTGCTAAAACATGGCCGTTGTGGTCGCCCTCATCCACTCCCGACTCGACTACTGCAACTCCCTATTCATTGGCCTTCCCCGCACCAGACTCGCTCCACTCCAATCCATAATAAATGCAGCAGCTAGGCTCATTTTTCTATCCAGACGTTACTCAGACACCTCTGCATTATGCCAGTCATTACATTAGCTGCCCATCCACTGCAGAACTAAATTTAAACGCCTCAACCTTACCCGCCACGCCACCATACATCGCCTCCCTCCTGTCTGTACATCACCCAGCCTGCACACTCCGATCCGCTAACACACTCAGACTAAACACCCCTCTAATACAAACCTCATATGCTCACCTACAGGACTTCACCAGAGCAGCACCGATCCTCTAGAACGCTCTACCCCAAGGCAACCAGACAATTCATGAAATTTCAAACGCACCTCTTCAGGCAGGCAATCACAGAAAACGGCCATTACTTACGGAGTAAGGAGTGCATATAGATGCATCCTCTCACCATGCAGGTAGCTGACTACCAAATGAGGGAGCAAACTACACCTATGTAGGACACCGATGAGACAGCCAAATGTGCAGGGCAACCCGCCAAATTATTATGGCGTCATTAATAGGTTGCTGGTCTGCATGGTGAACTACATGTATCAGAATGGTCTGGCACCCTGTATCCACTATGTGTGGGAGTATACGCCAAGCAGCCACCCCCTCTATATCAAGAGGCTGTGTGAGTGGCTGTCTCATCGGTGTCCTGCACAGGTGTAATTCGCTCCCTCATTTGGTAGTCTGCTACCTGCATGGTGAGAGGATGCATCTATATGCACTCCTCACTCAGTAAGTATATGGCCGTTTTCTGTGATTGTTTTTAATTTTTTTTATATTTCCCCTTCCGTGATGTCTCTTCAGGGAGGCATACCAAATCCCCCAACCTAGTCCTTTTTTTATGGTTGCTCACAGGTGGTGACGGGTTCCCTTTAAGCCTTAGGGGGGCTTATGGTTCCCCATATGAGGAGACCAGTAGTTTGTAAAAAGATTCCTCAGTTAATTATTTATTCTGTATATAAACTAAGCATAAGGCCCTCACTGCTTCAAGTTAAGATTTTTTACATTTGGAATAGGTAATTGAACAAAAGTACATTATCTAAGATATGGTAACAACTCTATGTGTAAGATGGGTTGAACTATATCAGAAACTAAACAAGAATTGCCACAGTCCAATAATCTCGGTGTTCCCACACACCCACTCAGTAATTTACTTGGGTACCCATGCAGTACAGATGTATTCTTTGCCATCTTGACTGGCACGGTTATGCTATTTGCTAGACCAGCTGCCAATAGACTACAATGGGCTACACATATAGCACAGGGCGCCAAGCAAACTTTGGGCATGTTATATAAGCTGATGTATCGTGGCAAACATTTGGTACCGAATACATCTATATGTGTATTTTTACAATGGCAGCCAATGGCTGAAATATGCCATTAAATTCTCTTTCTGATGGAAAACATGAATGCGCCCCGAAACAGTGTGAAAGTAGTCTTACTATCAGCTGCTTCAGCATGCCTGTGTGCTTCCCTCTACTTCTCCTCATCCCCCTCCTCAGAATAAACTTCTATGAGTAGCGTGTAATCTGATCTCTCAGTGAGCTGTTAGATCATTTCATCTACCAAGATGGGTTTCGGACATTTTTCAGAGTGAGTGAACAGTTTAGGAGAAGGGGAGAGGAGTAAATGCCCGAGAGGTCATCTCAGCCATAATTGTTCCTGTGTTTTTACACAGAGGTGAATGGAGGTGGGTATTGTACCAGCCCACCCAACTCCTTTCCAGTAAACAGGCAGTCGCTTATAGATCGGTCTTCACAGGCCCATCCATTGTTCAGTTTTCTGCATTTTGAATTCTTGTTCGCCGTTCATACATTTACACTACGAGATAATCTTTCAGATTCCCGCTGGATCTAGTATTAAATTATAGTCCTCAATTTCGTCAGATCAAAAAGGTCACTTACATGTACCTACCTATAGTGTGTGAGGTTAAGACGCTCCATACTATTTTAAGGGATGGCTGTCGAATTGCCTACAAAAGCACTCCTTAGTCAGTAAGTAATGGCCATTTTCTGTGATTGTTATAACTGCACCATACTACTATGGTCCTTCATGAAAACTACTACTCACAGGAATCTAACATTGCAGAGCTTTACAGAAAAAGGTCAAGAAGATTTGGAAAGCTAAATAATTACCTAAGGAAGGGTCTTACAACTTGCAAAAGAATTCTGTAGGTCGATATGTGGATTAACCAAAGTATGAGTCATTCAGAGCAAACCACCTCGGAAGATTGTGGAACCACCTGTGGTCACAGGATGATCCCCATCGATAGCCGCAATTAGGCGAGGGTTACATGGAGACTTTTTGTAGAGCAACTAAAATTAATCGGTACTGCTACAAAGGCCTCAATGTAACCCAAGCCTAATAGTAATAAAAGAGAAGTGATGCCTAAATGACCACTGCTGCTTATTAATTATATCCAGCACATCCTGCATGTAATTATTACATTCATTATTAATACAATGGATGGAAACTTTTGTTAATAATTTAAGTAGTTATAATCCAATAATGATCCAGTTTAAAATGAAAAAACAGATTCTGCACTTTCCTCAGTCCTGAATGATATGTTGGTCTCAACTGTTGCTAGGCGTTTTTGCCTTGTCAGCAGTTCTAAAGTGTTTGTATTGTACTCATAAGGAAGCAATTTAGTAAATTACCCTTTCACAGAATCACTCGGCATATTTTTCTACAAGACATTAAAACAACACTGAATAGTAATACACATGTTCTGTGTGTGGAGATCCACAGCTCTCAGTCCTTCTGCCAGTAGACGTGTATTTCCATATCATCTTTCTTTAAAGCAATATACAAGATGTGAAATACTTTATCCATTTGGTAAAGACAGATAAAAAGTAAATGGATAAATATAAATAGACTAGCTGATATACCCGACCTCGCCCGAGTTAATTTGATACAGTTGTTTACGTGTTGTTCGCACGGAAAATTTTATGAAGTCAAGGGTACTTCAGAGGAACCGAGGAATAAAATACGTATACACATAGAGGAGCATTAGATTCTCCTCAGGCTGCATGTACTGATGTCCCTCTGCAGAATATGCCACCCCTCCCACTCTCCTCACTTAGGACCTAAAGAATGCTCGCGCCAAATTTCATGATTGTACGACCCCAGGAAGTTGCATTACCCTAGGGGTGCACTTACTTTTGCAATTATCATTACATAATCGAGTTGTGACCCCTATACTTTTCCTATTTAGGACCTAAAGAATGCTCGTGCCAAATTTCACACTTGTACAACACGGGGAAGTTACATTACATAGGGGACAACTTACTTTAGCAATTAGCATTGCATAATCGAGTTGTGACCCCTTTACTTTTCCTATTTAGGACCGAAAGAATGGTTGTGCCAAATTTCATGTTTGTACGACATTGGGAAGTTAGGGAATTAGTAGCGAGTCAGTCAGTGAGTCAGTCATTGAGGGCTATATATATATAGATGTTCTCTGAAACAATTATTTAACCCTTTCCAATCCACTGTCTGACGTCTGAAGATATTCTGATTGAAGACTGTACAGCTCCGATGTCGGAAGACGTCCGGCAGGGTATTCTTACTGTATATTACTGGCCGCTCAGTTGTCGAGGGCCTCTCCAGCATGTCCCATACCGCAGTACTGGCTCTGGCCAGAAGATGGCGCTATTGAATAATGGCAGAAAGAGAAAAACCCCTAGGAAACCCTGAATCTAAAATTGGATTGCAAAGGGTTAATACACCTCAAAAGTTCCAGTGTTAGATGGAGAACAGTAATGTACTATGTTAGGCAAAAAAAAGACACATGTCCATCCAGTTCAGTCTATTACTCCCCAATGTTGATCCAGAGGAAGTCAAAACCCCCTAATGAGGTGGAAGCCAATTTTAGCCATGTAAGGGAAAAAATTCGTTCCTGACTCCAATCTGGCAATCGGAATAATCACCGGATCTTCTGAAGTTATTAGTGATTATATCATGTAATATAAAAGCAGATTGTACTCCTCACTACTTATCTTTACTTGGCGCTACTGTCTGATCCTTTCACTAAAGAAGCTGTGATATTCACCACTGCTGAAATACAAATATTCAAAAGGGTATTCTGAACCTTTACGGTATATCACCAGGATCTTGTGAAGCTTGTTTGACACTTTAGGCCAACCAGTCTCCCCATAGACGTCAATAGGGAGTTGGCTGCACCTATCCATTGCAGTCAATGGCAGTTACGGAGAGGGTCTGACTGCTGCTTCTTTACTGTACAGTAGCTCTTTGCGTAAATTTGATGGGCTCCATTGCATCCACTGTTCTATCTGTCCTCCTTCAGTAAATCAGGGCAGGTCCTGAGACACTCATGATTACAGTATTTATATCTGAAATGTTTCTTTTCCTCCTGGATGAATGACTAAATTTAGGGGTTCGTGTGATGAGACAATATGATTATTTATAAGTGGAGCATCCTATCACCACCAATTTTCCATGGATCACCCAAGGTGCACAATAACTCCACCGGAGGTGGTGAGTTCTCCTTCAATGGAAGTCTTCGGAGGCTGGACAGACATCTGTCTGGGATGATTTAGTGAATCCTGCACTGAGCAGGAATTGGACCCGATGACCTTGGAGGTCCCTTCCAACTCTACCAGTCTCTGATTTTCTGTTTCCCACCATCCTTAGATTTATTATTTCCGGTATCAGGTCTCCTTCTGCATGGGTGGATAGGTACTTTTAACCATTAAGGCAGAGAATTCCAGGTTATTTTCAGGGTACCCGAAATATGAGCCCAAATCTTTACATGAGGTTGAATGCACATCTAGTTATCGTTGTTCCGAGGTCGGTAAAATTAGCCAGCTTGCGGAGGAAGAAAAAAACTAATTACCTGAAAGTGCTGTGGAATAAGTTGGTGCTATATGAATAACATGCCCCTTCCCTCCCATATCTGCAGGCACACCATATATTCAAGGAACTTTGTGATTTTCTTACTTCGGCGATACATATTTTTTTTTGGAGGTAGGCGCCCCACTGGAGTTGAAGATGTCAAGGTTGGATGGAAGATTTTCTGTATCTTCAATTCATTCAAGGACTATATTGTGTGTTATGGACATTAATGGGCTATTGTCATTTAGGATCACCATGTAGCGTCCATACCCACTTATATTTTCGGGTTTATTTTCCCAGGACAGGGTTATTTTTTAGTCTTACTTTTACAGGGGTTCCCAACTCAACTCCGTTAATTCCTTTTATAGAAAGCTCCATACTGCGTGTCTCTCTTTGCTGCTCTCTGTGGCTCCTTCCTCCTCCCATAGACTTCCATGGGCAGCATGTACAGTAGTTTGAACCTTGGTCTGCTTTAGGAGGGCCAAGATGGATATAGCAGTTTTTTCCAGTGAATGAACAGTTTTGGGGGGGGGGGGGGGAAGGAGCGTAATAAGTGGATAAAGAAGCATTTTTCTCTGCTGATATATACAGTATTACAAAGTTTCCTATATTCGCTCATACTGTTGATTCATGCAAAGTTTGTTGAAGCAATGGTGACCATTTAAAGGGGTTGTCCCGCGAAACAAAGTTGGGGTATACACTTCTGTATGGCCATATTAATGCACTTTGTAATGTACATTGTGCATTAATTATGAGCCATACAGAAGTTATTCACTTACCTGCTCCGTTGCTAGCGTCCTCGTCTCCATGGTGCCGTCTAATTTTCAGCGTCTAATCGCCCGATTAGACGCGCTTGCACAGTCCGGTCTCCTCCCTTCTGAATGGGGCCGCTCGTGCCAGAGAGCTGCTCCTCGTAGCTCTGCCCCGTCACGTGTGCCGATTCCAGCCAATCAGGAGGCTGGAATCGGCAATGGACCGCACAGAAGACCTGTGGTCCACCGAGGGTAAAGATCCCGGCGGCCATCTTCGCAAGGTAAGTAAGAAGTCACCGGAGCGCGGGGATTCGGGTAAGTACTATCCGTTTTTTTTTTTTAAACCCCTGCATCGGGTTTGTCTCGCGCCGAACAGGGGGGCTATTGAAAAAAAAAAAAAACCCGTTTCGGCGCCGGACAACCCCTTTAAGCATTTGCCCAACATCTGAGTTCTTAATGCAGGACTAAAATAAGGAGTTCTCAATTTAGGGTTAATAAAATGTGGACCCACTACTGTTAACATGTTTGCTTACAGTCCCCTCGGCAGATCTGCTTTGGTCCTTGGGAGTAAAACTATTTGTCCATGTGGCCCTCGGCCCAGAAAAGGATGTTCTACACAATACAAGGCATTTCTATGCAGGCAAGAGGGAAAGTCTGCAGTTGCTTAGTAATACTGCTAGCTTATCCACATGGTGTAATTCTGGTCAACATGTGTGTGCAATGGACTATTTAAATAAGGGAGATGGAACAATACCTCTGCAGCATCAACATGTCAGAAGCCTACTGCACGCTGATCAGGGGCAAACACCCCGAAACAGCTGTCTGTGTATGGATTCTGGCTTGGCTTTGAATTCCCAGTCATTGTTACAAGGCTTGTATAAAGAGTCTAACATTGATTTGGAGGAATGTTGCCTTCTAATAGGTGGTGCTGCAGAGGTATTATTCCATCTCCCTTATTTGCATATTACCCAGAGGAGCATGAATGCTCTTATAAATCTCCACGCTCACTCACCTTCCAGGTGCTCTCCGCAAGGAGAAAAGATAGCGTTCCTGCGATAAACTACATGCGTTAAGCACTCGCACCTATTGCAGTCCACAAGGCTCTTCAGACGTGTTTTTTACAGAAATCAGTGGTCCATGTATACACATTTGCAGCATATTTTATTCTGGTCTGATTTTTTGGATGACAGTCAACCATTCAAACCAATGGGTGTGCAAAAAAGTGCAAACACATTGACAGCTGAATGCACTCCGTATTTCATGGATCATCGAGAAACATTTTGGCTCCCATTTTTTTGTGTGCGAGAAAAATGGATGATGAACGGGAGTAAAAAATGGGTAAATGCAATTCATATGCATGCATCACAGAATCCGTACGCTACTCACAGACTAAAATCAGACAAAGGTGTGTAGATAATGCCTCAGGCTGCTTTCACATGGGTGACAAAAATCGCTCGAGATTAAGGATTGCGAGAACTTTTGTATGGGGTCATATACATGAGTGTTTTTTTTTTCTTACATCACATTGCAGTGTGGGGAAGAAAAATCACGGCACGTCCTATCTTTGGGCGTTCCCCCGGAACCCTTCACCCATTGCCTTCAACAGGGCCGGAAAACACGTTGCAAGGCGTGCAATGTGCATATGAGTGCGATGCGAGGCTTCTCATCGAAAACCAGCCGTGCCGGAGGACTGCTACCTTACCTGAAGTGATGGGAGGCATTTTTAAAGAAAAACGCCCTGCATCCGCGGGTAAATTGTACGTTGATGTAGGAAGCCTTAGTAACACTGCTAAATAGACAGGTACAGGTGACGTACAGATATGCATGTCGTCTTAGTACAGTACTGCCAGGGGTGGGTTGGAAAATCAAAGTGGTCCTGGAAAAAAATTACAAAGTGGCCCCTTGTTGTAGGTGGGTCCAAACCGTCATGCAAAAGGGGCCAATAAAGTAAGTGTTAGCAAATCAGCGCCTATTTCTAAGCTGTTATGTAAGTGAACATCATAGACCGGCTTGTCTTTAGCTGCTCTGACGGACATTTATGCCATGAGTCCTGCAGGATCCCTGTGCCAGCTGACAGCCCAGCCCTTGCTCTAATAGCCAGGATCAGAAAGACTCTGATCCCTGTCATTTGACTCCCTAGATGCGAACACGGTGTCAAAGTGATAACACGGAGGAAAAGAACTCCATCAGTCCCCATCGGACCCCCATAAATGCAATTGTGGGATGAGGAAAGACCCCCAGGCATACTACAGCTGTATGACTTCTAGCATGAGCCTTCAGCACCACCTAATGGATTGCTTCCCAGTTTTAGACGCACATGGAATCATTCTTTGCCGAGTATACCAAGGATCCCATTATGGGTCTAAGGAAAGAATTGAATACATTTTAATTTTAAAAAATTACATAAAAAAGAAACAAAAAAAACTTTTTTTTTTTGAAGTGAAGCAAAATAAACCGCACACAGTGACATCATCATGCCCCATATAATTACCTACATGCTGTCACCCAACAAGACCCACTATACCAAGGCAAACATTACCAATAATAACACTATATAAGGGACAAATAATACCCCAGACCATGATCACATAATACTACAACGGTGTTGCCAATATTACCCCCCCACACACACACACACACAGAGTGACCATATAGCAGTATATACTGGATCTTCACAGGCAGTTTGCATACTGTATGGATGATTACAGTCCCGTTATATCCAGTGATCACAGGTGACATTTCCTTTGAATAGAGTTATTCACTTTCCTATTTTCTTCATCTGCTCCAGACCGTCATGATGATTTCTGCTGGTCACAACTTGTTTCTGCAGAATTTGACACAGACATCTTTGACTTCTCAATTTTCCAGGGATCTAGCTTCACTTTCCAAACTTCTGTATAATCCCCCCATCCATAATGCCCCAGACAGCAGTAATGCCGCCTGAGGTGATCCCCACAGTAATAGGATCCCCCTTTTTGTGCTCCTTTTTCGTGTTCCACACACAGTAACAGTGCCCCCAATCAATATTAATGCTCCTTTTATGACCACTCTGGAACAAAATGCACAAAATAGGCCCGCACTCAGTAATAATGCTTTATTTTAGGTTCCCAATCAGTAGTAATACTCCTCCTCTAATACTCAATAACAATGCTCCTTTTATGCCCCACTCAGTAATAATGCTCCTCAAAGGCCCCAACCCAGACGTAATGCCCCATATAGGCTCCCACTCAGTAATAATTTCTCCCACTGGCCCCCACTCAGTAATAATGTACCTCTTAGGCCCCCCAATAGTGATGTCCCTCATAGGCCCCACCCACTCCGCTCAGAATGCTCCTCTCTTGGGACTAAGCCTACAAATAAAACCAGGGAAGGTAGGATACCATTCATTATATGTAATGTGTATTGGGTATGCCTCACTGTTTATTCCTTAGCCCTCTTTAAATCACCCTGGGTGTCCCTCTCTCTATATATATATCAATAAAGGCGAGCTCAGCCAATCACAGGCAGCTCTCACCAGTCATTCATTCAGCGAGAGCTGCCTGTCATTGGCTGAGGTGCCGCTGTGGGATGTCATTATTACTACAGGGGCCACTGTGGGGTGTCACTATTAGTGCTGGGGCCGCTCTGTGGGGTGTCACTATTACTACTGGGGGCTACTGTGAGATGTGACTATTAATGCTGGGGCCGCTCTGTGGGATGTCACTATTAACGCTAGGGCCACTCTGGGGGATGTCACACGAACCTGCATGTAGATTGTATGCGATGAGAGCGTCTTCACACTGAGGCGTGTTCTCGCGAGTAGATGACGTTTAGTGTGATTCACACTAAATGTCATTTACCTGCAAGAACACGTTGGCCTGCATCCTATGCATGCGCACAGCTACTTGACGGGATCCAGGAGATAAAGCAGAAGAAAAATGCAGCGATAAGCCACGCCCCTTTTTTCATGGCCGGTACTTTTTCGTGACAAAGGTGGCAATATGAGATAGATATGAGATATATGAGATAGATAGATGGCTAGATAGACAGATGGATAGATATGAGATAGATAGATGGATAGATATGAGATAGAGAGATGGATAGATATGAGATAGATAGATGGATAGATATGAGATAGATATGAGATATATGAGATATATATGAGATAGATAGATAGATAGATAGATAGATAGATATGGGATAGATAGATAGATAGATAGATAGATATGAGATAGATAGATAGATAGATGGATAGAGGAGACAGACAGATACACACACATATACACATATATACATTTACCCCGGGCCGGACGACTTCTCCATCTCACAGCAGCAGGAAAGGCAGACACTGCAGCTCCACGTTCAGCAGGGGGCAGCACATGATCAGTATGCCCTGCAGGCCCACGTGACTTCCTCCCTCCTCCTCCCCTCTGCTCTGCCAGGCTACACTCGGGCTGGCCGTTCTGCGTGCAGCCTGATTGAAATCATGCTGCGCACAGAACAGCCAGCCATTAATGCACTTAATGTGCATGTGGGTATGGCGGAGGGCGGCCTTGGGTCCCCCTGAGCGCAGGGGCCGGGTCGCCATGGCGACCCCAGCAACCCCTGACGCTACGCCTATGTATATATACTGTATATATATCAGGACTTCAGGTGCAAATATACACATTTCTAATCAAGGTGCCTAATATAGGTGAAAATAAGTGCATTTTTTACTGTTCAAACCCCGTGCTATTGCGCACGCAAAATAAAAAGCAGTAAGCTAAAAAATAGGTGCAAGACAAATAGGGCAAAGCCTATATTTCTTTTTTACGCGTTGGACCTGTGCGTGAGAAGCACATTAATGAGAATGAATCTATTGAAATCAATGGCTTTGCTTATTTGCGTTTTGCACAAGTGTTTTTCACAGGCGCTAAAACCTCCATAAACAATTTCATCTGTTTAAGGCTTCTTTCACATGCACTCATTTTCACGGCCGGCCGATGTGCGCTGTGGGCGTATTTCTGAGAGGTAAAAACGCCCGCGAAAGCCAATATAGCGTCGGACGTTTTTATGTCGAGCCCAAAACATAGTCCTGGAATTAGGTTTTGGGCCGAGAATTCGCCAGCCGCTCCATGGGCTCCTATAAGAGCTCATGACAGCATCTGTTCTCTTCCCCCCATGCAGGCTCATCTCTGTTCCTCTCGGCTCATTCTATGCAATGGGAGGGGGCGGGGCGAGAGTGGGGCTAAGCACCGGCCTGTCCTGCCTCCTCCCATTGACGGCTATAGACAAGGGGCGGGACGTGGGCAGAGCTATGTCCCCGCCCTCTCCCCACCCCTTGTCCATAGCCATCAATGGAAGGAGGCGGGGTGGACCGGCACTTAGCTCCACCCCAATCCTGCCTCCATCCTGCCCCCTCTCATTGCACAGAATGAGCGCCGAGGAAGAGAGGTGAGCCTGCACAGGGAAGGGGAGGGGAAATGGGAGATGGCCTGGTGAGGTCGACACATTTGCGCCGACCTCCCCAGGCCATATGAACGGGCACACAAACGTTCACCAGTTTTTTTGCCCTCAACGTAGCCGTGAAAGCGGACAGCCGATATGCACTCGTGGGAAAAAGCCTAAGCCCTTAAACTAATGAAGATTCTCCTGAAAAAGAGGATATTTGACCACTAAAACTAGCAACCGTTGGACCCCAAGGCCTCGTTCACACCAGCGCTGTTTTAGCGCATTAGAGGCGCACACAGACAGCGCTTCTAACAGAACCAATGGATTCCTATAGAAACGTTCAGATGAAGGAATCTTAGACACACGAAATCCTCACACCTATCAAAGGTGTGTAAAAGACAGGAGCTGACGTATCTTTGGGGCGTGATTTCCATAGACTGCTACGGGAGCTGGGTAACACGCATCACGCACTCGCATCGTGTGATCGGGCTCTTCAACTAGCTGGAATTCACCCATTCGTGGGATCTTTAGTGCAGTAGACCTGCAATCTTTTCACGCGCCTATACTGCGCTAAAACAGAGCTCATGTGAACGAGGCCTAAACAGCACGGCTTTACTGAGGGCCGATCATGTCACACTAATCTCGTTAATTTCTTTTACTAATTCATGAAAGTGGTGCTGTGGATATCTCCTATCTGGATTTCAGTAAAACTTTGCTACAGTTCCACATAGAGAGCTCATTGATGAGTTATTGAAAATTGGACTTAAAGGGGTTGTCCCGCGCCGAAACGGGTTTTTTTTTCCCAATAGCCCCCCCGATGCATGTGTTGAAAAAAAAAAACGGATAGTACTTACCCGAATCCCCGCGCTCCGGTGACTTCTTACTTACCTTGCGAAGATGGCCGCCGGGATCTTCACCCACGGTGGACCGCAGGTCTTCTCCCATGGTGCACCGTGGGCTCTGTGTGTTCCATTGCCGATTCTAGCCTCCTGATTGGCTGGAATCGGCACACGTGACGGGGCGGAGCTACGAGGAGCAGCTCTTCAGCACGAGCAGCCCTATTCAACACGGAGAAGACCGGACTGCGCAAGCGCGTCTAATCGGGTGATTAGACGCTGAAAATTAGACGGCTCCATGGAGACGAGGACGCTAGCAACGGAGCAGGTAAGTGAATAACTTCTGTATGGCTCATAATTAATGCACGATGTACATTACAAAGTGCATTAATATGGCCATACAGAAGTGTATACCCCAACTTTGTTTCGCGGGACAACCCCTTTAAAATACTTTGACAGTCCAGGGGATCCGTAGAGTAGTTGGTTGAAAACCGATAACAAAGTGTTACTGTTAACAGAATGTACTAAGAACAAGGACGAGTTCCAAGTGGTCACCACAAGGGTCTGTCCTGGGTCCCATTATTTCTAATATGCTCGTAATGACCCAGGACGAGGTTTAACAGGTCGGGTCTGTTTGCTGATGACATGATAGTGTTAAATAGGACTGATGTTCCTAATGGTGACTTGAATGTGGAAACAATTTAGCCTTCCTGGATAAATGGTCAAAGCAATGGAAAATGCAGTTCAATGTTTCCAAATCTGAAATAATGCACTTGGGGAGAAGAGATCATCTTCTGTGTCATCCAGGACTCAGAAAAGACGGATTTAGGATCTCTGATATCTGACAGCCTCAAAATGAGTGCACATTGCAGTCGGTCAGCAGGGAAAGCAAGAAGGATGCTGGACTGCATAGCTAGAGGTGTAACCAGTAGAAAGAGGGAGATTGTGATCCCGCTGTATAGAGCTCTGGTGAGAACACATCTGGAATACTGTTTTCAGTTCTGGAGACATCAAATACAGAAAGACATTGATACCAATGAGTCCAAAGACGGGCTACAGAAATGGTGGAGGGTCTCAAGAAAGAACTTATCTGGAAAGACTCAAAGAACTTAATTTGTATAGTCTGGAGGAAAGAAGATAGGGAGGGTGTGATAAAAACTTTAAGGCTGGTTCACACGGGGCGGATTTTCCCACAGAAATTCTATGCGAAATTTTGCTGCAACAAATCTGCCTGTGACCGCTAATCCCGGGGTTAGCCAGCCATGTGGACGAGATTTGTCAAAAATCTCGTCCACACGGGACAGCCAATCTGTCGTGGCAAAGCTGGCATTAGCAGGCGAAGATTCCCCGGCTGCAGCATGTCTATTTTTTTTTTTCCATTGCAGCTGCGCTCCTCTCTATGGAGGAAGCGGCCGCAATGAAAAGCATGCAGCCAAGCCGCTCCAAAACCCGCGGCAAAGTGCCACGGATTTTGAAGTTGCGCTTTCCTGGCGGAAATCTCACAGTTTTTCGCTGTGGCAAAACCGTGAGATTTCCGCTGAGCATACGTCCCGTGGGAACCCAGCCTGAATATGTGAACAGTGTAAATAAGAAACAGGGGGAAAGTGTTCTTATTAGGAAATTAAACACTGCAGAACAAAAATAGTGCAGTCCTGTGTCAGGGCTCGGTCAGAGGAGCAGATATTCACGCGTTTCTCTGCGCAGATAAACAAAAGCAATGCGTGCAGAAAACAATCTGCGTGACCATGTGCATTGCCACTCATATGTTCTATCTTTTGTAGGTGTGGATCCTTTTCCTCGGACGCAGTGCGGTTTTTTTCTACAGGCGAATATGCGCTTGGCTGACCGAGCCCTAGGCCTCATGTCCACGGGCAAATTAACTATTTAAATCCGCAGCGTTTTTCCTGCACTCGGATCCGCGCCCCATAGGGATGCATTAGACACTCGCACGTAGTTAAATACCTGCGGATGTCATTTTTCCCTGCAGGCACGGGTCCCGCGTGCAGGAAAAAATCCGGACATGCTCCATTTAGGTGCGGGTCTCCCGCGGGGACGGCTCCCGCAGGCTTCTGTTGAAGCCTATGGAAGCCGTCCGGATCCGCAGGAGACTCACACCTGAATTAAACTCACCTGCTCCGGGTGATGCAGGTCTTCCTTCCTTCGCGGCCGGAAACTTCTTTCTTCGGCCCGGCGGATGTGCCCGGCGCATTCGTGCGGAACGCAGCCGCCGTGCCGAGCACATCCGCTGGGCCGAAGAAAGAAGATCCGGCCGCGATGGAAGGAAGACACACGGCCCACAGCAGGTGAGTTTATTCTCATTTTCAGCCCTCATGTCCGCGGGGCAGGAGGAACCTGCTACGGATTCTCCATGGAGAATCCATAGCGGGCCTGATTTTACCCGTGGACATGAGGCCTTAGATAGAGAAATCTGTCTCGTTAAATACATTTATATAAAAAAGATAAAACACAATAATTTGTCTTTTTATATACAGAAGCATTTACCATCACACAGAAACTACAGACTACAGTAAGGGGCGCTATCAGAATTCAGTTGGGAGAAAATCCGAAGCAATGTCAGAAAATCTTACTTTACTGAAAGAGTAGTAGATGCTCTGATCAAACTTCCAGCAGATGTGGTTGGAAAATCAACAATAAATGAGTTTGAGCTGCGGGCATAAGCAGATATCCATCCTAAGGAAAATTAAAAAAAAGGAAATCATATGAGGGCGAACTGGATCTACTATGCTTTTTTTCCCAGTTTTCTATATTTCTCTGCTTCTACAAAAAAAACAATCTTCCATATTCTACTGAATCACTATAGTGGAACTATTGCAAATGGCAACATGATGGCTCAATGCTTAGCACTGTTGCCTTCAAGGGCGTAACTATAGAGGGTACAGGGGATGCAGTTGCACCCGGGCCCAGGAGCCTTAGGGGGCCCATAAGGCCTCTCTTCTCCATATAGGGAGTCCTGTACTATGAATAAAGCATTATAGTTGGGGGCCCTGTTACAGGTTTTGCATTGGAGCCCAGAAGCTTCAAGTTATTCCTCTGTGCAGCATGGTTTAGGTATGGGTACGGGTACAGATACAGATAGAGGGGGGGCCCCAGCTCATCTTTTGCATCAGGGCCCCTGAGCCTTTAGTTACGCCCCTGGCTTGCCTTACTAGTACGGGGTTTAAATCTGAGCAAGCTTAACATTTTCATGTAATTAGTAAGTTCTGTGTTTTTAGGAGTTTCCTCCCACATTTTAAAAATCCTACTGATAGGTTGTCATTCTATGGCCATGCCTCCAGTGTGTCTAGATAGGAAATTTAGATTGTGAGCCCAATTGGGGACGGGACTGATGTGTATGATGGCAGGACCGCAGGATACAGATGACGCTATATAGGCAGCAGGAAGCAGAAAACGAAAATCTAAACTCTATTGAGATTCCTCCTGTCTCTTCTCCTAGTATATTGAGCTAAACACTGTATAATCTACATGCGGGATGTGGAACAGGAACGCTCTAGCAGGCTGATATCGGCGATGAACCTACTGATGAAGAGATGCCACATACATTGATCCTAGGAAGGGTTACATCTTTACTATTTTATATAAGAGCAGGTCGAAGTCTTCCGTTACCCTTCAGTAACAGCTGCTATTGATGCTGAAGTTTACACACTTAGCTTCATTAGACGGAGCGAAAAAAATCCCCAAAAAAATAAAACTTGTACTTGAAGTAAAACTACTTTGAAAATACTATAACACTAAAAGTTTTTCTTTCCCCCCCAAGTAAGGTCCGGGACACTGAGGGTCCGCAGCGCAGATGTTCATGCAAGTAAGGTCCGGGACACTGAGGGTCCGCAGCGCAGATGTTCATGCAAGTAAGGTCCGGGACACTGAGGGTCCGCAGCGCAGATGTTCATGCAAGTAAGGTCCGGGACACTGAGGGTCCGCAGCGCAGATGTTCATGCAAGTGAGGTCCGGGACACTGAGGGTCCGCAGTGCAGATGTTCATGCAAGTAAGGTCCATGACACTGAGGGTCCGCAGCGCAGATGTTCATGCAAGTAAGGTCCGGGACACTGAGGGTCCGCAGCGCAGATGTTCATGCAAGTAAGGTCCATGACACTGAGGGTCCGCAGCGCAGATGTTCATGCAAGTGAGGTCCGGGACACTGAGGGTCCGCAGCGCAGATGTTCATGCAAGTAAGGTCCGGGACACTGAGGGTCCGCAGCGCAGATGTTCATGCAAGTAAGGTCCGGGACACTGAGGGTCCGCAGCGCAGATGTTCATGCAAGTAAGGTCCGGGACACTGAGGGTCCGCAGCGCAGATGTTCATGCAAGTAAGGTCCGGGACACTGAGGGTCCGCAGCGCAGATGTTCATGCAAGTAAGGTCCGGGACGCTGAGGGTCCGCAGCGCAGATGTTCATGCAAGTAAGGTCCGGGACACTGAGGGTCCGCATCGCAGATGTTCATGCAAGTAAGGTCCGGGACGCTGAGGGTCCGCAGCGCAGATGTTCATGCAAGTAAGGTCCGGGACACTGAGGGTCTGCAGCGCAGATGTTCATGCAAGTAAGGTCCGGGACGCTGAGGGTCCGCAGCGCAGATGTTCATGCAAGTAAGGTCTATGACACTGAGGGTCCGCAGCGCAGATGTTCATGCAAGTAAGGTCCGTGACACCGAGGGTCCGCAGCGCAGATGTTCATGCAAGTAAGGTCCGGGACACTGAGGGTCCGCAGCGCAGATGTTCATGCAAGTAAGGTCCGGGACACTGAGGGTCCGCAGCGCAGATGTTCATGCAAGTAAGGTCCGGGACACTGAGGGTCCGCAGCGCAGATGTTCATGCAAGTAAGGTCTATGACACTGAGGGTCCGCAGCGCAGATGTTCATGCAAGTAAAGTCCGGGACACTGAGGGTCCGCAGCGCAGATGTTCATGCAAGTAAGGTCCGGGACACTGAGGGTCCGCAGCGCAGATGTTCATGCAAGTAAGGTCCGGGACACTGAGGGTCCGCAGCGCAGATGTTCATGCAAGTAAGGTCCGGGACACTGAGGGTCCGCAGCGCAGATGTTCATGCAAGTAAGGTCCGGGACACCGAGGGTCCGCAGCGCAGATGTTCATGCAAGTAAGGTCCGGGACACTGAGGGTCCACAGCGCAGATGTTCATGCAATTAAGGTCTATGACACTGAGGGTCCGCAGCGCAGATGTTCATGCAAGTAAGGTCCGGGACACTGAGGGTCCGCAGCGCAGATGTTCATGCAAGTAAGTTCCAGGACGCCGAGGGTCCGCAGCGCAGATGTTCATGCAAGTAAGGTCCGGGACACCGAGGGTCCACAGCGCAGATGTTCATGCAAGTAAGGTCCGGGACACTGAGGGTCCGCAGCGCAGATGTTCATGCAAGTAAGGTCCGTGACACCGAGGGTCCGCAGCGCAGATGTTCATGCAAGTAAGGTCCGGGACACCGAGGGTCCGCAGCGCAGATGTTCAGGCAAGTAAGGTCTATGACACTGAGGGTCCGCAGCGCAGATGTTCATGCAAGTAAGGTCTATGACACTGAGGGTCCGCAGCGCAGATGTTCATGTAAGTAAGGTCCGGGACACTGAGGGTCCGCAGCGCAGATGTTCATGCAAGTAAGGTCCGGGACACTGAGGGTCCGCAGCGCAGATGTTCATGCAAGTAAGGTCCGGGACACTGAGGGTCCGCAGCGCAGATGTTCATGCAAGTAAGGTCCGGGACGCTGAGGGTCCGCAGCGCAGATGTTCATACAAGTGAGGTCCGGGACGCTGAGGGTCCGCAGCGCAGATGTTCATGCAAGTAAGGTCCGGGACACTGAGGGTCCGCAGCGCAGATGTTCATGCAAGTAAGGTCCGGGACACTGAGGGTCCGCAGCGCAGATGTTCATACAAGTAAGGTCCGGGACACTGAGGGTCCGCAGCGCAGATGTTCATGCAAGTAAGGTCCGGGACACTGAGGGTCCGCAGCGCAGATGTTCATGCAAGTAAGGTCTATGATGCTGAGGGTCCGCAGCGCAGATGTTCATGCAAGTAAGGTCCGGGACACTGAGGGTCCGCAGCGCAGATGTTCATGCAAGTAAGGTCCGGGAGACTGAGGGTCCGCAGCGCAGATGTTCATGCAAGTAAGGTCCGGGACACTGAGGGTCCGCAGCGCAGATGTTCATGCAAGTAAGGTCCGGGACACTGAGGGTCCGCAGCGCAGATGTTCATGCAAGTAAGGTCTATGACACTGAGGGTCCGCAGCGCAGATGTTCATGCAAGTAAGGTCCGGGACACTGAGGGTCCGCAGCGCAGATGTTCATGCAAGTAAGGTCCGGGACGCTGAGGGTCCGCAGCGCAGATGTTCATGCAAGTAAGGTCCGGGACACTGAGGGTCCGCAGCGCAGATGTTCATGCAAGTAAGGTCCGGGACACCGAGGGTCCGCAGCGCAGATGTTCATGGAAGTAAGGTCCGTGACACCGAGGGTCCGCAGCGCAGATGTTCATGCAAGTAAGGTCCGGGACACTGAGGGTCCGCAGCGCAGATGTTCATGCAAGTAAGGTCCGGGACACTGAGGGTCCGCAGCGCAGATGTTCATGCAAGTAAGGTCCGGGACACTGAGGGTCCGCAGCGCAGATGTTCATGCAAGTAAGGTCCGGGACGCTGAGGGTCCGCAGCGCAGATGTTCATGCAAGTAAGGTCCGGGACACTGAGGGTCCGCAGCGCAGATGTTCATGCAAGTAAGGTCCGGGACACTGAGGGTCCGCAGCGCAGATGTTCATACAAGTAAGGTCCGGGACGCTGAGGGTCCGCAGCGCAGATGTTCATGCAAGTAAGGTCCGGGACACTGAGGGTCCGCAGCGCAGATGTTCATGCAAGTAAGGTCCGGGACACTGAGGGTCCGCAGCGCAGATGTTCATACAAGTAAGGCCTGGGACACTGAGGGTCCGCAGCGCAGATGTTCATGCAAGTAAGGTCCGGGACACTGAGGGTCCGCAGCGCAGATGTTCATGCAAGTAAGGTCCGTGACACCGAGGGTCCGCAGCGCAGATGTTCATGCAAGTAAGGTCCGGGACACTGAGGGTCCGCAGCGCAGATGTTCATGCAAGTAAGGTCCGGGACGCTGAGGGTCCGCAGCGCAGATGTTCATGCAAGTAAGGTCCGGGACACTGAGGGTCCGCAGCGCAGATGTTCATGCAAGTAAGGTCCGGGACACCGAGGGTCCGCAGCGCAGATGTTCATGCAAGTAAGGTCCGGGACACTGAGGGTCCACAGCGCAGATGTTCATGCAATTAAGGTCTATGACACTGAGGGTCCGCAGCGCAGATGTTCATGCAAGTAAGGTCCGGGACACTGAGGGTCCGCAGCGCAGATGTTCATGCAAGTAAGGTCTATGACACTGAGGGTCCGCAGCGCAGATGTTCATGCAAGTAAGGTCTATGACACTGAGGGTCCGCAGCGCAGATGTTCATGTAAGTAAGGTCCGGGACGCTGAGGGTCCGCAGCGCAGATGTTTATGCAAGTAAGGTCCGGGACACTGAGGGTCCGCAGCGCAGATGTTCATGCAAGTAAGGTCCGGGACGCTGAGGGTCCGCAGCGCAGATGTTCATGCAAGTAAGGTCCGGGACGCTGAGGGTCCGCAGCGCAGATGTTCATACAAGTAAGGTCCGGGACGCTGAGGGTCCGCAGCGCAGATGTTCATGCAAGTAAGGTCCGGGACACTGAGGGTCCGCAGCGCAGATGTTTATGCAAGTAAGGTCCGGGACACTGAGGGTCCGCAGCGCAGATGTTCATGCAAGTAAGGTCCGGGACACTGAGGGTCCGCAGCGCAGATGTTTATGCAAGTAAGGTCCGGGACACTGAGGGTCCGCAGCGCAGATGTTCATGCAAGTAAGGTCTATGACACTGAGGGTCCGCAGCGCAGATGTTCATGCAAGTAAGGTCCGGGACACTGAGGGTCCGCAGCGCAGATGTTCATGCAAGTAAGGTCCGGGACACTGAGGGTCCACAGCGCAGATGTTCATGCAAGTAAGGTCCGTGACACCGAGGGTCCGCAGCGCAGATGTTCATGCAAGTAAGGTCCGGGACACCGAGGGTCCGCAGCGCAGATGTTCATGCAAGTAAGGTCCGGGACACCGAGGGTCCGCAGCGCAGATGTTCATGCAAGTAAGGTCCGGGACACCGAGGGTCCGCAGCGCAGATGTTCATGCAAGTAAGGTCCGGGACGCTGAGGGTCCGCAGCGCAGATGTTCATGCAAGTAAGGTCCGGGACGCTGAGGGTCCGCAGCGCAGATGTCATGCAAGTAAGGTCCGGGACACTGAGGGTCCGCAGCGCAGATGTTCATGCAAGTAAGGTCCGGGACACTGAGGGTCCGCAGCGCAGATGTTCATGCAAGTAAGGTCCGGGACACTGAGGGTCCGCAGCGCAGATGTTCATGCAAGTAAGGTCCGTGACACCGAGGGTCCGCAGCGCAGATGTTCATGCAAGTAAGGTCCGGGACACCGAGGGTCCGCAGCGCAGATGTTCATGCAAGTAAGGTCCGGGACACTGAGGGTCCACAGCGCAGATGTTCATGCAATTAAGGTCTATGACACTGAGGGTCCGCAGCGCAGATGTTCATGCAAGTAAGGTCCGGGACACTGAGGGTCCGCAGCGCAGATGTTCATGCAAGTAAGTTCCGGGACGCCGAGGGTCCGCAGCGCAGATGTTCATGCAAGTAAGGTCCGGGACACTGAGGGTCCACAGCGCAGATGTTCATGCAAGTAAGGTCCGGGACACTGAGGGTCCACAGCGCAGATGTTCATGCAAGTAAGGTCCGGGACACTGAGGGTCCGCAGCGCAGATGTTCATGCAAGTAAGGTCCGTGACACCGAGGGTCCGCAGCGCAGATGTTCATGCAAGTAAGGTCCGGGACACCGAGGGTGCGCAGAGATGTTCATGCAAGTAAGGTCCGGGACACTGAGGGTCCGCAGCGCAAATGTTCATGCAAGTAAGGTCTATGACGCTGAGGGTCCGCAGCGCAGATGTTCATGCAAGTAAGGTCCGGGACACTGAGGGTCCGCAGCGCAGATGTTCATGCAAGTAAGGTCCGGGACACTGAGGGTCCGCAGCGCAGATGTTCATGCAAGTAAGGTCCGGGACACTGAGGGTCCGCAGCGCAGATGTTCATGCAAGTAAGGTCCGGGACACCGAGGGTCCGCAGCGCAGATGTTCATGCAAGTAAGGTCCGGGACACCGAGGGTCCGCAGCGCAGATGTTCATGCAAGTAAGGTCTATGACACTGAGGGTCCGCAGCGCAGATGTTTATGTAAGTAAGGCCCGGGACACTGAGGGTCCGCAGCGCAGATGTTCATGCAAGTAAGGTCCGGGACACTGAGGGTCCGCAGCGCAGATGTTCATGCAAGTAAGGTCCGGGACACTGAGGGTCCGCAGCGCAGATGTTCATGCAAGTAAGGTCCGGGACGCTGAGGGTCCGCAGCGCAGATGTTCATACAAGTAAGGTCCGGGACGCTGAGGGTCCGCAGCGCAGATGTTCATGCAAGTAAGGTCCGGGACACTGAGGGTCCGCAGCGCAGATGTTCATGCAAGTAAGGTCCGGGACACTGAGGGTCCGCAGCGCAGATGTTCATGCAAGTAAGGTCCGGGACGCCGAGGGTCCGCAGCGCAGATGTTCATGCAAGTAAGGTCTATGACACTGAGGGTCCGCAGCGCAGATGTTCATGTAAGTAAGGTCCGGGACACTGAGGGTCCGCAGCGCAGATGTTCATGCAAGTAAGGTCTATGACACTGAGGGTCCGCAGCGCAGATGTTCATGCAAGTAAGGTCTATGACACTGAGGGTCCGCAGCGCAGATGTTCATGCAAGTAAGGTCCGGGACACTGAGGGTCCGCAGTGCAGATGTTCATGCAAGTAAGGTCCGGGACGCTGAGGGTCCGCAGCGCAGATGTTCATGCTGTCTCTGCAGTTTTTTTGATCTTATAAATTGCAGTTTTGAAATGGATCCCAGACAAAGAAATCATACATTGAAGAAACAGCCTAAGAATTGATGTAGTATAAGACCACACTCGCCGGGTCAATCAATGATGTTTGACAATAAACCTGCATGATACTTCAGCTTTGGCACGGGACGGACTCTTTCTGTTGGTCCAGAGTAAACAATCTGACACCAGGAACCCCTAATAATTTACAGGGAAACTTCTTCAGTTTGGAAAGCAGCCAAAAACAACAAGTCGAGTAATAAACCTTTTAAGGTCCTTTCTTTCTTTTTTGGAACTAGGGTGCATGCATTAAGTTTTGGCAGGGCTACATCACAGCTAATTTGGCCGGGTGCTGAAGCAATCAAAAACCAAAAGTGAATTTCTAAACAAAAGAAAAGAACGTGATGTTTGAAGGACTAATAAAAAAAAACGTGAATGAAACGTTGAAAATGAAGAAAGACAAACGGTCCACCGTTTATAAAGCGAAGATGATAGTTATTTGTGCAGCATATTAAATAAAGTGTATACTCATAAACCCACTTCAGCATTTTACTGGATGACTGCTATGTCTGAGGCACAGGAACAAAGATATACTAATAACATACTTTATATAGCTGTATAGATATAGCAAATAGGCATAAAAAGGAGAAATGGTGTCTATTCAATCGGTTATACATGGGTACAGGTGTCTGTGATCACAATATTTAACCCCTTAATGACACGGCCTATTTTGGGCTTAAGGACGCAACGATTTTCTTCTCTGTTTATCAAAAGCCATAACTTTTTTATTTTTCCGTCGACGCAGCCGTATGAGGGCTTGTTTTTTGTATGGTGAACTGTAGTTTTTATCGGTGCCACTTTTGGGTACATAGACTATAATGTAAAACTTTTATTATTTTTTTTATGATAGCAGGGAGGGAAAACGCATCAATTCTGCCATAGATTTCTTTTTTTTTTTTTACAGCGTTAATCATGCAGCATAAATGACACAATCCATTTTTTCTGAGGGTCGGTACGCTTACAACAATACCAAAATTCTTACATTTTTTTTAGGTTTTTCCACTTTTCTGCAATAAAAACCCCTTTTTTTGGAAATCTTTTTTTTTTCTAAATCGTTGCATTCAAAGTCCTGTAACTTTTTTTTGTTTTATGTACGTAGCTCTATGAGGGCTTATTTTTTGCGAGACAAGCTTTAGTTTTTATTGGTACCATTTTAGGGTACATACGGCTTTTTGATCACTTTTATTGCGTTTTTAGTGAGGCAAAATGATAAAAATTAGCATTTTGCCTCAGTTTTTTAGCGTTTTTTTTAACGCTTTTTTCCGTGCACAGTCAAAAGCATGTGCAACTTATTGTACGCATCGTTACGGATGCAACAATACCAAATATGTGGGGTTTTAATTTTTTTTTACCTTTTTTATGCTAATCTGAGAAAAAGCATAAAAAAGGGTTTTTTAAAACTTTTTTTACATTTTTTTAAATTAATTTTTTTATCTTTTTTTTTTTTTTTTACAACATTTGTGTCCCTTTGAGGGACTTTCACCACAGCCCTGATGATCGATGTGATAAGGCATGGCAGGGCTAAAGCCCTGCCATGCCTTATCGCTTATACAGCAATCTCAGGCACTGGCAACACAGGACGCCAGTGTTTGGCATCCTGTTGCCATGGCAACAGGCCGGGCTCTCGCGCTCCCTCTGTGAACTCTTTCCCTGCCGCAATCTACTTACATCTACTTAGTGACTGACAGCCGACTCCCGCTGCGGGATAGCGCAGGATCATAAGTGATCTTGCGCTATCCCCAGGACGTAAGTTTACACCCTGTTGCGGGAAGTACCCCGCTCCCAGGACGTAAACATACGCCCTGGAGCGGGAAGGGGTTAATGAGTATACAGATATGACTATCATGAAAAACACATAGTGAAATATCTATACAGACACCATATACATAGTTCACCCTGTAAACCGTACCGCAACACACGTTTCGCCCAAATGCTTGATCCAGGGGGAACCACAGCTAATCATGAGTAATTACGTATAGAAATACAAGACCAATCAAAAATAACAAAGCAGCTGAAAATAATCAAACAGCACATCCCTTATTCCGCCATGTATCTCCGGCCGCATGGTGTCAACGTCTCATCTGTCGGGAACGCCCATCAGTGCGTCACTAGCAGCAAGACAATATTTCTTAGCCTCAAATCTCGCAAGAATTTCAGGTTGTTAGCACATAGTCCCAAATATCTTGCAAATTAGGTTTATTTGCCAAATTTACAAACTTTCTGCTCTTTGGGAAAAAAAAGATCAAGCAAGAACAATTTAAATAGCTCAACACACAAGGCGGCCATATGTAGATGCGTTTTAGATTTTCTCTACAGTGGGTCCCTCCAAGCTTTGGGTGGACATGGAGTGCAAGGGCTCTCGGGCCCTGGTAATGAGCTCCTTTTGGATTATGCCTACGGGGGGGGGGTAGGGTACCCTTGCTGTCCCCTCTTCTGAGACAGGTCTTGGCCGCCTGGAATGGCTTTGCCTCACGAATGGGCCTGGTGTCACGCCCTGGCCCCCTCACGCTGTTGGTTGGCAACCCCGATCTCACGGCCCTCTTGGAGAGCTCTTCCTTCTTGGTGAGGGATACTTCCGCCCTTAGAGTCAGAAACGTCGTAACGGAGCTGGGAGTCTGCCCGATGGGTGGGATTCTGGGGGAAAGGGGCCCTCAATCCGGAGTGTGGTTTACTTACTTGCAGATTAAACACTTCATCCAATCTCAGGGCCCATTGGTTTTGCTTCTGGCCCCCCTATCTCATTTCGAACAACTCTGTATCCCTTCTAGTTCAAGTGCAGCAAGTATCTCAACACTGTATAGCCTCTTGCTGACTGTAGAAACCCACACTGATACAATGGGTTTTGTTGAGAATTGGGGGAGGAAGCTGAGGAGATTCTTCCAAGAGGAAGTGTGGAACAAGACTTTCCTTCTGACCCATTCGCTGGCAGTATCATCGAAATTCCAAGAAACAAATTATAAAATCATATCTCAATACTACAGGACTCCTTCACATATAGCTACGGTGTACCCTCAGACCCCAAGCACCTGCTGGAGATGTTCCAGAGGAAGGGGTGACTTTACTCACATATGGTGGTCTTGCCCTCTGGTCCTTCCTCTGTGGCAGGAGATTACCAATTTATACAATGCGGTATATAGGGACTCTGTGATTCCTACACCAGAAGCAGCTTTGCTGTCCATGATCCCGGGACCCCTCTCAAAAATAAAAAATAGTGCCCTCAGATTTTTCTTCATTGCCGTGAGGCAGATAATTCTAAAGCTTTGGAGGTCCTCTTCTCCTTCTACTAGGATCATGTGGCTGGAGGCCCTCGATAACATAAACCAAATGGAGGAACTTGCAGCAACAGATGAGGGCAAAATACAAAAATACTACACAATCTGGACGACCTGGATTTTATTCAGGAATTCCACTGGACTGAAAACTTGGCTCCAATCGGGTATTATCCATACCTAGTCCTACTCATTGGTTTACATCTTTAGAGGTGTAGATTGAAGCTCCTGGTCGCTGCGGATAGTTCCCACCCCCACCTTTCCTGTCCCCATTTTCCTTTTATTCTGTTTATGTTCTAATTACACATTGCCTCTGATGTTTGGAAGCACTCAAATCATCAGCGGCTCCCTCATCTATAGAGACCTACCGAGGGGACAACCTGACCTCAGGGGACCTTTGGGGGGGCATTGACTGTGCAGACATTGGGGGATATCAGTGGCATTTTTCTTTGTAAGATCTGGTTCGAGACTTCAGGCATAAAACAGTTTTGAGACGATGCTGTAATAAGCTTGTTTAATAAAATTCAATAAAAATAATTTGACCACTAAATTGCTCAACACAAGTAACATTTTTAGGTCGGCTACCAGTGTCTGACGCCCTCTTGCAATTCCAGACGTCACTTTGCTCCTCCTGTATGAATGGACTCTTTTTTTCTATTTTCTATCAGCACTGCAGGAGTTAACCCTCTTCAGTGCTCACAGCCCAGCTGTAGGGTAAATGGCTATTACCCTCCTATGTAGCTGAGCTGGGGATCCTTCCCTCTTCACCGGAGGTTGTTGTGTGTTTGTCTCAGACACCCAGCATACCTAGGTCATCTGTCTCTAACTTTATGGTCTGCTTTATCCTGTACTTGTATCTGTATACGTTTGTTTGCTGCCTTACTGACTTTGCATCAGATCCTGTTTATGTGTTTGTCTCTGTCGCCCAGAATAGCTTTCCCATCTTTGACTTCGCTGTCTGCTCTTTATCCTGTTTGCAGTCCAGCCTGTTTCACGGCTTTTACACCGTTGTTTCTGACTCTTGGGTGGTCAGCTGGGAACCACACCAGGACTATTCCAAGAGGTAGCAGTCTGCTCAGTTTCCCACAGCAGAGTCCAGATCCCTGTACAGGAATACTGGGGAACCGTCAGGATAATGCTCTTAGGTTTAGCCCAAAGTCAAACCTGCTGGTTGGCACAGTGGGTGCACACTCGCTGTCCGTAACAGATATAACAAGTGGTTTCTTGCAATTCAATACAAAATGCAACTTTTAATGACTACTGCAGTCTCAGAATTATTCAACCCCTTCATGACAAGCATCTTTGTTAATAGAGTATACTTTTGTTGTAATAACTTGATTTAAACGTTTATCTTACTTCATTCCTCATGGGCAAGGGCTTCCAGTTCACTAATATTCTTGGGTTTGCATGCGCTTTCTTTAAATCCAGACCAAGATTTTCTATGAGTTTCAAGTCAGGCGACTATGCCATCCGCTCCAGAATCTTTCAGAACTACCTCTGAATTCCAACCTTGGTGGACTTGAGGTATACTTGAGCTCATTCTCTTGTTGGAAAGTCCAATAATGCCCCAAGCTTCAGCTTCCTCACAGAAGGCATGAGGTTTCCGCATAAGATTTCATGATACTTGATTGAATCCATCTAGTGCTCTACCTGCTGCAGGTTTCCAGTGCCGGAGGAAACAAAACAGCCCCAGAGCATCACCAAGCCACCGCCATGATTCACTGTAAGCTAAGTGTTCTTTTCCGCTTATGCTGCCATCTTCCTCCTCCAGATATACTGCTGACCCATAGGCCTAAAAAGTTTGTTTTGTTTCATCGCTCCACAAAACAGAATTCCCAAACTTTTGTGGCTTATTTATATAGTTTTGAGTATATTGGAGCCAACTATTTTTGTGCTTTTTGGGTCATTAGAGAAATACATGTTGGAGTTTGAGCATGAAGACCTGCAGCGTTTAGTATACAACTTGCTGAGCTGTGCCGGCTGCTACCAAATTTTGCCGCAGGTCTTTTGCATCCACTTGATGGTTTTTGACTATAAGGCCTCATGTCCACGGGGAAAATCAGATCCGCTGCAGATTCTCAATGGAGAATCTGCAGCGGGTCCCTCCTGCCCCGCGGACATGAGCGCCGAAAATAGCAATTTAAAAGTATTTACCATCCGTAGCGGACCGGGAAGGTCAGCTGTTCCTCACGGCCGGATCTTCATTTTCGGCCGGCGGATGAATTTCTGACGCCGGCGGCACGTCGCCGGCACGTCGTCAACGTGCCGCGCGCATGCGCCGGGCACATCCGCCGAGCCGAAGCAAGGAAGATGCGGCCGTGAGGAAGAGGAGACCTTCCCGGTCCGCTACGGATGGTAAATACTTTAAATTCCTATTTTAGGTCTCCCGCGGATCCGGACGGCTTCCATAGGCTTCAATAGAAGCCCGCGGGAGCCGACCCCGCGGGAGACCCGCACGAAAATGGAGCATGGTCCAGATTTTTCCATGCTCCATTTTTTTTTAAATCCCTTTTATTGACGATCCGCGGGTATTTATCTACCCGCGGGTGGTCAATGCATCCCTATGGGGTGCGGATCCGCATGCGGGAGATCCGCTGCGGATCTTAAATCATATTTTGCCCGTGGACATGAGCCCTAAGCCTTCTCAGGAATCTGGTGGCAACCGATGATAGCTTCTCAATTTTGCCACGTCCAGGCAGTCTAGCCTGTATTCCTTTAACTTTGAACTAAGTCTCCAACTATTATACCTCCTATATTTAGTGATTTTGCTATATTTTTTTCCTTGTTTGTGCCAGACAATGATTTCCTAATTTTTGGGACCGCTCTCTTGTCTTAGACATATTACTGACATGAAATCAAACTTCACAGTCAACAAAGCCCTCACTAGTCCAGGTATTTGATGTGTTCATCTCAAGCACACCTGATGAAACTAAGAGTGCTTTTTGCATGGAATGTTTTTTGTTCCTATGGCGGCAATCTGAGCGATAATCTTCATGTCTGCACGACCTGAAGAGTGACTAATATTTGTTCACTTATCATTTGTCCTTCAGATTGTGCAGCCATCAGAATCAAGCAACGATCGGGCTGTGGAAATAGGCAGTTGCTTATTTTTGAAGGACTGCCCATTAACTGTGAATGGAGGCGGCCGGAACGATCTCCCGTCTGCTCCACCTCCATTCACTGAACGATTTCTTTAAAGGCACAGGAGTGATAATCGCTTGGACAGCTGTCAGGCACAGTCATATCCACGGCGACAGATCCGCAGCGGGTCACCCACACGCGTGATCTGCAGCCCATAGGGATGCATTGGTATTTAAATACATGCGGATGTCATTTTCCCTTGAGGCACGGATTGCGTGTGTGGGAAATCACCTGCAGCATGCTCCATTTTAGTGCGGGTCTCCCGCAGGCTTCTATTGGAGCCTATGGAAGCCGGCCGGATCCGTGGCACACCCACAGCTAAATTCCTGCTCTCCGACGTGGGAGAGCAGGAGTTTAAAAAAAAAGTGCGCACGGCGCATGCGCGCGACATGCTGCTGGCGTGCCGAGCACACCCACCGGGCCGAAGAAGGAAGATCCGGCCGCGACGGAGGGCAGATCTGCAGCGTTCGGACAGCTAAGTAATTCTTCTGTTTAGGCCTCATGTCTACGAGAAAGGAGGAACCTGCTGCGGGATTCTGTATGAAGACCTGCGGTGGGCCTGATTTTCCCCGTGGACATGAGGCCTAAAGGGCCCTACTGAAACCTTGATTAGTTGCATCAGGTGTGCTTGAGATAACATCTCATTTGCAAATGTGTGCTCCTATGAGGGATTGTATTCAAAGGCTTAAAGAATTATGAGACTGAGTAGTCCTCAAAAGTGTCATTTTACGTTGAATTTGAAGAAACCACTTGTTATATTAGAGGTGTTGAACAATTTAAACGATTCCTGTCTGATTGTTTCTTGCAAATAGCTGAAATTGTGGAAAATAAACCATAATTTGCACTGTGGTGCAAATACGTTTGATTGTAGCTGTAGATGTATAGAGTTAGAACTCTCCCAATAGTCTTTCCTATTATCTTGACTATATGATAGGATGAAACAGCCTTGCTCTGATGATACATTTTCCTTTATGTCATGGCGGGAGGAGGACATTCATAGTTCTCTATCAGTCTCTAAGTGCCAATTTTGCTGTGAAACTTTGAACAAGAGAAGCTGCACTCAATGCACAACCCAGTAATTACTGACATACCCTGCCGAACAATACACCAGGGGTGGGAAACAGAACACGAGTTATTGTTAACATTTTCCAATCCACTGTCTGACGTCTAAAGACATTCTGATTGAAGGCTGTACAGCTCCGATGTTGGAACCCGTCCGGGAGGGTATTCTTACTGTATATTACTGGCCGCTCTGTTGTCGGGGGGCCTCTCCAGCATGTCCCATACCAAAGTACTGGCTCTAGCCAGCAGATGGCACCATTGTATAATGGCAGAAAGAGAAAGCCCCCTAGGAAACTGTGAATCCAAAATTGGATTGCAAAGGGTTAAACTCTAGACCCCTGAAAAGGAGTACAGTTGGGAGCTAAAATAAGGGTTGTGCTTCGAATCAAACACCCTGTAGCATACTTCACTAATGGAAACATCACTGAAGATCTTGCATAGACCCCACCATGCACCGACTAGACTGAACACCATTTACCCTCCAGTTCCCTACTTTGCTTCCGAGTCTGTCAGGCAAACGGAAATATGCTTCATAATTCATGGCCATGCCCAGTAGTGGTAAGACTTCTGAGCCAGGTTATAAAGCTAATAGAAGAGGTCACATGTGCGCTAAGCTTCCTAGTATTTGCTTATTAGGAAAAAAGCTCTTAGGGATTTCCTGACAATGCTTTTAAGCTAATGTCCCATTTAGATGGGATGACATATGTCTAAACGATGACGTCACTAGTAAGGTGCCTAGAGCTCATTTACACTTAGCGAGAATCCCGCGATCCACCGATGTTCTTCATGCTTACCGAAGAAGTGAACGAATAGTCAACGATTTTTTTAGCATTTACATGGGACAATTATCACTCAATTTTATTCATTTGGCCCTTTAGTCCATTCATTGCTCCGGCGGTGAATATACAGGTTACCTCTACAAATCCCCTCCCTTCAGCTTCCTGCCGTTATCTCACGTGTCAACAACATAATACCATGTGAAGCATTACATGTGATTTGCACTGATACAGTTGCTCGATTTGAGTGGGTCTGGTCTTGTTGGGTGTCATCCTCCCACTCCCCTATTGTTAGATGTTACATTTCACTATGATAATGTATTATGGATATCTGAAGATGTATTAGTGGTTGGGCTGTTCCAAGCTGTAACCATATTAACTACCTGGCACAAGAGACCTTCCTATTATGTGTCTATATGTCTGTCTGCTCTGTATACACATTTTGTAATGGATATTTGCAACAACACTGTGCACTGCTATACCAGCTACACACCATGCTACCTCATATTTGGGCACCAATGTAAACTACCTGCTGACCTTGCCTTGGATGTAATATGAAATTAACCCCTTGCCTACCACTGATTGGGTGAGTTGGAAGGGACCTCCAGGGTCATCGGGTCCAACCCCCTGCTCAGTGCAGTATTCACTAAATCATCCCAGACAGATGTCTGCCCAGCCTCTGAAGACTTCAGTTGAAAGAAAACTCACCACCTCCCATGGCAACCTGTTCCACTCATTGATCCCCCTCACTGTCTAATATCTAATCTGTGTCTCCTCCCTTTCAGTCTCATCCCATTGCTTCTAGTCTTTCCTTGTACAGATGAGAATATTGCTGCTCCCTCTGCACTGTGACAGCCCTTCAGATATTTGTAGACAGCTATTAAGTCTCCTCTCAGCCTTCTCTTCTACAAGCTAAACATTCCCAGATCCTTTAACCGTCCCTCATAGGACATGGTCTGCAGACCTCTCACCGTCTTGGTGGCTCTTCTGGAGCTGTGCTTGTAATTGCAGGCTGTGGTCCCGTTGATTTCAATGAGAGCTATGCCTGCACTTATGATCAGTGGCCAGTACACAGGGGTCAGAGTAGCGGCTTCTACTTCAACCTTGGTGTATCCAATCACTGACAGCCAGTGCTGCCTGGGAAACCCCTTTAACCACCATTACTCCCCCTGGATGATAACATTAGAACATCCTTCAGTTTGGCCACTTCCAAAGATCTGACTGCTCACCACTGAGTCCACCATAGCTCGCCTGTATCTTCCACCTGACTCCTCAACCGCAACAATAGAGCTGTGACAAGTAAATATGTGTTTAAGTGTACAACACTTACATCCCAGCCAATAGTAAATATGTGGTGCCGGATTAAAGGTCCTGCTCCTAGGATCTAGCAGAAGCAGGTCAGGTTTTCAGCTGTCAGACACAGCTGAAGGCCCAGAGGAGAAGACAGAAGTGTTTTTTAACACTTTAGCAAGCTCTATAGTACTCAGTGATCGCTATGTAGAGAATGCAGGAAGTGGTAGTGCAGTTTCCTGCATAGGAACCGGTGATCACATGATCCCTGATGACCCCTGGCATGTCAGAGCAGCAGGGTCTTAGCAGCCCCTTGACCAGCTCTGATAGTGACTACTGTCACAATAAGGGGATGTTTTGCATGGTAACTAGGGGAGCATTCATAGGAAAATAAAATACTGTGTGAATGTCCCCAGAGGTCGTATATGACATTATGGAGGGCATATAGGTTAAAAAAAAAGTTTAAAAAATAGGTTAGAAAAAGTACAAATAAAAATATATATATAAAAAAGAAAATAAACCAACCACCGATGCCAACCTAAACCGTTGCCATATCCGCATATCCACCCTGTAATCTGAGGTTATACAAACTATATATCAAAACATCCGAAGCAAAATGACAAACCCATTCCTGTACTTTATTGTACTGTAACACTACAGGACCTACCTTTACATGCTGGCTGCAGGGTACTTAACACAACCTATGCCCTGTGGATGGAGCAGCATCAGAAGCTGGGCCCACACCATCCCGCAGAAGGAGGCAGCCGTTATTGATAGCCAGCTTCCTGCTGCAACAGCAGGGATAGATAGGGACAGTTATCCCCGCTGCTAACCCCCACATTCCATGATCTGTGCAGGGGTCCACAGATGTAATCGGGGAGGGCTGATGGGTTGCCATGGTAACAGGACTCCAGATACTGACCTCCCGGCTTGCCATTGCCTATGATCGCTGTTGTAAGTGATACAGTTTTGCAGTACAGAAGCCCTGCAGTACTTTATCATAGCTGTTATGGTTCAAGTCCTCTGCTTACTTTGTTTGTTTTACCTACCAAAAAAAATGCAATAAAAGTGATCAAAAAAGCCATATGTACTCCAAAATGGGCAAATATAAACTACAGCTCGTCACGCAATAAACAAGCCCTCAAAGTTATGAGACTTTGAATGCAGCAATGTGGAAATTTGCTTTTTATTATGCAAAAACCTAAAAAAATTATAATACTTTTGGTATCATCATTATTGAACTGATCCGCAGAAAAAGTGTATTATGTCATTTATGCTGCATGATTACCACCGTAAGAAAAAACAATGGCAGAGAGGATGTGTTTTCTCTCCATGATCTAAAATAAATAAATAAAATAAAAACTACAAAAAACAAGCCCTCATACGGCCGTATTGATTGAAAAATAAAACAGTTATGGCTTCTGAAAAGTGGACATGAAAATCCCCCCAAAAATCGTTGGACCAAAACAGGCTGTGTCCTTAAGGGGTTAATGCAATGCCTCAGCTGTACTACTGTAAAATGTTTAACTGGCTGTCCAAACAAAAGCTATGAAAAGGGACCACAGCAAGTCCACCAACTCAGGAAGGCATCCTACAGTCTCGGGCAAGGATAACCCCTCTATGGGAAAACATCTGGGGGTGAGCAGAAGCCCTTCTGGTTAATGCTGCATGAAATAGATACATATCAGGAGAGGTTGTTACATTCTAATGATCGGTTCTTCCCAGTAGACACCATGGAACACCATGTTAAGGAATATTTTCTCCTGCAGTAAAAAAGTTACATCTGGTCCTTGTCAGCCAATGACTCACTATTGTATATCTTCCACTGGGGTTCCCTTAAAGGGGTTGTCCTGCGGCAGCAAGTGGGGTTATACACTTCTGTATGGCCATATTAATGCACTTTGTAATGTACATCGTGCATTAATTATGAGCCATACAGAAGTTATTCACTTACCTGCTCCGTTGCTGGCGTCCTCGTCTCCATGGATCCGTCTAAAATCGCCTCTTCTGGCGATTTTAGACGCGCTTGCGCTGTGCGGTCTTCTCCCTTCTGAATGGGGCCGCTGAATCAGGAGGCTGGAATCGGCAATGGACCTCACAGTGAAGATCCCGGCGGCCATCTTACTAAGGTAAGTAAGAAGAAGGAAGAAGTCGCCGTTTTTTTTTTTAACACATGCATCGGGTTTGTCTCGCGCCAAACGGGGGGCCTATTGAATTTAAAAAAAACCCCGTTTCGGTGCGGGACAACCCCTTTAAGGCCCTTTTAGAGACAACGATTTTCGCTCAAAAAAAAATAAAAATCACTCAAAGCCGTCTTTTGAGCAATAATCCTTGTGTCTAACTCCACTGACATTGTGCAGTTTTCGTTAAGCCACCGCTGATCTTTCAGCATTCACAGGGCCACCCTGCTTGTCTTCTGCATCCTCCACTGGGAGTGCTCGATTGTGTAACAGCCGGGAGCTCCGAGCGGGGAACAGCTGGATGCAGAAGACAAACGGAGCCACCACGCTTCTCTTCTGTATCCCCTGCTCGGAGCGCAAGGTGATTGCTCAAGATTTTTTGAGCGATAATTCTTGTGTCTAAACCAGGCTTTAGTCTTGGAGTCTGGAACATGAAGGCTGCTTGGTTCTGCAGCCATATAGGTATGGGAAGGCATTGCTGCAGAACGAGGCAGGTTTACATTGCGTCATCTAGAAACACGTTGGATGAATAGAACGTGTAAGTACTTGGCAGAGGATGACAACTCACAGTGGATTAATATATACCGGTGACTGCGGCACTTAGAGAATATTGTATCTGGCCATATAGCAAGACAGCTAAATTAGTTCATTCGTTGGATCATTCTAGTGACTTTGGGAGCCATACTTTAATGAACCATAAAGTCTATATTTTCCAACTTAAATAAAGCCAGGCTTTATTATATGCATTGGGCCATTGGAATCTCTACACAGCTTTACCTTCCAATTTCTACATAGTGACGCCAGTGAGGATCCACTGCAGGTTATTAGTATGTAAGGTCTTTGTATTTCTAAGCTTCCTAATTTCCCAGGCACTTCCAAGGATTTTAATGTAAACACGGCCCTTGGAGTAATGTAGAGTGAGTCACACTATAGAGCCCCAGCTTATCTCCCAGTAACACATTCCCTCTCGCATGTTTATTTCCATCATTAATCATTATGGTCAGTGACATCCAGTGGGTCGCCCTTATCTTGTTGCTGTTAGCAAACATGGTGACTACTAGCATTACTCATCTGTTCCGATCCCGGAGACATTGTCCAACATACCAGAGAGTTGGCATCATACTCAACTAGTAAGCGTTAAAAACAGATGAAAATTAGTATAAAATTGGAAATATTCCCTTCTAATAGTTCTTAAATTCAATCTCTGCTTTACCCAGAATACCGTATTTACACGAACATTGGGGCAGATTTACTAATACCAGGATGGTCGCATTCACACGGGTGAGAGAAATATTACATCGCTAAAGATGAGCCTTTAATGCGTGTTTTTCACACGTGTGAAAATTGCATTTACTTCCATTGGAAAAATTGCTAATGCAATGTGGTTTATTTTCTCATCCATCAGAAACATTGGGCGAGATTTCTGTGGACTCGCAGAAAAATTGAAAATTCTGCAATTTTATATCTAGCAGCATAGCTGTAAGAACTTCTGCAGAAGATACGCTTGTTTTTGCGCACACAATTAAATTTTTTTTCCCCTTCACAATAGCTGCGCATTTACGAGCTTAATAACACGTCTTGCTGCCATCATTGACCTCACCCCCTATAATCACCCATAAATAGTCAGCATGTGCGGTGTGATGCTATCCTGCGGGGCTTCTGGTACTTTCTGGGTATGTGAGAGGAGCGGAGGTTGGGAACGTCTTCTGATGACGAGGATGTTCATTTGGCTTGGTTGCTGTCATGCAGATTTGGTTAGTCACGTGACATGGTGGAGGTTGTGCCTAGAAGGAGGAGTTGGCGGTTCGGGTTCATCCTCCAGTGTCCAAGAGTGCCGGCCTTTGCTCAACTAAATTGATGAGCATCTCCAATTCAACCTGGTTGAGCTTCCAAAATGAGTGGATCCTAAACGATCTCCAAAATCTCTGCCGAGCCTTTCCTGTAATTAAATGCGAATTTAAAGTGTCCTGACAGGTGACTGTGTAGTTATGCCATTTTTCACGCATATATGTGTGCCTTATCCACCTATAGGCAGTGCACTGAGCTCCTGCCCCTCTCCCCCGCTCAACACTATTGGAGGGGGCGGGGCAGAACTTAGCTCCACCCCTCACATTGCAAACAGTAGCAAGGGGCAGAGAGAGGGCAGGAGCTCAGTGCACTGCTCCCAGCCCGATTCCTCCCCCCTGCAGAAATGGACACCGATATACGGACGTGCGAATAAGCCCTTAAGAGGATTTGTCATGGTGACTCTGCGGGATGACAGTTCTGGAGCGTCTTCAGACTGTCTAGTCTAACTTTATAACACCTAGAATTTGGCATAAAGCCATGCCAGTTTTTTGAGCCAAGCTTTCAGGGTACATTTTTTGCAAGAGGTTGCATTTAGGCCACACCCCATTTACAGTGAATCCACACCCTCTTCCTACAAACCACACCCCTTTATCAGATGTGGCGTAAAAGTGTATAAAATATGTCAGAAATTTGGTGCAAATTTTCCATTGCAATGTGTGATAGCAAACGGGTGCCTCTTTGATTATAAACCCGCCCCATTATATCTATATAAATGTTTTATACCTGTGTAAATATGCTGCTTAACCCCTTAGTGACCAAGCCTGTGTGCGTCTTAATGACCAAATAATTTTTCCTTTTTTCTCATTGTCAGATTCCAAGAGCCATAAGTTTGTAATTTTTCCGTAGACGTGGACATATGAGGACACTTTAGGGGCGAACAATTTACTGTAAAAATTGCATCGCACAAAATGAAGACCCGCGATTTGGTGCGATGTGATACAACACAAAGGTGGGCTCCATAGGGACACACGGGCTACAAAACATCACAAATCGCGGCTGTATAGAACATGTCACGATTTTTTTTCTCGCAATGTAGCAGCCTACAAAACATCACTAATGTGAAGGAACCCATAGAAAGGGATGAGCTTTACATACATGCGATTTGTAGCGCTTTTGCGCTGCAAGAAAATAGCGTGATTTTGTTGCCCGTGTGAAAGCGGCCTGATGGCACCATTGGTTGAACCATGCGACGTTTTGATCACTTTCTATTTCGTTTTTGGAAGGCATAATTAGCTATTTTTGCCATATTTTTTGTATCCTCTTTCCTGACGTTCGCTGTGAGGATTAAAGGGGTTGTCCCGCGGCAGCAAGTGGGGTTATACACTTCTGTATGGCCATATTAATGCACTTTGTAATGTACATTGTGCATTAATTATGAGCCATACAGAAGTTATAAGAAGTTTTTCACTTACCTGTTCCGTTGCTAGCGTCCTCGTTCCCGTGGAGCCGACTAATTTTCGGCGTCTAATGGCCAAATTAGCCGCGCTTGCGCAGTCCGGGTCTTCTTCTTTTATCAATGGGAGCTCTCGTGCAGGATGCCGGCTCCGTGTAGCTCCGCCCCGTCACGTGCCGATTCCAGCCAATCAGGAGGCTGGAATCGGCAATGGACCGCACAGAAGCCCTGCGGTCCACCGAGTGAGAAGATCCCCGCGGCCATCTTCATCAGGTAAGTAAGAAGTCACCGGAGCGCGGGGATTCAGGTAAGCGCTCTCCGGTGTTCTTTTTTAACCCCTGCATCGGGGTTGTCTCGCGCCGAACCGGGGGGGGGGGGGTTGAAAAAAAACAAAACCCGTTTCGGCGCGGGACAACCCCTTTAAGTCATGTACTAACTTTTCTCTCTGGGTCATTGCAATTTTTTTTTACATGGTAGAGGTGGAAAGGGGGGGGGGGGGGGGATTTGACGGTTTTATTCTTTTTACTATTTTTTATACTTCTTTAACTTTTTATTTTTGTCCCACCAGGGCACTTGAATATCACCACTTTTATCATCCTTCTAATACACTGCTATACCTCAGTATAGCAGTGTATTATAAAGCCTATGAAGCTCAGCTAGAGAGTCTGAGCCTCGTACATCACCGTGCCTACCAGACCCGGACACCATATTCAAGTATCCGGGTGCCATAGCAACTAGAGATGAGCGAGCATACTTGCTACGGCAAATTACTCAAGCGAGTATTGCCATTTTCGAGTACATGCCCGCTCGTCTCAAAAGATTCGGGGGATGGCGGGGGAGAGCGGGAAGGAATGTGGGGCGAGATCTTTCTCTATCCCCCCTGCTCCCCCATGCTCACTCCTGCAACTCACCGCTCACCCCCGCCGGCCCCCGAATCTTTTGAGACGAGCGGGCATGTTCTCGAAAATGGCAATACTCGCTCAAGTAATTTGCCGTAGCAAGTATGCTCACTCATCTCTAATAGCAACCCATCGGGACCCCGCAATCACATCACGGGAGTCCGATAGGGAGCCGGCTCCCTCTGTCAGTGTTTTATATGTCGTGGTCGCACCGCAGATTTTGGTGCAGATTTCCGCAGCACCAAGTTCCCCGGTGTGGTATGGGACAATTTTGCTTGGGTGAAATGTTGCTTGATTCCTGTCAACAGAGAGTAGTGCACCATGGGAGCTCAGTTACACCCTTATGGGGCAATTGATGGCAGTAAAAGTAACGTAAAACAAAGTGTTTTTGCGCGAGCTGTGACTTTTTGAAGGCATCTTATTATGATGGCAGCCCGGCACCGCTGACTTACAGTCCTGGATATAACTTTTCCTTGTAACACCTGGAACCCATATACTGGTAGAACATCCAATACTCATGACAACAGAGAAAATAGCTCGGAGCACTTCCCAGAAAAAGGTTCTTTTTTTATTTATTTGCTTTTAAAACAAAGCTCAGGACACGAGACTGTATGTGGTAAAAGCAAGGAAAGAAAAAGAACATTCTACTAGTCAGCGCCACAAGCTATGTTCTCTTATGCCATTACTTTCTGAATATGCCACCTCACAGCACTGGCGTAGCTATAGGGGTCCGAGCCGACCCCCTCGCTACTACGTGACATTCCTTAACTGCCGTTACTGAACACCACGGCCCCCTCACACCCACAACTCCACGACTCCTCGCCAGTATTGTGAACTCACAGGGGTCGGGAAGGGTATCCTTTCTCCTTGAGGAGAGCACCTAGAAGGTAAGTGAGAAAACTTATAAGGCCATCCATGCTCCTCTGGGAAAATATGCCAATGGCAAGATGGAACAATACCTCTGCAGCGCCACCTGTTGGCAAGCAGCATTCCTGCAAGTCAAAGTCTGACTTTTTAAACAAGCCTTATAACAATGACTTAAAATTGTAAGCCAAAACCTGAATAACCATGCTGTAGCGGTTCAGGCACTGGGTTGGAGCCTCAGGTGTAGCAGCCGCAGGTCTGGAGAGAGTAGTCAAGGGAGAGCCAGGTGTCAGCAATGGGAGGTCCTGGTTTGCAGTACAAGGGATGAGGTGGGTTACATAGTCAGATGGAAAGCGAGGAGTTGGTATCAGAAGGTCTTGCCACAATAGCATGGGAGCAGGAAGAAGGGGAGCTTGATTAGTCCATTCTGAGGAGCAGAATAATCTGCTGCAGTGGCAGGGTCAGGCTTTTACAATGAGCCTAATCAGGAACAGAGGTGGGGTCAAGACCAGAAGTTAGGAACTAGATACCTTGAATTATAGAACAAGGCTGGAAGTCATGCAGGGGAGCTGTCCACAGACCGGATGGCTCAGTAGTGAGGGCTATCGACTGGAGCGCAGGAGGTCCCCGGTTTGATTCCTGACACATGTACAGACAGCTATTTTGGAGTGATTGCCCCTCAGAAGTATTGTGCCATTTGCATATTCCCTGCCTGGCCTTATAAGTCTTCTCACACCTTCTAGGTACTCTGCTTAAGTTGGAACTATTGTAGTTAACCTGGCAGTCCAATGTGTAATGACAGCTAACATCTCCATAAAATGTCTGTGTGAAGAATCTTCTGGAACACTCAGCTTGTTGTCGCTCTGATACCGCACAGTACATAGCTTTGCAGTGATCTTCAGATGACTCGCACTTATTGGATGTAATCAATTAAGATTCCTATTGAATGTGAGCAAGCAAAGATCTTGGAAACTGTGATAAACTGACATGAAGATTATCTAGAAGTAGTGAACTGGAGAAGAAGAAAAGTTCACAAATACTTTCAAAATGTTTGGTTTCTGTTCCACTGAAAATCCTCTGGCTCCCCCTCATGACCAAAGTCAGTGCAGAAATGTGGGTTGTTGTAGATTCAGGGTGATTAAAAGCCACTCTGGGAAGCTTTACTAGCAGAAAACGCATATATATTATACATACTATGACCTTCACTGGTATATAAGGCACAACTCTGGTGGCAGTGAATGTTGTGCCCCGTGTTGTCTGAGGTCCCTCTGACTTGTGCAATATGTTGGCGCTCTATAAAGGTTATCATCATCCGGAGGGTGCCCGACCGCCTGCGTCACCAGTTGTCCAAAGCTTTCCTACCTTTGGGTGAAAGAGATAGCTAAGAGCAACTATATACAGTCTACTTCCACACGGGCAGTTTAAAATTTGCACCCGAGATTCTTGGGCACAACTGGCATCAGACAGCGCTTAAACATCCCATCCGTATGCCATCCGATGTGCTGAACGCCGCGCACTCACATATGTTATTCTCGTCTGAAAATCGGTCAAGAATGGGACTATCAATCCCCTACAATGAATGGCTCCCATTTCCTTCCCAAATTGGTCCAAAAATTGGTCAGAAAAAAATGTCTGTGTGCGAGCAGCCTGAGGACGGATTCACACGGGCGTATGCATATTAGCGCCATGTTTTTGCAGAATAGGCATTGTGTATTTGCATGTGCAATTGCATTTTTATTGCACTTTTTGCACACACAAATTGTGCGCATTTGCAAAAACATAAAATGCGCAGGCAAACAGAACATGCTAAGAGAGGGTGCGGGGCTATGGGGATCCCCAAGGGATATCCCCGTAGAGTGTAGAGTGGGGGCAGGGTCAGAGAGAGAAGGCAGGACTGGAGGGCTTCACCTAGGGATTCCCACATAGCAAGAAGACAGGGGCTAGGCCAGAGGGACAGGCTTAGAGAGTGGATCCCTCTAGCCCTACACCTTCTTTCACGGAAGCCCTCTAACCTCACCACCTCTCTCTCCCCACTATGGGGAAAACTTTTGGGGAACCTGATGCTGGGCAATCCTCTGCTAGGAATTTTCCAGCAGCGGGGTTGGAGGAATTCCCCGCTGCTTACAGCAGGACATTTAAGACTTGCTGCCTCAGAAGCACATTTTAAATGTCCTGCTGTAAACTCCTGTTAGTCCTCATGAGGATTAGGGAACCCCCAGGGAGATAAATGGAACCCTCAGGACTCCCCTCATCCCCACAGGGACTAACAGGAGTTTACAGCAGGACATTTAAAATGGGCTTCCTGGTTTATCGCTGCCGCTGCTGTGTGGCAGAAATCCTCCTAATGACTTGTAATCTTCTTTTCGGAGCGCTGGACTCAGCTAATCTCCGGCTCCCATAGGAGTCTATGGAAACTCCAGCGCAGCACGGACCAAAGGTGCGGGTGTTTTTCTGCGTCTAAAATTTCATCATCTGAACATTTCTATAAGAAACCGTTAGTTCTATTTGACATGCCTATTCTGCGTGAAAACAGCGCCCATGTGAGAGAGCCCTGAAGCAGAGCAGGGACTCACTTGCAAAAATAATGGCTCCGGCACGCTAGAATGGGCCATGTAATTCCACGGACAGCACATGGCCTATAGCCTACAGGCCTATACACATGGCCGTTTTTCATGCGGACCCATCTTGCAGCTTCCCTTAAGGGCTTCTGCAGATGATTGTTTTTACGCATGTAGCGAATAGAATGCATTATTTTCTGTGGGTTTCCTCACATTATGTGTTTTTGAGCACAAATTTCGCATGTGCGAAAATATATGTGACCTGCTCTATTTTTATGTGCATTTGTGCTCTAAAGCCACCATGGGAGTCTATAGGGTGCACAGATACACACCCTATCTTCACAAAATTGTGCACTGAACTGCATGATTTTGCTAGGAAATCGATAACACTGGAGACTAATTAGGCTGCACAGCGTTTTAAATCATGGCGCATGTGTGACCTGCGCCGATGTGAGCAATCACGGCCGTGCAGAAACGTACAGTAAAAAGCGCCAAGATGCACATGATAGCCCACAGTAGTGCTCCCTTTAGAGTGTATTTACTCTTATACTCATCTGCAGGAGCCCTAAAAGGGGTTATCCAGTTATAGACTATTGCTGGCCTGTCTTCGGGATAGGTCATCCATAGTAGATGAGCACGGGTCCATCGCCAGAGACGCCCTGCCGATTAACTGTTCACTAGGCTGATTTCTGCAGGAAGCCTACAGCTCCATTGCCACTACAGTGGCCCGGCTTGGTATTGCAGGCAAAGTTTTCATTGAAGTGAAGGAGAACTTGACCTGCAGTACCAAGCCTGGCCACTGCTGTAGGAACAGAGCTGTGTGCTTTCTGGAGAAATCAGCTCAGTCTATGAGTGCACCAGCCTCGTGAACAGTTGATCGCCGGGGGTCCTGGGCAGAAGACCCCCACTGATCTACTAATGATGACTTGTCCTCAGCACAGGCCATCAATAGTTTACAACTGGGCAACTACTTTTAGTGAGATGTGTGTCCTTTGCGTCCCATCTTAGACATATATTACTTATCCACAGATGTTTACTAGATGAGGGTCCCACCTCCAGGACCCCCGCCTCTAGGACCCCCGCCTCCAGGACCCCCGCCTCCAGGACCCCCGCCTCTCGGACAACAGGCCGTCTGATGCCATATTGGCTCACCTCTGGTGCTAGAGCAGTTTCTGTAACTCCAGTAGAAGTGACGAGTAATTGTGGCAGCGGGTTGTGCCGTTCCACATCTCAGGAGTTCGGCCACCCTCACACATACGGCTGGTAAAATGCTGCGATTTCGATTGTGGCGATTTGCTGCGATTTTACTTTTTGTTTTTGGACGCCGGGAATACCCCTTTATCTCCAGAGGCCCAACTAGTAATAGTGGTATAGGCCATGGGCAGAACACCGCTGGACAGACAAGACGTCCTCCTTTATTCTGGTCATAACTGTCACGATATTTGTAAAGAATATCAAAATGCGCTCTAAATTTGGCGCCTGTCATGTACGGCACTCAGCTGTTATGGGGTTAAGCCCCCCTCTTCTGCCCCCCCTCTTGGCTCCCATCCTCCCCCGGCCTCCTGGAACTCCTGAAGTTTAGACAGTTTATATGTAATGCAGTCTGCCATCTGCTGGTAGAAGTGCAAATTACGGGGGAATATCCAGCGCTTGTGAACGGATGGCAGAAAATACAGACAGCAGTGGAGCTCCAGCCGCAGAGTCGGGGCGGCGTCACGGAAATGTATTTGTGCAGGCTTTTCCGAGCGTCACACATATAGCGTGACCGTGCGGAGCATTCGATTTCAGTAGCTTCATTCAGACAAACGTGTTTTTTCCGTGCAAAATATTTGTATGATAAGAAATCGGACCGCACGATCGTTCTCAGCCGAAAAGATAGGAATGCTTCCATAGACTTCTGTGGCAGCTGAAAAAAAGGAGGAAGGAAGTTACCCTGCGTACAATGCTGGGAAAAGAAGACGGCTTGCCGTAAGGGCCCACGGGCGGTTTTTCAGCGCCTGGAATTTGAATTTAAAAAATATATACTGTATATTCTCGAGTATAAGCCGAGACAATAAGTTACACCACAAAAAACTGGGAAACGTATTGACTCGAGTATAAGCCGAGCTATACTTCAGTATATACTAGGTTAAAAAAAAAACATACTCACCTCCCAGCCGGCGTCTGTGTCTGTGCTACAAGCTGCTTGAATTCTCCCCGCTGTCATCCCCCGCCGTCCTCTCTGCTTGGAGCTGTCAGTGCTGTGTAAGTAAGCGCTGTGATTGGATTGAGTGCCAGCCAATCACAGCTGGCGCTCGATCCAATCACAGTGCTTACTTACACAGCACTGACGGCAGGGGATTTAAAAGCCAAGCAGGGAGATGACAGCGGGGAGAATTCTAAAGCAGCTTAATTGGCTGTGAATGATCGAGCACCGGCTGTTATTGGCTGACGCTCGATCCAATCACAGCTCTTATTTACACAGCGCTGACGGCGGGGGATGACAGCAGAGAGAATTCAAGCAGCCTGCTGCACCGCCGCTGGAGACACAGACGCCGGCTGCGAGGTGAGTATGGAGGGTTTTTTTTAGCCCTTCCCTGACTCGAGTATAAGCCGAGGGGGCCTTTTTCAGCACAAAAAAATGTGCTGAAAAACGAGGCTTATACTGGTGTATATACAGTATATATGGCTCACATCCATGACGTCAGATTCCTGGACATGTGCAGTGCATACTCAGCCCATATACGGTCTCTACCGGCAGAGCGAAAGGGCTAAGTATGTGTAAAACCGCACGGGAGGCCCACAGCGGTTCATACATACGCTTGTGGAAATAAGCCCTAATTAGGCATTCTATAAGCCCTCAGGGTGGTTTGAGACGGCCGCATGTGCAACTACGCTCGCCGCTACAGATCGAGTTGCGCATGAACAAGGTTATTTTTTCTTTTCGCCGTTCATAGCGTGCGAGTTTGAAAAAAATAGCAAGAAGGTAGGTCCCGCCCAGCAAGAAGGTAGGCCCTGCCCAGCAAGAAGGTAGGTCCCGTCCAGCAAGAGGGTAGGTCCCGCCCAGCAAGAGGGTAGGTCCCGCCCAGCAAGAAGGTAGGTCCCGCCCAGCAAGAGGGTAGGTTCCGCCCAGCAAGAGGGTAGGTTCCGCCCAGCAAGAAAGCAGGTCCCGCCCAGCAAGAAGGTAGGTCCCGCCCAGCAAGAAGGTAGGTCCCGCCCAGCAAGAAGGTAGGTCCCGCCCAGCAAGAAGGCAGGTCCCGGCCAGCAAGAAGGCAGGTCCCGGCCAGCAAGAAGGCAGGTCCCGGCCAGCAAGAAGGCAGGTCCCGGCCAGCAAGAAGGCAGGTCCCCGCCAGCAAGAAGGCAGGTCCTGGCCAGCAAGAAGGCAGGTCCTGGCCAGCAAGAGGATAGGTCCTGCCCAGCAAGAAGGCAGGTCCTGGCCAGCAAGAGGATAGGTCCTGCCCAGCTCTAAGGTAGGTCCTGCCTAGCAAGAAGGCAGGTCCTGCCTAGCAAGAGGGTAGGTCCTCCCCAGCAAGAAGGCAGGTCCCGCCCAGCAAGAGGGTAGGTCCCACCCAGCAAGAGGGTAGGTCCCACCCAGCAAGAAGGTAGGTCCCGCCCAGCAAGAAGGTAGGTCCTGCCCAGCATGAAGGCGGGTCCTGCCCAGCAAGAAGGCAGGTCCCGCCCAGCAAGAAGGTAGGTCCTGGCCAGCAAAAGGATAGGTCCCGCCCAGCTATAAGGTAGGTCCTGACCAGCAAGAAGGCAGGTCCTGCCCGGCAAGAAGGTAAGTCCTGGCCAGCAAGAAGGCAGGTCCCGCCCAGCAAGAAGGCAGGTCCCGCCCAGCAAGAAGGCAGGTCCCGCCCAGCAAGAAGGCAGGTCCCGCCCAGCAAGAAGGCAGGTCCAGCCCAGCAAGAAGGTAGGTCCCACCCAGCAAGAAGGTAGGTCCCACCCAGCAAGAAGGTAGGTCCCACCCAGCAAGAAGGTAGGTCCCGGCCAGCAAGAGGATAGGTCCTGCCCAGCAAGAAGGCAGGTCCTGCCCAGCAAGAAGGTAGGTCCTAGCCAGCAAGAGGATAGGTCCCGCCCAGCTATAAGGTAGGTCCTGACTAGAGAGAAGGCAGGTCCTGCCTAGCAAGAGGGTAGGTCCCGCCCAGCAAGAAAGTAGGTCCCACCCAGCAAAAAGGTAGGTCCTGGCCAGCAAGATGGTTGGTCCTGCCCAGCAAGAGGGTAGGTCCCACCCAGCAAGAAAGTAGGTCCCGCCCAGCAAGAAGGTGGGTCCCGCCCAGCAAGAGGGTAGGTCCCGCCCAGTAAGAAGTTAGGTCCCGCCCAGCAAGAAGGTAGGTCCCGCCCAGCTAGAAGGTAGGTACTGACCAGCATGAAGGCAGGTTCTGCCCAGCAAGAGGGTAGGTCCCGCCCAGCAAGAAGGTAGGTCCCGGCCAGCAAGAGGATAGGTCCCGCCCAGCTATAAGGTAGGTCCTGACCAGCAAGAAGGCAGGTCCTGCCCAGCAAGAAGGTAGGTCCTGGCCAGCAAGAGGATAGGTCCTGCCCAGCTATAAGGTAGGTCCTGACTAGCAAGAAGGCAGGTCCTGCCTAGCAAGAGGGTAGGTCCCGCCCAGCAAGAAGGCAGGTCCCGCCCAGCAAAAAGGTAGGTCCTGGCCAGCAAGAAAGTAGGTCCCACCCAGCAAGAAGGTAGGTCCCACCCAGCAAGAAGGTAGGTCCCACCCAGCAAGAAGGTAGGTCCTGGCCAGCAAGAGGATAGGTTCTGCCCAGCCATAAGCTAGGTCCTGGCCAGCAAGAAGGCAGGTCCTGGCCAGCAAGAAGGCAGGTCCTGGCCAGCAAGAAGGCAGGTCCTGGCCAGCAAGAAGGCAGGTCCTGGCCAGCAAGAAGGCAGGTCCTGGCCAGCAAGAAGGCAGGTCCTGGCCAGCAAGAAGGCAGGTCCTGGCCAGCAAGAAGGCAGGTCCTGGCCAGCAAGAAGGCAGGTCCTGCCCAGCAAGAAGGCCGGTCCTGGCCAGCAAGAGGATAGGTCCTGCCCAGCTCTAAGGTAGGTTCTGCCTAGCAAGAGGATAGGTCCTGCCCAGCTATAAGGTAGGTCTTGACTAGCAAGAAGGCAGGTCCTGCCCAGCGAGAGGGTAGGTCCTGCCCAGCAAGAAGGCAGGTCCCGCCCAGCAAGAAGGTAGGTCCCGCCCAGCAAGAGGGTAGGTCCCACCCAGCAAGAAGGTAGGTCCCGCCAAGCAAGAAGGTAGGTCCCGCCTAGCAAGAAGGTAGGTCCCGCCCAGCAAGAGGGTAGGTCCCGCCCAGCAAGAGGGTAGGTCCCGCCCAGCAAGAGGGTAGGTCCCGCCCAGCAAAAAAGTAGGTCCCGGCCAGCAAGATGGTTGGTCCTGCCCAGCAAGAGGGTAGGTCCCGCCCAGCAAGAAGGTAGGTCCCGCCCAGCAAGAGGGTAGGTCTCACCCAGCAAGAAGGTAGGTCCCGCCTAGCAAGAAGGTAGGTCCCGCCCAGCAAGAGGGTAGGTCCCGCCCAGCAAGAGGGTAGGTCCCGCCCAGCAAAAAGGTAGGTCCCGGCCAGCAAGATGGTTGGTCCTGCCCAGCAAGAGGGTAGGTCCCGCCCAGCAAGAAGGTAGGTCCCGCCCAGCAAGAGGGTAGGTCTCACCCAGCAAGAAGGTAGGTCCCGCCTAGCAAGAAGGTAGGTCCCGCCCAGCAAGAGGGTAGGTCCCGCCCAGCAAGAGGGTAGGTCCCGCCCAGCAAGAAGGTAGGTCCCGCCCAGCAAGAAGGTAGGTCCCGCCCAGCAAGAGGGTAGGTCCTGCCCAGCAAGAAGGTAGGTCCCGCCCAGCAAGAGGGTAGGTCTCACCCAGCAAGAAGGTAGGTCCCGCCAAGCAAGAAGGTAGGTCCCGCCCAGCAAGAGGGTAGGTCCCGCCCAGCAAGAGGGTAGGTCCCGCCCAGCAAGAGGGTAGGTCCCGCCCAGCAAAAAGGTAGGTCCCGCCCAGCAAGATGGTTGGTCCTGCCCAGCAAGAGGGTAGGTCCCGCCCAGCAAGAAGGTAGGTCCCGCCCAGCAAGAGGGTAGGTCTCACCCAGCAAGAAGGTAGGTCCCGCCTAGCAAGAAGGTAGGTCCCGCCCAGCAAGAGGGTAGGTCCCGCCCAGCAAGAGGGTAGGTCCCGCCCAGCAAGAAGGTAGGTCCCGCCCAGCAAGAAGGTAGGTCCCGCCCAGCAAGAAGGTAGGTCCCGCCCAGCAAGAAGGTAGGTCCCGCCCAGCAAGAAGGTAGGTACTGACCAGCATGAAGGCAGGTTCTGCCCAGCAAGAGGGTAGGTCCCGCCCAGCAAGAAGGTAGGTCCTGGCCAGCAAGAGGATAGGTCCCGCCCAGCTATAAGGTAGGTCCTGACCAGCAAGAAGGCAGGTCCTGCCTAGCAAGAGGGTAGGTCTCTCCCAGCAAGAAGGCCGGTCCTGCCCAGCAAGAAGGTAGGTCCTTACCAGCAAGAGGATTGGATCATGCCCAGCAAGAGGGAAGGTCCTGCCCAGCAAGAAGGTAGGTCCTGCCCAGCAAGAAGGTAGGTCCTGCCTAGCAGGAGGGTTGATCCAACCCAGCAAGAGGGTAGGTCCCGTCTGGCAAGAAGGTTGATCCTGCCCAGCAATAAGGTAGGTCCCGTCCGGCAAGAAGGTAGATCCTGCCCAGCAAGAAGGTAGGTCCCGTCTGACAAGAAAGTAGATCCTGCCCAGCATGAAGGTAGGTCCCGTCCGGCAAGAAGGTGGATCCTGCCCAGCAAGAAGGTAGGTTCTGCCCTCTGTTTGTCGCACGCAGTATTAACGGGTGACAATTCCGCTCTTGAAAACGAAATCACTGAAATCAATGATTTTGTTTCATCCCGTTATGCGGCTGGGATTATGACGGTCCCATAACGGTACAAATACACGCCCGTGTGAAGAAGCCGTTAGCCGCATTCACCCATGGCGAATTTGTTGCAGCCTTTAGGGCTTTCTTCAGGCGACCATATTTGCGCTTGTTTTTGCATGCGTAAAATATAAGCAAAACACAGGGAATCGGATCCATTGATCTGAAGGGCTTCGTTCTCATGAAAATGTTTTGCGCGCATAAAAAAGTAGGTCCTGCTCTATTTTCCTGCATATTTAGGTACCAAGGACCACATAGACGTCTATGGGCGGTGCGCAAATACGTAGTCAATACCTGCGCAAATGCTCAAACCGCAGGGAGGAGAACAGATCTGGAGTTCATTAGGCTAAGTAGCCTTATAACCAACAGCACGGGGGTGGGGCGAGTGAAGCGGTCCTGCGTCTATGGCCAGTGCGAGAATATACACGGGGAGGCGTGAAACACTGCGCAAAACATAGGACAAAACAGGCAGCTGAACCTTATTAGGCTTAAATAGCCATTAAATTCTGCGGAAAGGGAGTGTCATTTGCGCGGCGGTGAACGCAAAATGTATAGGAATATGCAACACGCTGATTATGGTCATCTTTAAACCGCGCTCATGCACAAATATACTGTGCTGCGTGTAGTTGCGCAAAAGCTCATGTGACTCACCCTAAGGGCTCCTGCAGATGGGCGATTTTGCGTAGGTTTTGGCGCCGCTAAATGGGTTGGAATCAGCGCCATACAATCGCATGAAAGGATGTTTTTCCGCAAGGGCAATTAGCGTTTTCTTGCCCATTCGCAAGACAATTGAAAGTGGTTTTTAATGCAAAAATTTGTCCCACCCCGGAAATCCCTCGCTCGGCTTTACCCCTCTGAATGACCTCCAACGCCTACATAGAGGCACTTTTAAGATTTCGCATCCTGTCCCTCCCTTTTTTCCTTGCTATCATAGGAGTCTATGGGAGCCACCGGCGTATATTGGCCGAAACAGAGTTCCAGAACTATCTTTTTGGCCAACGTACATGCGTCGGCCGCCGTGGTGGACTCCGCTGTGATATTCTGCAGGTGGAGTCCGTCACGGCCGTGGGCATGAGCCCTTAGGGGTTATTCAAATGTGCCTATATCGGCTGGGTTTTCACGCCCGGCCGATATGCGCTGTCCCTCTCTGCAGGGGAGGAGGCGGGATGTGCCAGGAGCAGTACACTAACCTCCGCCCCACCCCCTTCCCATTGCAAATAGTGGTGAGGGGCGTAGAGGGGGCGGGAGCTCAGGGCACTGCACCCGGCCCGCCTCGCCTTCTCCTCTTGCAGAGGGACAGCGTATATCGGCATGAAACCTCGGCCGATATACGCACGTCTGAATAAGCCCTTGGGGCTGCTGCCCACGGACGGATTTTGCCGCCCAGCTCAATGTTCACACTGCAAAATTCCACAGCATGAAAGAAATCGCGGCGTGCTCTAATTGCCACAAAAAAACACGCGGCCGTCTTCCATTGTAGTGAATGGAAGCTGTCCGTCATGCAATACATCTGCTGTGAGCACAGCAGAAGTATCGTGTGATTACGCGTCACCGCCCACTGCCGGCTGTGTCATCTCCCGCTACCGGTGGGTCATGTGCTGTACTGCGCATGTGCGCCAGCTCGCCATACTGGACTTGTGTGGCAGATCCAGAGAGATGAGTATGGGTGTCTATGGGGGGCGCTATTTCAGACTCCACTGTGATATTCCGCTGGCGGAGTCCGACATGGCCGTGGGCCTGTGGCCTTAGCCTGCATGTCCACGGCGATGACCCTGCTGTGTGAAGCTTTCCGAAGTGTTGCTATGGAAAGTGCAGCGCCGGCGTCCACGAGTGGCGACTCTCCGTGGTGAGCCTATCTATTAGACCTGACAGCAGCTCCCACGCGGTGTGATATCACTGGCGATATCCCCGCCTCGGCCGCGGACAGGGCGCCTTATAGAGGTTGAAGCGTTATGAAATAAACCTAATATTGTTTACATTTTTAATGTTATTTCAGAACTTTTGTGCCTTTTGTGAAATGTGATTCAGTGTTTGTAAACAATCGCTGGGCTGCCCGGATGCGCCCCCAGAAATAAAGACAACGGTCGCGATAGGAAGAGCATAGCGCTTTGATGGAATGAATCCTTGCGTAATGCGGATACTATGTTCCAACTTCAAGGCGTTTGAGGCTCGCCCAGCAGTTGTCCGATGGAGCTGAAGTTTTGCACAGTTTTTAGTTGATTGGAACAGGATTGGGGGGCGGGGCAGCAAAAGTTTAACTTTTGAAAAAGTTACCTATAGCTAAGAGCCCCCCTAATGGAATGTGCGTGTGATAGCCGGCGAGATCGCTCCCTTAGGGCCTCATCACATGAGAGTGTTTGCGCATGCATTGATGCATGCAAAACTTATATGCGCAATTTTGCACATGCAGAAAAAGTGCGCCGGCTGCTCTATTTCAGGGCTTATTCAGACGTCGTATATCGGACGGGTTATCACACCCGGCTGATACACGCTGTCCCTCCCACTCACCGCCTCTGTGCTTTTCTCCTCTCCTCCGAGCGATTTGCAATGGGAGTGGGTGGGATGGAGCCAAGCCCTTGTCCATAGCCAGTAATGGGAGTGGGTGGCACAGATTGGAGCTTAGCTCCGCCCCTGCCCCGCCCCCTTCCATTTTGAATGCAGGAGAGAAGGAGAAAGGCAGGGGGCAGGGAGCCGGTAAGTGGGAGGGAAGGCAGGGAGCCGGTAAGTGGGAGGGAAGGGGGGGACTGCTTAGATGGAAGCATATATTGGACGTCCGTGAAAACGCCGGCCGATATACGCTCGTGGGAATAAGCCATTAGTATGCATTTGCACTTAGGGGGTAACTTCCACACCTGGTTTATTGAGCCCCACTCACAAGGAGCAGATTTTAGGACTTGCTGCCGATCTGAAGATCCGCCACATATTGTCTTGTCCCGTCTGCTCTCACGAGTATTCCATCTCTCACTTATACGGAGCGGAGGCTCTATTCACACGGGGCAGTTCGATTGCAGTTAAAACCACGCCAAAAAGGGGATTTTTAAAACTATGTGCGTTTTTTGTTGCCACATTTTACTAAAACTCTAGAAAAAATACGCAAGGTTTTACCTATGCATTATTGGTGCAGATTTTAATTGCAACTGAACCGCCCCGTGTGAATGGAGCCTGCGGGTGGCCTCACAAGAGCGAAAGTGCAGCATTTTTGCACCGTGGATGTCGTCAGTACATCATCAGTATGTCACTAGTGTGCCATTGGTATATCATTACTACATCCTCAGTATGTTGTCATTTTCACTGTTCTTGGCTTTCTTTAAGAAAAGTGTTACACACAACTGAACCACTAGATGGCGCTCACAAAGCATTAAGTACTTGACTTTGGGCTACTGCAATGATCTGATACAGAACTACTTTCGTGACACCAGCACTCCCCCCAGAACGCATCATTTCCATCAGTCCCCCGTCAGCATCTAATCTCACATTCCCAGGAACGTTTTCATTGGAGACTAGAGAACGTAGCAGCGATATTCTGGAGTCCGGGAGGAACCAAGTACAGCGAGAACATAGAAACAAGACTGTCAATAAGTAGCGAAAAATAAATATGTATACAGGCACATGAGCGAGCCCTGTGTGCTCTTATAAGGGAGATGGAACAATACCTCTGCAGCGCCACCTATTGGAAGGCAGCAATACCTAAAGTCAATGTTAGACTCTTTATACAAACCTTGTAACAATGACCAGGAATTGAAAGCAAAGCCAGACTCCATGTACAGACAGCTGTTTCAGGGTGTTTGTCCTTCATCAGTGTACAGTAGGAGTCTGGCTTTGCTAGTGAGAGGCCTGGGACAGGGGTCAGAAACGCTATCTTATCTCCTTAGGAAGAGCACCTAGATGGTGAGTAAAACGCTTGTATAAAGAGTGTAACATTGACTTTAGGTAATGTTGCCTTCCAATAGGTGGCGCTGTGGAGGTATTTTTTTATCCCTCTTATTTGCATATTACCCAGAGGAGTGTAAATGGCTTCACTCACCGCCTAGGTGCTCTCCCTAAGGAGATAAGCTGTGCGCTTTTAATGCAGGGGATGAAGAGGTTCAGGTTGTGTCTCTGGCAAATATCATCCAGAAATGGATCATTTATCAAGACTCTTACTAGAATGATGAGATATCGATGGCACAATAACCGATATATGGATATTGGCGCACGGAGAAACGGAGTGTCTGCTGCAAACTACATGCTGCTGCCTGCACACATCTGTACTATTGGATCCATTACTTAACTCCTCGAGGACGCGGCCTGCTTTGGGGATTCTTGTCTCCACTTTCCAAAAGTCCTAACTTTCTCGTTTTTCTGCCGTCAGGCCGTATGAGGGCTTGTTTTTCGCATGTAATTTTTATTGGTACCATTTTTGGGTAAATATAATCTATTCTACAACTTTTATTAAACTTTTATTAATATTTTCTGGGGGAGAGGAGGGAAGGAGAAAAAAGATCAATCAAGCTGCATAAATGACAAGATACATTTATTCCTGCGGGTCGGTACGATTACAATGAAGCCAAAATTATTATTTTTTTAGGTTTTTGCACTTTTGCAGAATACAAACCCTTCTTTTGGAAATAATTTTTCGCTGCATTCAAAGTCCTGTGAGGAATTATTGTTTTGCATGATGAACTGTAGTTTTAATTTGTACCATTTTGGGGTACATACATCTTGTTTGATAACTTTTTTGGCGGGGGGGGGGGGGTTAAATGAGCAAAGAAGCATGTTGCCTCCATTTTTATTTTTTTGGGTTTTTTTTATGTTTTTTTGCCATGCAGGATACTCAGTGTGTTCAATTTATTGTACGATGATACCAAATATGTGGGTTTTATTTATTTTAATATACAAAGAAGGGAAAGTATGCAAAGGCAGGATGGAGGCACGCACCCCCGAGGTCTCCTGACAGGAACATGGCCGTCATCAGTGCCCAAACCAAACCTGGATTTGTCGCTGAAGACAATCTGGTTCCCCTCCGTAGCGTCCAGTGTTCATAACATCACCGCAAACAGACGACGGTGGGTGTCAGAGGCCGTACATGTAATGGGGCAGTGAGACCAAATGTCCTTCAGCCAAGTGCCTGGAAATAGTTACAACAGACACAGGGGTATAACCCTGGATGCCCTCACATATCCACTGGTCCCAACACCTCCTAACAGTCTGGTCAGACGCTCCTCTCTACTGGTGGTCTGTAGAGGGCGTCCTGAGCCCGGTCACCTTGTGAGCCCTCATCCACTGGTCCCAACACCCCCTAACAGTCTGGTCAGATGCTCCTCTCTACTGGTGGTCTGTATGGGGCGTCCTGAGCCCGGTCACCTTGTGAGCCCTCACACATCCACTGGTGCGAATATCTCCTAACAGTCTGGTCAGATGGTCCTCTCTACTGGTGGTCCATAGGGGACGTCTTGAGCCCAGTCACCTTGTGTGCCCTCACACATCCACTGGTGCGAATACCTCCTAACAGTGTGGTCAGATGCTCCTCTCTACTGGTGGTCTGTATGTGGCATGCTGAGCCTGGTCACTTTGTGTGCCCCCACACATCCACTGGTCCCAACACCTCCTAACAGTCTGGTCAGACAATTCCTTCTACTGGTGGTCTGTAGGGGGCGTCCTGAGCCCGGTCGCCTTGTGTGCCCTCATCCACTAGTCCCAACACCTCCTAACAGTCTGGACAGAATGGCCCGTTGGGGGACAATTCGTTGATATGACCATCCAGCTTCTCACATCCCAATAATGCGCCCCCCTCTGGTAACGGGTTGAAATCTCTTCTCTGCGTTGTAGAGACGTTTAGTGGTCAACAAGCTCTACACAAGCGGAAGAAGAGGTCACTACATACAAGGAGCCTTCGAGAGCCTCTTATAAGCCAAGGGGGGGAACCACTTTTAAGACCTCAGGTGATAAGACCGTTCATCTAATCACCACAATACAGATCTGCCTGAGATGGAACTGCAGGACGGGTGTGGACACCGGCTTGTGGTTCTTAGAAGGTTTGAATGAATAAACTCGCTGCGAGCTCAAATGGTCAGAATGGAAACAAATTGCATAAGGCACCAATTGCACTTGAGCATATTACAGCTGTATCCCTGCGTCCGTAATACGCTCATGTGAAACTGGTCTAAAACACATTACATAGCCCATATCCCTTTAACTAGTCCATGAAAGTTCTATCCAGTGTTCTACCTAATGCTTTTTTGGTCAGGATGGGGAAGGGTAATAGAAGAGGGCGCCAATAAAAAAATTCGCACAGGGCACCATCTAACCTAAGGCCGACCCTGGCATCAGTATATCTTCACCACTTCATCCATTGTTCAAACTGACTGTTTCCTGTACTTAGTGTCCTAGAAGACAGCCCATCAGTAGGCCATAAGTAGCCCATCAGTATCCCATAAGTAGCACGTCAGAAGCCCGTCAGTAGCCCGGAAGCCCTCTCTCTCTATGCGCAGTAATAGGCAAACAGGAGCCAATCATTGGCTGGAGAGCAGAGTGGGTGGAGCTAGCCTGCAGCTCATGAATACCCAGGACTACTTTAAGTAGTCCTCTGTGCATGTGCTGCTATTGATAAAATGCAAGTTTCTCCCAAACTCCTGCACAGACATACTGCCAAACAGCAGACATATCACTGTAGTCCGTGTGACCTCAGAGGGGTGCAAATAGATGGTGCTGGGTCTCTTTAAATAATTAACAAACCCAGTTAAATTTACCTTCATACATGCTTTCTTACTGAGATGTGACCACAATTCTCCTTGCTCCTATTTCGGGCTGGTACCAGAGGCTGGGAAAGATTTTTGAAGACAAACAAAAATATTTTTGCTGTCTGTAGAAATGACAGGCTGTCTGGTCTCCTGGACCTTCCTGTCTGAGTTCTTCACCCTCTCTGCATCTTTACTGTACCTACTTGTTTGAGCTGCTTATATAGCGGATGCATTACAGCGCACAGCAGCTGCCACCTCCGGGATGAAGAAGTATATGTTATATAACCAATAATGCCCAATAACTATTTATCATATGATCAAACATATCCGAAATTTACATACATAATACCGTACTGTCAATGCAGCGGCTTTCGCTCCGAGCCCGGTGTATCCCGGCACTGTCAGCCGGCGCTGCCAGGAAGACCCCTTTCAGGCCGGCTCAACGCGAGCATATGCGTATGTACACACATATGAGCACCATGTTTGTGTGGAACGAATGTTGCATTTTTGCGCATGCATCGGCATATTTTACTGCACTTTTTGCAAGCACAGGACATGTGCACTTGAGTGCGCCAAAGAAAAGGCACCAATGTACCCAACCACTGAAATGGCTAATTAGTCTAATGAGTTCTAGATGTGTTCTTTTTACTGCGCAATTATGGAGTTTTTCCCACATGTTTCCGGCATGTCCCAGCATATTGTATGTGCTTTACCCATTGATTTGTATTTGGTCCCTTCATGCGCAAATGAGCACAAATATGGAGTGGGACCTATTTTTTTGAGCGTGCAAAGAGAAGAAATGAGAACAAACCCATAAAGATCAAGAGCTTCTTCACATGGGGATTTCTTCATCAGTATTTTGTGAGTCAAAACCAGAAGGGGTTCGAAATACGGAAAAAAATGCAAATCTTTCTAAGAGTAACACCAACCCACAACTGCCAACAACCACTAAGGGCAAAAACACATGAGGCCTGCGTTAATACACTCACTGCTACGGAGCGCATCAGACTATTCACACTCCGTGGTACTGCGCGCGAGTTTGAAAAAAAAAGTGGGCAGATAGATCCTGCCCTATCGTTCTTGCACATAGCGTTGACGACATGCGGGATAGGTAAGGTAAAGAAAAAAAAATTTGCACGGACGTCTTCCATTGACTGCAATGGAAGCCTCCCCCCTTCCCCGATATTCTGCGCTGCTGGGCACTGCAGAGTATCGCGGGAATCCGCACCACAGCCCAGTGCTGGCGCGTCACACACTGCACTGCGTACAAATGCCGGCTCGCCAGGTGAGGCATGCATGGCAAATCTGAACAGGTGAGTATGGGGTCTCGGGGGGGGGGCACTGGGTCTGATTCCACTGCGAGATTTTGCAGTTGGAATCCGACCCGGCCTTGGGCAGGAGACCTAAAAGTAAACAAGTCTGGGTCACTATAGATGCACAGTGCCCATTGCACATATACGCTCGTGTGACACCGGTCTCATGGATGCTTTCAGGGTCCCCAGTAGTGAGAAGACAAAGTTTGATGCCTCCGCTGCGGGTGCTCAGGGGTTTCTCCTGCCCCCCCCCCCCCCCCCCTCCTGCTGACCTACTCCCTTTAGCATTTCGGCCATGTTTGGATCACTGATCCATGTTGGATCTTCCCAACACTATCTGCAGTGATTATCAGTGGATTTCTAATGCGGACTTTCATTTCTTGCAGCCATCGATCAGGATATGGATTTCGCCTAGTCAATGGAGCCAAAAGTGCAATGTTTCTGGCATTTCCGCAGACCCTGTCACTTTTTCAAGGCTTTGGTGGCTCAGTTGTATGTTGCCAATCACATTTACTATAATCAATGCCAGAAACTTGTGTAGATTATAGCAAAGACCAACTACGGCTCGGACTGGTGTATGTAGGCTTTCATCTGCCGCGTAGAAGTGCTGGCAGATGTGACATGTATTATGAGGTTTGCGCCTCTTAATGTATTTGTCTCTCTTTATTCGGTTGCTGTGCTTACTTAGACCCCGTAGTATGTAGAGGTCACGGTAATATATTGCATGTGACTTGTAGGGAGAATTTATGTGTTTATCAAAGAGAAGGCACTCCCAGATCTCATGTAGAAGTCTGGGCCCAGGAGAAATACATATCACACCAGCCTTATTGCGGTATCAGATGATTTCTAATTTATTCTAAGGTGTGTGTGGTTTATATACCATAAATGACATCACAGGAAAAGTACATACCTCCAAGATTAATAATAATACATAATAGGCTGAAACTAAAATGATTAACATAAGTTACACCTTTTAAGGTGTAACTATAACATACAATGAGACCGTTATGAATTCAGTGAAAAGGAATGCAAGGGGGGGGGGGGGGGGTCTGTGAGACTCTTATCTGCTGTCTGTCTACCAGGCACTGGTATAGAAAAACTTTCGTTTAACCCCTTCACTACTTATACTAGCATTATGCTATATCCTTCTAGTCTACAATCTAATAGAGGAACAATTAACTGATACATTGATCTACAATTTTCTTAACATGACTACAACATAACGAATGGTAGACATAGCTGCTAGCTGTGTGTTTAGTTGAATTTCATTACGGGAGATGGAATAATACCTCCACAGTGCCACCTATTGGAAGGCAGTATTCCTTCAAGCCAAAGTTAGATCCTTTATACAAGCCTTGTAACAATGACTGGGAATTAAAAGCAAAGCTAGACTCATGTACAGACAGCTGTTTCAGGGTTTTTGCCCTTCATCAGTGTACAGTAGGAGTCTGGCTTTGCTAGTGAGAGGCCTGGGACGGGGGTCTTGACAATCAGGTTCAGAAAATCCCATATAAAATCCCAAATGAAAAATGTATCGTTTAGGGGCTTAAACCGATAGGCGCATGCACAAGCGGAGGGTGTTTTTTTAATTTTTTCGACTATTCAAAGTCCGCACTATTGCACTTGAGTTTGAAAGAAAAATGCGGGAAGATAGATCCTGCCCATCTTTCTCGCACGTAGGAAACTAGTCCTGTCGTTTCTCGCATAAGCGCAAAAGAACTGATGGCTTCACTTCTGGACAAAATCACAGGTGTCTGGAGACATTCTAAAAGGGTAATCTAGAATGTAAGAGATGTGTTACCAGAGGCAAAAAGTCACTTGTAAATCAGATGTAAATTTCACATGCAACTTCCTGCAATCCTAGCAGTGTTACTCCCCGCTCCGCTGGTCTCACATTGACTTTTAGCGTGTAGTCTTTGTGTAACTGAGCTGTATAGCCATGCCTGAAAAGACTGTGGCTCCCTATAGGCACCAGTAGTCGGACATACGGTATGTATGCTGATTTATTCAGCCTCCATTGATCTCTATATGTGGCGCCATGCCCTATCCAGGATGCCAGAAGATTTTGGAATTGGTGGGTTTGGAGTTCTATCACTGTAGAGCTCTGACCCCTATACTTACATGTAAATAATCAGCAGATAATATAGTATGTTAGGCTGCAAGGAGACAATGTCCATCTAGTTCAGCCTGCCCCCCCCCCCCCCCCCCTTCCTTGTTGATTCAGAGGAAGGCAAAAAACCCCAATGAGGCAGAAGCCAATTTAGCCCATTTGGGGTAAAAACATTCCTTCCTGACTCCATAATGGCAGTCAGAAAAATCCCTGGATCAACGCTTACATGAATGTATGCGTATCTGCACGCGCATGAGCATAGTGTTGTTGCAGAACAAACAATGTTCTTTTGCTGTATTTTGTGCACAGCAAACAAAGATGCACTGATTATAATGACTAATTAGTCTTAATGAGTTACAGATGTGTTCATTTTCCAGTGAAATTACGCAGTGTTATCTGCTATAGCCCATGTAATGTCTGGTAAACCATGCGAGACTGCAGCTGCAAGCAGAGAGGGGAGCGAAGACCATTGCGGAGAGGGGAGAGGTGAGTAGATCACCATTTGTTATCTTAATGCATGGAGAAGGGGCCATCCGGAGTTCATGCAACTTGAACAACTACTTTAAGACTTTCTGCTCAGGAAACCACCCGGCATGTAATAATAGTTCACCGCCCTTGATCATTCAATAGGAACCCTCATTGCTTCCTTCAGGGGTTAACATTACAACTGTTGTCCGGTTACTTTTTCAAACTTTAACCTGTGACCGACAGGAATGCAGAGAGAACAGAACCAGCAAAGGTGTTGTCAGATTGTCTGCATCCAGTCCTTCTGTAGTCTCTGGTCCGGTCCCCAGGTTCCTCTCTAATGACAGATCTACCCACGTGCAAGCAGTGGGGTCACCCTTCTTGGGGTGAGTGCTTCATGACAGGTCCAGTCCGGGATGTACAGGGGGTTCCATTCTGTCTGAAACATTAGTGTTGTCTCCTGTCACCTGTCTAGCTAAGAGTCTACCAACTCATAGTCCCCCCGCTAACACATCACTCTGACTGCCGTTGTGTCTAGTCCTCTATAGTTATTTTTGAAGTAATCACTTAAAGGGGTTCTGTCATCAGAAAAAAATCAATGCTTACTTGTTCCTTCTTACTGCATCTTCTCCTGGGTTCTGCCATTACCCCTGGTCACCTCACCTCCAGCCGTCCGATTCTTCTCCTTCCGATGACGAAGTGTCCATTGCTGGCATTCTCCTTTTCTGCAGGGCAATGTGTGCTACATCACTAATGCAGCATCCGAGGAGCGGGCCCATAGCCGAGGAAACAGTGGGGTAGAGAAGGACCTTGTCCTACCATCTCCTCCCCTGGGCGTAGCTCGGCACCCAACCACATTACTGCTGGGGAAGGTCACAGGGATAGTAACTGAGGGTTACCTTAAGTCCAGTTGTCAGTTGTGACGCCAACATTCCATCTCCAGGGCTGGATCTTGCGAATGAATAAAGTAGTCCAACACTAGAAAAGTATATTTGGGAACAAAACCGGGAACTGTCGATCTTGTCCATTTACTGAAACATTGAATAAAGTCACTAACAGTTGTATAACAGTTGCTGAACAGTTGTAGAAGTCACAGTTCACACTTATAACCTCTCGGTGGGACTCACAGGGTAATTGTACAATCCACAGTCCAAGTTATCTGTAGGCTCTATTACTCCTGGTACTCACTTTGTAACATCCCAGAGGGATGACCCTGGACACTTGACTAATGTGCAGAGCTGGAAGAGATAAGTGCTGGCTTGTCATGGTGGCACTTACCAGGCTCTGGTCCCAGAGGGATGACAACCAGCCAAGACCAGAGCAGGATCGCAGGCCACCTTCGACACCCCTAGGATAGGGAATGCCAATAAATAGGATGGGGGGAGTAGTAGTACTTATCACTTGTGACGCCACCATTCCCACACACCGGTATACTACGCGGCTGAAAAAGAACACAGAGACTTGTATACAGTACCTCGGGTCCTCAGGAATGGTTAGGGCCCTGTATAACTTTTACTGAATGAATTAACTTTACAAAACCGGTAGTCACGGAAATGCAGGTACAATTCACTTTAAGTAACAGCAGACTAAAGCTCTGAGGTAGGGAGGATACACAGGATGAAAACCGGTCCTACAGTCTATGTTATCTGTATATCACCATTCCTGGACTGGGAGCACTCCATAGGAGGAAGGTGGTAGGGCTCACTCCGCAGACACTCTGGCAGACAATTATTCAAATGAAGGCTCACACAATAAACACCCCACATGGCAGACGCGTGGGTGTGACTCAGTAGAGTACTTCTGTGCAGTGATCCTGACTTTGGACGTCCACACAGGAAAAGCCTGTAGTGTGAACTGTAACCTGTGCGATGGGTTCCTTGATACAGAATTATTGTGAGGCTCTCTTTCTCTGATGGTGGGACTCACTCCATTCACATCTGCACTTCAAACGCTACAGGATATCGCTCCTCTTCCTCCATCTTCACCTACATGGAAGCTGAAGGTGCTTCCATGTGGTTCTGTGTTAGCACTCTGTAGCAGACAAGATCTCCCTTCCCACTCGCAAGCACTCCTATTTATACCTTCACTTGTACCACATGACAAACTGATACATCTACATGCAGACTATGATTTTATTACTGTTAACCTCTCAGGTGCCGCAGCTGTGCAACACACACACTGGATATGACAGGACAGCTTTGCACAGTGCATCTACTTAGGACAAAACATGTATGACATTTATGGAGGGGATCAGGATGGTGTTCTGGGCCACTACAAGTTTCTCTCTCTCCACCGGCAACCACTCACATTCTCTTCTCTTCGCTTTAAAGCGGTCTCTCTCTCAGCACTCAATGGAAGCACTGAAGATTCCTGGGTTGAACGGGCCCAGGCTAAGCATAAGGAAGTCGCTTAGCCTCCTCCAAGCTCCACACACACCGATCTCCATCTGTGTGCTAACTGATTGACCAGACTCCTAGACTGGACTGGACTTTCTTGCCTTGCATTCTTGCACAACACATATACCAAGCATGACCACATGACCACAAGCGATACACAGAATACGATACATTTTCCAGACAGGACAGCACATACCAGACATTAATCCTTTCAGTCCTGCAGACATCCAATACACATAAATCTAATCCGTTCCACAAACAAGACACTGACAAGACATTGACCCAAGACAGATATGGAACATTATGGAGGGGCCCCACTAACTCTGGGCCACTACACTAGTTACGTAGTGTTCATAACTTAGCAGGGAGTGCCGAGCTATTTCTGAGACTGCACATGCACACTGTCTCTCTGCAATAGTATATGAACACTCGCAGCAAGACATTTTGCCTGTGCAGTCTTGGCAATAGATTGGCATTCCTCACTAGGCAGTGAATGATACATCAGAGTAAGTCCTGAAACAGCTAAGTAGTAATACTAATACAAACCTTTATTTGTATACCGCCAGATTATTCTGCAGCGCTTTCAAAAACATGGGGGAACACAGCGCCGCTTCAAGATTTGCTTCCTCCTCTGAAGCTCTTTATAGAGTAAAAAGAATAAATAGGCAAACACAATGTAGCGGGAGCTGATCCTGAGCAGACACCCCCCCCCTTTCAGTCCTGCAGACATCCAATACACATAAATCTAATCCGTTCCACAAACAAGACACTGACAAGACATTGACCCAAGACAGATATGGAACATTATGGAGGGGCCCCACTAACTCTGGGCCACTACACTAGTTACGTAGTGTTCATAACTTAGCAGGGAGTGCCGAGCTATTTCTGAGACTGCACATGCACACTGTCTCTCTGCAATAGTATATGAACACTCGCAGCAAGACATTTTGCCTGTGCAGTCTTGGCAATAGATTGGCATTCCTCACTAGGCAGTGAATGATACATCAGAGTAAGTCCTGAAACAGCTAAGTAGTAATACTAATACAAACCTTTATTTGTATACCGCCAGATTATTCTGCAGCGCTTTCAAAAACATGGGGGAACACAGCGCCGCTTCAAGATTTGCTTCCTCCTCTGAAGCTCTTTATAGAGTAAAAAGAATAAATAGGCAAACACAATGTAGCGGGAGCTGATCCTGAGCAGACCCCCCCCCCCCCCCCCCCCCCCGACTCTCATCCAGTCATCGACAAATGGGTGGGGTTTTCCCAACTCAGCAATAATCATCAAATTATTGTAAAAGTTACAATTGGGGTAGCAGTTATTTTATCTCACATTTACATGTGAACATAGAAAACCAGCTAAATGCTGAAGCTGGCAATTATCTTATCTTTGGCTGCAGAGTGAACACACATTCTGCTCGAGCCTCGCCCGGCCTCACCCTCCGCGGACTTCTGCTTTAGCAAGTCACAGTAATGAACCATGAAATCAAATAATGTGTAAACACTATAACAAGTTACTCTTTCACACGACCGTATGCATTTTTACACTCTGCTGCACAAAGTAAAAATAAAAAACGCATGAAAGAAAATAGCCGCGATCGAGTCCCGATCTTAATTAGCGTTTTGACGGTCATTCACAGCTGCTTGTGAAGGCAAAAAAATACGCTGCAGTGCGAAAATCCCTCGGTCTGCAGAAATCGTCGACATGACTGCTAATGCTTGAAGAGAGGCAGCTGTCTTCTTTTTCCAGCATTGGACGCAGCTAAATTCCTCCCCTTCCCCTCACTTTTTTTTCAGCTCCCATAGAAGTCCATGGGAGCTTCCAGCGTATCTTTCAGCAAAAGATAGGGCAAGACCTATCCTTTCATGCACCGTATAAAATCGGTTGCTGTTTTTGGTCGCCGATGTCCTGTTTTTCCGGGCGTGATTTCTTTTTTGGACACATCTTTAATAGCTGCATAAGGCCTTAGGCGAGATTCACATGGGACGGATTTGCTGCTTTTATTCTACGCAGATTTTCAGTCGATTTTCTGCGGGTACATTCTGCGAACAAAATCAGAGGCCGACCTGAGCTGAAGCACCGCGTTTATTATTGTGTGTTTTAAGCGTATCTTCTATCCGCATTTCCATGTTTGTATTTTGCGATTAATCGGATCTGCAATGTTTTTCTGCATCTAAATGCCAGCATGCGGAATCTGCAGCGGGTTTCACGATTTCTATTGAAGCCCACGGACCTACAACTACCGCAAAAAAAAACACGCGCCAAAATTGACATGCTGCGGATCGTACACCCACACTGCAAGAACATTTCTGCACTGCGTTCATGTGTAAATTTTCCGCTACGTGAGAATGACATTTTGCGGAACCACATTGACTTGTTTTGCACTGCAAACGCTGCAGATTTTTCGTGCGGCAGATCCGTGCGCAAGAAAAGCAGCAAATGCGCCCGTGTGAACCCATCCTAACATTTTCATCTGCATTCGTTGGCAGTCCTGGACAGCGATCTAAGGCTAACTTCACACGGGCGATGAATCACAGCCCGATATCGCCATCCATGTGAAGACAGCCTCACATCCCTTTTGGGAGGCAGGGAATCCCGCGGTGGAGGTTCGCGGAGTTTCTCCCATTGTTTGTGCACCTGGTGCGATGCGGTCGCCGGCCCCATTGTACACGAGAGCACGCACGAGATAGAATGTGCCGCAATTTGATTCACACATTGCATTGCGGTGCTAAGCGGGGAAACAAAGAATGGCTTTCATATTTGTGCGTCTCGCAACACACAAATCTTGCGTGATTTTCTTGCCCCGTGTGAAGCCGGCCTTAGCTTAATTCATCTACATTTGCACTGGGGGTTTCGCTTTCCTGCTCCGTTCAGAGAGCAGAAAAGTGAAATCTCTGCGGCTAGATGGTTCCGTCTCTGGCCGGGCCGACCCTTATCGACTATAATGGGGTTCGCTCACTTTTCATCCAGCTGGCCGGCCTTTGGAGGAAAGAAGAAGCGCTGCATCCGGTATTTTCAGCCGCCCCCGTGACGGAACCTCTAGATGGAGATTCCGGCGCCGATATGAAACCATCGTTGGTGGACCAAATTATCAGAAAGTATGGTGGAATGTAAGTATATATAATATCAGTAAACTCAGGAAAACCCTCTCTAAGTTGCTCTCTTTTCTTATCTCCGAGACGTTCCCTCGCTTGTTGCTTATTATTCGCTGCTGTTTACAGAAGTGCTGACCCCGATTCCAGTTCACCAAACATGTCAAAATATATTTTGGACATGAAAATAACAGGAAATGATCCGACTGGCACAAACTGCTGGATAATGGACTCGGTGGCAAGTGGGCTTGGGGCTAACCATCTGCAGATAATACATCACATCCTCCTGGACACATGAAAACCACAGCAGGAAGCCGCCTCCACGCTCAGCACCCGCCGGATATTTATAACCCTCTCTGCGGGCTGCGAGCAGAGAAAATACTATTGGTGTGACTCTGTTGAAATTGTAATGATACTCTATTCTACTAGTCTCACTTGTGGTTGGATGCGGGCCTGACAGCGACTGGGAGGTGAAGTCTGTTTTTGTCGCATGTAAAACAAACTTTAATATACTTTTTCTCATAGTTTGTATAAATCATAATTTTTGACAGTTATTACAGATATTTGGGGTGGCAAAATCTATCATGAATAAATCTACTAGGCTTCAGCTTCTACTGCATTTATATATACACTCATTGTCAAAATAATCCAGCCCCCAGGAGAAGCTGTAAAACCCGTCCTGCAGTTCCATCTCAAGCAGATCTGTAAGGGTGACTACCCACTACAGTTTTTTTTCACTGCAAAATTCGCAGCGTTTTTTTTCTGCAGGGGTCTATGGGACTTGTAATGTTAAAATCGCAATCGCGCAAAATTGCGATTTTGCGCAATCGCGATTTTAACATTACAAGTCCCATAGACCCCTGCAGAAAAAAACGCTGCGAATTTTGCAGTGAAAAAAAAACTGTAGTGGGTAGTCACCCAAAATGATGAGAGTTGTGGTGATTAAATGAACGGTCTTGTCACCGGAGGTCCTAAAAGTGGTTCCCCCCTTGGCCTGTAAAAGGCTCTTGGAGGATCCTTGTGTGTAGTGACCTCTTCTTCCGCTTGTAGAGCTTGTTGACAACTAGATGCCTCTACGACGCAGAGAAGAGATTTCACCCCGTTACCAGAATCTGAGAGGGGCGCATTATTGGGGTGTGAGAAACTGGATGGTCGTATAAATGAATTGTCCCCCAACTTGTGTTGGGACCAGTGAATGTGTGAGGGCACACAAGGCGACCGGGCTCAGGACGCCCCCTATAGACCACCAGTAGAGAGGAGCATCTGACCAGACTGTTGGGACGTGTTGGAACCACTGGATGTGTGAGGGCACACAAGGTGACCGGGCAGAGGATGCCGCTACAGACCACCAGTAGAGAGGAGCGTCTGACCAGACTGTTAGGAGGTGTTGAGACCAGTGGGTGTGAGGGCACACAAGGTGACTGGGCTTAGGGCGCCACCTACAGACCACCAGTAGAGAGGACCATCTGACCAGACTGTTAAGAGTGTTGGGACCAGTGGATGCATGAGGACACACAAGGTGACCGGGCTCAGGACACCCCCTACTGACCACCAGTAGAGAGGAGCAACTGTCTAACCTGTTAGGAGGTGTTGGGACCAGTAGATGGGGGTACACAAGGTGACCAGGCTCAGGACGCCCCCTACAGACCACCAGTAGAGAGGAGCATCTGACCAGACTGTTAGGAAGTGTTGGGACCAGTGGATGTGTGAGGGCACACAAGGTGACCGGGCTCAGGACCCCCCAACAGACCACCAGTAGAAAGGAGAGTCTGACCAGACTGTTAGGAGGTGTTGAGACCAGTGCATGTGTCAGGGCACATAAGGTGACCGGGCTCAGGATGCCCCCTACAGACCACCAGTAGAGAGGAGCGTCTGACCAGACTGTAAGGAGGTGTTGGGACCAGTGGATGGGGGCACACAAGGTGACCAGGCTCAGGATGCCCCCTACAGACCACCAGTAGAGAGTAGTGTCTGATCATCTAACAAGCACCAGCAGCTTCAACTGTTTAATTGTCTACCATCCAGAGAAAGGGGGCGCCATCGTTACACTCCTGTGGCTGTCGAAACATTTCCAGGTACGTGGCTGAAGGATATTTGGTTTCATGGTGCTTGTTATATGCACTGCCTCTGACAGCAGCTTCAGATCCCTAGTGATTAACCCTTTACATGTCACGGTCAGCACAACCATGGCATGTTAAAGGCTGACAGAGGGAAGGGGATATTTCTGTCACCCATTGGATACCCTCAATGTGATCGCGGCTCCTGAAGGGTTGGATATAGTCTCCGGATTTTCCAGCTACCATGGCCTATGAGGCATAGCCTCTGGCTGAGCCTCATAGGCTAACTGATGCACTATTATACTGATGCATAGTGGTGTATTAGAGGATTCATAAAAGATGCTGATAATCAAGTCCCCTAGTGGGACAAAATAATAAGTTGAGAAAGATTTAAAGAAAAAGACAAATGTAAAAAAAAAACCTTTACTCCTTACTATGTAAAAAAATACCAATACCAAAAAATCAGATATTAGGTATAGCTGCGTTCATAATGACCAAGAGAAGAAAATTAGCACATTATTTAATCTGCACAGTGCACACAATGAAAAAAAAAAAACAGGGCAAAAATAGTTAATTTTGGCCATCTTGTCTTGACAAAAAATGGAATGGAATGTGATCAAAATGTTGCATAGATCAAAAAATGGCACCATTAAAAAGTACAGCCTTGTTCTCCTATCATCCAAACATCGTATGACAGATAGGGCGGGCTTTCCCCAACTCAGCAATAATCATCAAATTATTGTAAAAGTTACAATTGGCGTTGCAGTTATATCATCTCCCATTTACATGTAAGCATAGAAGATCAGCTAAATGCTGAAGCTGGCAGTTCTATTATCTCAGGCTGCTGTAAACATATACAATTACTAAAGGCTGAAATTGGCAATTATCTTATCTTGGGCCTGCAGAATGAACATATATTCTGCTAGAGCCTCGCCCGGCCTCACCCTCCGCGGACTTCTGGTATTGACTGCTATTGGACGTACATGGACGTATATGAGTGTGAATTTGCGATCAATGTGCAAATGCCCGTGAGACGCCGACCAGAGGCGTGAATGCATTTATCCGCTCTAGTGCGCTGTGCATTTGTGCAATGGTATTGCATATTTGCATGCATGAGCATGTTTTACTCTACTGTATGGGAGCATGCTTGTGTGTTTTTGCGTGCACCAGGCATGTGTGCACAAAAAATACAGTAAAATACGCACAACTGTGTGCAAAACCCCCCACTAATTACACAAATATGTAGTGCAAATGCGAGCGTAAGTATGCTTTGGCCCATATGAAGCCAGCCTAAAACTAGTAGAAAGAAACTAAAGAAACGTTAGCTGCAGCGTCAGGTGTGACAATTGGATTGTCGTCTAGATTGTGCCAAATAGTCATACCTGATGCGGCTGTGTTTATGATCCCGCCGCGGTGACCACGATGGCACAACCTCTCAGAAATAACACAGCACTCTGGATTATAAACTGTTTCCCATGAACTCGGCCTTCTGGCTCTAATAAACTCTCCTGCCGGGAGATCTGTAACCACAGGAGGGGCGGCAGCTCTGCCCATGTAATAAGGAGTCGCCGGAGGAGGCGCCATATACAACTTAGTATTCACGTTCTTTAATAAAGGCTCTTCAATAAGGAAGACATCAAAAATGAGAGAAACAGAATGTTGTCATAAAGTAAAAAAGACCAAAACTGTTATTATGGAGATGAGAAACCAAACTGGGGGAATCCTGCCGGACAGCAAGGAGGTCATCTATGTATTTCCCGTACCAATGTACCTCATGCAGAAACCGGTAATGGGAGACATGCAGAAATAGAGATTAGCGAGGGACGAGGAGAATGATGAGCCCATGGGGAAACCACAGACCTGAAGACAAAAAGTTATTGTCAAACATAAAAAAATTGTCAGTAAGTAAAAATCTAACATCTACTCTTCTAGATCATCTGAATAGTTGCTATAAGTATCCAGATGATATCTGAGGGCATTAATGGCTCCACTGGGTGGAATAACTGCATAAGGAGAGGAAACATCTCGGGGCATCCGAGAATAGCCAGCAGACCGGTCTCGTTTATCTACAACCTGTAGGGCCTCGGTATCTGGAATGTAGCCAGGAATTCTGGTACCAATGGTTGTAGTAGATTATCAAGCCATATACTGAGAAGTTCATATAATGAGCCATTACTAGCTATAATTGGGTGTAAAGGAGGAAAGACACTTTTTATGAATTTTGGGTAATGCATGGAATACAGGACAGACTGGAGAGTCCACCAACCAATAATCATGTAGTTTTGGTTTAATATCCCTGAGGACAACCCTTCCTGGAGTAATTTGGATAAAGCCATTTTAGATGTTTCTGCTGGATCAATATTTAGAGACCGGTATGTGGAGGTGTCAGATAACAGCATAAGTACTTCACCTCCATATAACGCTTGGTCAAGTATCACAATAGAACTGCCCGACAGTCGTCCCATATAAACAGATCTTAATGTGGTACTATACAGTACACGGTGCAGGAGGCTGCGGAGCACTTATTGCACTTATTACAGCAGACAATCTAGTACCTTCCCAAGAAGCTTAACCCTTTCCAATCCAATTTGTATCCTGGTTTTCCTAGGGGGCTTACTCTTTTTCTGCCTTTATACAACAACACTATCTGCTGGCTAAAGCCAGTACTGCATGAGGTGACATGTTGGATAGACTCCGACAGCAGAGACGCTGGCAATATACAGTAAGAGAACCCCGACGGATGCCTTCCAACATCGGAGCTGTACAGCCTTAAATCATATTGTCTTCAGTCGTCAGACAGTGGATTGGAAAGGATTAAACCAGACAATGTTCGGTCAGTACTGCAGAATAAACTGTATTCTATAGCACTGGTTCAAAGGGGCTGTATAAAAATTTAAAATTATCCCCTACTACACAGGATAGGCTCTTCTACACTGGATGACCTGTTGTACACAGATGCCCAAGTGATAAATGTTCTTGTGCTTTTACACAGGAATGAGCATCACTGACTGAATATAGCGGAGCAGGTTGGGATCATTCCGGCCCACTTGCCTCCATTCACAGTAAGCAGGCAGTCATTCATACATATAGAAACTGAATGACGAATGACAAATTCTCATTTCTCATTCAATTGGGCCATGCATTTAGACTGAACGATAATCATTCATATTCCCACTGGATGTAGGAATCTTGTATTGGCTCATTAAAAAGGACATTACGAAAATACCACCATGCAGCGCTCAAATAACACCAAGATACGGTACCTAAATAAAAGCTCCATACACAAATGAATCTAATAACACTGTACAACAGTATTACAATATTAAGACATTGTATGGCAAGTAATATTAAGAAGTGTGAAGGTGCAAAGCCATCAGCAGGAACAGCTAATGCATCGTGTGTGCTCGCATAGGCCACACTCATAAGGCTAGTCCTGACTGTATGCACTCTTTGTAAAAACACTTACGCCCCCAGAAGAAATTGTCATTTTGCTGCAAAACTCGGCATGCAGTTCCATCTCAGGCAGATGTGGCTTCCAATGAACGTGCAACCTCAATAACATAAATAAAAGGCACAACCGTGCAAGGAAAACACAAAATAAATTGGGCAATTCTCTCCCTATACTCCCCTAGCCCAGGAGGGGGCCCTGCCTGCTCGGCAGACCGACCGCACTGATAAGTGCGAGTCTGCACTCATGCCTGGGCCACTGACCAGTCCCTATCTGGGAGCCCTAGCACAAAACAAAAGGAGAAACAAAACCAAACCAAACAGCCAAGAACTTAGCTTAGAATGGAGAGCTTCCACCACTCTGTGTTGCTCCGACACTGTCCAACATAGGACTGAAGTGATTGACCAGCACAGGGGTCAATGCTAACACAGTTTAAATAGCATCAGAGCTAGTCAGCACCAGGTGCTGAATGACATCACACTTGCCACTACCACACCCCTTAGCTCCGGGAGGAGCAAGGGCACACCCAAAACCTGGTCTGGCTTGCCAGCAGGGTGCAGGCCTCAGAATGGCTGCAACAGCAGATATGTAAATGGTTAGAGTTATGGCATAATTAGATGAACGGTCTTGCCAACTGAGTCCCTAAAGTACTTCCACCCTTAGCCTGTAGGGCACTTTACTCCATGTCTTAAGGACTTACTGGTGGTCTAGCTCTCAGCTCTGCACTGCCTCAGCTCCAGCCCTTTTATATGTCCAGGAGGGCACCAAAAACTTCCATGCTGGGTCTTCATAGTGGTGACACTCTAGCTAGCCGCTCACATAAGCAGCACTGGCCAGTCAGAGCAGCATGTAGTGTCTACCATCTTTCTTTGTCCAGGACTGGAGGATTGCTTTAGCGATTATGACCTATCCTCAGGACTGGTCATCAAAAGTTGATTAGTGGGGATCTGCACTCAGGATCCCTGCCAATAGCTAGGCCAACTGTCCGTGTGGAGAGAGTCAGAAGCAAACACAGCTGTGTTCACATTGCAGTGGCATGGGCTGGTAATGCAGGCACAGCTCCCTTTGAACCCCCACTGATCAACTATTGATGACCTATCCTGACTGATCAGCTCATTGCCAAAGGTCCCAAGTGGCGGATCCCTGCCGATCAACTACTGACGACCTATGCTGAGATACTGGAAAACCCCTTTAAGTCCTGGGAAACCCTATTTAAAGAGTTTTTACTACTTCAATGAGCTTCTGAAAGCTGGGATCCCCACTGAGATAGCAAAGAGATATCACCATCATGTACTAGTATCATTTGAGTTGCCAAGGGTAAGACCCAAAAAAATCAGTCCATTATTCATAGCCTGGTCATGTATGATTATTAACAGTTTAGGAAAACCCCTGTAAGTAGATGTCATTTAAAAAAATAGTATGAGCAGCTGATGACTGACTAATCCGTCTGTGTCTGTGTGGTCAATATCGTAAGGCTGTCACAAGGGCATTGCCAATATCTTGGAAAGCGTGACACAGTAGGGGGTAAAGTTTCCAAACAATGTCAGTCTGCAGTAATTTTCTGAGCCTACTAACTTAGTCATTAAATTAATGGAATATTTTTCTTTCTGCGGTCGCATTAACCTTGTTAAAAAATAGTGATGAGGAATATATAAAAAGAAGGAGATATTATTAGGACTGTCAAGAATCATGGCTAAGTGCATCTGTAGGAATAGAAGCTTCTCTGCACCTCTAAAGAAGGGGAGAAAAGTTCAAATACAGCTTCACATGTAAAACATCTCTTTGTGAGGATTGGGTGGAGCACAACCAGGTTGCAATCGGAACACCAAAATGGTAGGACGATGTGGGGGTGCAGGTGACAGTAGTGTTGGCGTCACCCAAGGGTCACGGTGGACAATATATATAGAAGTCCTATTCCCATGCAATGAGGAGTATAGCAAGAGGTGACATCAGGAGCACAGTGGGGAGGGGGTATCAATGGTTCTCACCAGGGACGTAGCTAAAGGCTCATGGGCCGTGGTTTATCTTGGGGCCCCCCAACTTTTCTTAACCCCTTAACGCAGAGACATAACTTGAAGCTCTTGGGCCCCAATGCAGAACCTGTAAAAGTGCCCTCAACTATAATGCTTCATTCATAGTAATGGGCTCCCTATATGGAGAAGAGAGGCCTTATGGGCCCCCTAAGGCTCTTGGGCGTGGGTGCAACTGCATCCCCTATAGTTACGCCACTGGGTAACACAGTAGATTGCATTGCAGAGTCCAGAAGCATTGTGGAAGGTGCTACTGAAGAGCGTAGAGTCCATGGAGTAAGGCAGTAAAGGTCCAGTAAAACTTCTGCCCATGTGAAGGGTCCTAATAGTGTCTGAGTCAAATGCTGGAGTTTGCACCTGGAGACTAAAGAAGAGTCAAAGAAACACATAGGGTGACCTAAGTAGCTGTTATTGTATGACCTATGTGCAAATACCAAACCTACCTCCAGCCAGAAGGACAAAGTTCAGAAGACGTCTTGTGTTGCAGTTCCCTTGCCCGGTATTGAAATACTCTTCCTGCATAAAAACACAGGTTTTTGCATTTCCTTGAATGACATTCTGCATTGCGGCTGGAGAAGCACCTGGTCACATTACATATTTACTGACTCATCAAACCTGACCGTTCTTGGAACGTCTTATATCTTCTGTAGGGCAGTTTTTCATTGGCAACTAAAGATAGTTAAAATGGGAATAAAGCTGCTGCGTGATACACAACATCACAATGCGGGGATCTGAATCCAGAACTGAAGACAATGGAAAGCAAGTAGGCATTGATCAAAATACTCCGTGCAGACTCTTGTAAGTCAAGTCTGGAACAATGTGTAGAAATTGTGTCTTTTCTAAAATTTCAGTCACTGCAAAACTCATTTGTGTGCAAGTGCTTTTTTCTTGCACACCATTAACTCCATGTGTGGATGTGCCCTAAAACCAAAACATAATATCGGGTATAAGAGAGAAACTTTACAGTCAGCAAGTAGGATCCGAAAAACGTTCACAGAACGATTGTTTGCCCAGGAAGACAAATGGTTAACTACTGAAAATATGTTTACAGAACACAAACTGGCCACATTGGATAGGTCTTTTAGGTCTTTTGGCCCTATTAAGGGACAAACACTCATTTTGTGTAGCAGTTGGTATGTTGCCAAATGTCATTGGTTACACATAGTTCATTATAAAGACAGCTCCTCCATAGGACAGATTGGCACTTAAGCCAGTTTATTGCAATGGTTCTCGGGTTGGTGAGCTCCGTGCTCAATCATAGCTCCCCCTCTCGTTCTGCACCCTTGGTCACTTTTGTGTCTCTAATGTCTCCGACCAATGTCTAGAAGCCTGGCCATAGTCCCCATGTACTTCAGTCACTCCTGTAATCTCAGGCCCTCTAGTAGCCACTACATTAGTCCAACTCCAAGGGTGTATGGTAGCAAGGGTACATGCCCATGAAAGCTCCGGCACCATTACCCCCCTTGGATACACACTGCATCACACCTCACTGAAGAAGCAGGTCTTTCGGCCGTCAGCTATCTCTCCTGATAACCCTATATACAAGCACCCTTGGCCGAATGTTGATGGGTCTTGTATGTTGTGAGGGGAGAAAGACGCTTCCAGTAACAAAATGATTGGACAGTTGAACTGCCGAATCCTTTTCTCACCCAACATCTGCTGCTGTGGAACAGTCAGGAGGCCACGAAACACAATAGATGCCTGTCCAGAACTACCAAGCTTGGTGGGTTTGAATGATCTAGATCTAATGTGTATGGCTACCCTAAATGTTGCAATCAAGAGAACAGGTGCATCAGGTGACTGTGTTAATCCCTTAGTAATCAGTTATATGTGCTTTTATGGTGGCCACTAAGGGGCCTTAGGCTAGGCAAAAATAAAAAAGTTTGGTACCGTGTTAGCCAGTAGAGCATTAGGCTAGGCCAACATGTTTTTACGACAGTAGAGAGTCGAATGACAGCTGGGCTTCTGCTCTAACTGCCTGGATCAGTTAAACCTCAGATTCTGATCATTTAACCCCTTAGATGCCACAATCAATGCTAACCACAGCATTTATGCAGATTCTGAGAGATGGGCTCCCATTCAGACTGATTGGGCTCCATGTGATGAAAGGGCACCAATCAGTTACCATGGCAGCCAGAGACCCAATAAAGGCCAACAGTTTTGCTATGAACTCAATATGATCTCATCTTCAAGTCCATTTACGTAAAAAAAAAAAATATTAATAACAAACAGATCCACATTTTCTATACAAAATCCTTTTTATGGGGAAATAAAAGAAATTACATACATATCGCCACATCTGTAATGACCTGAGTTATATAAATATGTTAGTTATGCCACACGATGAATGGCGTGAAAAGAAAAACAATGATAGAATTGTTGTTTTTCATCAATTGCCATTCAAAAAGTGCAATGAAAAGTGATCAAAAAGCCCCTCGTCCTCTAAAAATGTTACCAATGTAAACTGCAATTTACCCCTGTAAATGTAAGCCCTTCCACAGCTCCGTCGGCAGGAAAAATAGAAGTATTACGGCTCCTGCTGTGATGAGAAAAATAGTTTTGTAAAGTGTTTTTTTTATTGTGCAAAAGTAGTAAAAACCTAAATAATAACGTAAATTTGGTATCGCAGTAATCATACTGACCCACGGAATAAAGTTAAAAGTCACTTATATCATGTGGTAAAGAATAAAAAACATACCAGAATTGCTGTTTTTTGCTCCTTCTGACTTCCAAAAATGGAATTTAAAGTGATCAGAAATCTGCGCGTACCCCAAAAATGGTGCCAATAAAAATTATATCATGTCCCAAAAGAAAGCGCCAGGGCGCAGTCAGACGGGCGTTTTTTGCTGCGCATGTTACTTGCGTTTGCGATCCGCATCTATTAGAACCTATGATTTTTACAAGCGCACAAAAATGCTTCTCTTCGTCAATCCCATAGAGATGAAAGGAGCAGCAGCACAAACGTCCGTGGGCATGAGCCCTTAGAGCAGCGGTTCCCAAACTGTGCTCCACGGAGCCCTTGGGGTTCCGTGCGCAACAGTTAGGGCGTCCGTCGAGAACATACGGCAAGCGTGTCGGGAAGGGCCCACAGAGCCCTCTCTGCTGGCATGTGCGCCATCAGCCGCTCCCCACTGTAGTGATTACCGGCGGGGTGCCACAGCTTCCTGTTGGTAATCACACAGCGACGCTTATCCTGGTGCACACTCTGACGTCAGTGTGCAGCCCAGATCCTCCTCCTGAGTCCTCTCCTCCTTGGTTCTGCAGGAGAGGACAAGGGAAGAAATGTTCCAGGCTCACACAGTGATGTCAGTGTGCACCTGGGAGCAGCTCCAAAAAGAGGAGCGCTGAAGTATATGGGTTGGGGGGATATTATTACTGGGGCTACCTACACTGGGGTTAATATTACTGGGGCTAGCTACTGTGGGGTTAATATTACTAAACTCCGTGTGGACACTTACATGTGGTGTGGGATTTAATTTTGCGGCATGTTAATTTTAAATATAGCGTGAATCAATAGCCCACCCAGCACTCCAGCAAAATCCCTGTTTAGTTTTTTGGTTTTTTTTTAAACGGCCCTGTCCTATACAACGACAGAGGTAAAAATAATATGTTGTGATAAGCCACGCCCCTAACCCCTCCCTGACCACACCTCGGAGCTCCACAAGAAACTTTAGCTTCAAAATGGCTCCATGGCTGAAAAAGTTTGGAAACTACTGCTCTAGAGAAACAGTTGCAGAAGAGATCGATTGAACAGCAAACTTCCCCTCTCTTTGTTAGGGCTTTTACCCACTAGCGTTTTTTTTTTTTCGCTGCGCTTCTTTTCCCCAAATGTCAATGGGACTTTCTAATGTTAAAATCGCATCGCCCAAAAATTGCAAGCCTGTGATGAAGAATGCAGATGTGTCTGAGGACATGCAGCAAAATGCAGTGGACTAAGCCACACACTCTGTGCAGAAATATAGCATTGAGAAAGATGTAGCAACTTATATTCGGAAGGTCCTGGAACTTACTAGGCTCTGCAGAGGGAGCTCCTCACCCCCTTCCTCCTTAAAGAGCAGGGCCAGCACAGAGAGCAGCTAGTGCAGTAGCGCAAGCACGGAGTGGCGGTGCTGTAGACTATTGTATGACTAGCACAGGGACTGCTCTGGAGGAGAGCACAAAGAAGCCTGTGACCAGAGAACCATAGTAGCTGGAGCGACTGTGAGGTGCTACATGGACTACTGCCTGCATCTGCCCATGGACTGTAATGGAGAGTGCCAATGCTGTGGAGGCGCAACATGCCGCAAGCGAGAGTTTGAACTGTGCTACAAGGTCCACCGGACTGAGATCCGCAGGACGACAGTGAGGATTTCTTCAGCATCAGAATCATAAGTGAGGCCGGCCTCAATAAAGGCTGAATCGAGAGTGCACTCAGTGTGACTTTCCCGGATTAGCAGGCCTGCTAAGAGTGTAGTAGGACAAGTGAGGTTTGAACAACTGGTTCTAACTGTGGCTGGGATTTATTACTACACAGAGCCGGAGAACTTTAGGATAACATTATTTGGAGTTACTGCATATACCGAACCAGTGTGTCACTATTCATGATTTTGTATGATAAGGCCCCCTGTCCACGGGAGAGGCGATATTCCACCGCAGGGAAGAAGGGGGGAGAGTTGACAGGTCTCAGCAGTGATAGATAGGCTCACCGCGGAGAATTGCGGCATGCTGCAATTTAAATCCCAGGAGCAGAGAATCGCTATGATTCTCCGCTCATGGATGCCGGCGCTGTGCTTTCCAAAGCTTGGAAAGCTTTGCAGAGCGTCACCCGCTGGCGATTTATCACCCGCGGATCATCGCCCTTGGACAGGCAGCCTAAGTTGCGACGGACTGTTGGAACATTCTATATAGAAGAGTGGATTGCTTTATGATAGCTGTGTGATGTCAACGCAGATCTTATTCTATATGAAGCGCAGCATATTGTTATTCTTTATTACGCGTTCCATAATGGCTGCTGCACACTCGCGTTTCTCTTGCACTTTTTTTTATGCGATATCGCTGCGTTTTTTCCACGCGATTGTCAATGGGACTTTCTAATGTTGAAAACGCATCGCGAGTTTGTGCTTTGAGATTTATGCACAATGCGTTTTTAACATTAGAAAAATGCAGCGATATTGCGTGAAAAAAAAAACGCGCAAGAAAAACACAAGTGTGCAGGAGCCCTTAAAATAAAAGTTTCTATTTCTGTATCTCCCTTGTCCACATGTCCCACTGCAACACTCATCACATCTTCACATGTCAATGATACAAAACTCTTGAAAGTTCTAATTTTCAGACAAGGCACAGAACTTAAAGGGGTTGTCCCGCGAAACAAAGTTGGGTTATACACTTCTGTATGGCCATATTAATGCACTTTGTAATATACATCGTGCATTAAATATGAGCCATACAGAAGTTATTCACTTACCTGCTCCGTTGCTAGCGTCCCCGTCTCCATGGTGCCGTCTAATTTTCAGCGTCTAATCGCCCGATTAGACGCGCTTGCGCAGTCCGGTCTTCTCCCTTCTGAATGGGGCCGCTCGTGCTAGAGAGTGGCTCCTCGTAGCTCCGCCCCGTCACGTGTGCCGATTCCAGCCAATCAGGAGGCTGGAATCGGCAATGGACCGCACAGAAGACCTGCGGTCCACCGAGGGTGAAGATCCCGGCGGCCATCTTCGCAAGGTAAGTAAGAAGTCACCGGAGTGTGGGGATTCGGGTAAGTACTATCCGTTTTTTTTTTTTCAACACATGCATCGGGTTTGTCTCGCGCCGAACGGGGGGGCTATTGAAAAAAAAAAAAAATGTTTCGGCGCGGGACAACCCCTTTAAATAATCCCCTCACTGTGAATCACCTTCTGGTAATATGATAACCAATGTGATAACAAATCACTGTATTTGCCTGAAATTATATTTTTGTGCACAAAAATCACTCTAAGGACCCTGCTACTAGGAGTCTCCCTTCCTACCGACTGTCTGTTGTCAAGTGAAGTCCATCTCTAGTAACAGACACCAAGATAATATAAAATAAAGGTTTGGTCCGGAGTCACCAGTAGAGTAAAGTGTGATCGTTCTCAGTAAAAGAAACCAAGTAATCTTGTAGATATGAGACCTTTTAATGGCTCTAAAAAATACATGATGTTATAGCAAGCTTTCGGGATATTGCCTTCCTCAGGCTTATGAACGCCAAGATAGAATACAGGAACTAGGGGAATGTGTTGTCTCATGCTTCCAATAGAAGTCTATGAAAAGTAGAGGCAGGAGGAAGAAACTGCTGCAGAGCAAGAGACGTGGCTACAGTTAATAGTAAGTGATTTATTATTTCTAATAGCTACTAGAGATGAGCGAGCATACTCGCTAAGGACAATTACTCGATCGAGCATTGTCCTTAGCGAGTACCTGCCCGCTCGGAAGAAAAGTTTTGGCTGCCGTCACGGGGAAGCGGTGAGTTGCGGCAGAGAGCAGGGGGTGGCGGGGGGGAGAGAGGGAGAGAGAGATCTCCCCTCCGTTCCTTCCCTCTCCCCCCCCCCGCTGCTCCTCACCCGCCGCCAGCAGCCGAACCTTTTCTTCCGAGCGGGCAGGTACTCGCTAAGGGCAATGCTCGATCGAGTAATTGTCCTTAGCGAGTATGCTCGCTCATCTCTAATAGCTACTGAAATCATACCTACGCTGCTCAGCTTTTCACTAGAGTACTCTATAATGCTGTTATCTACATGTGTACGTGCTACAGAGGTGTAGAGAGCAGAATCTGCTGATTTCTCCTTGCGCAGTGTTAAAACGACATCACAACATCAGTCTGCTCTCACCAGCTCAGGGAAGACTGAAAATTACAGATACCATGTGCAGAGGGGGAAAAATTGGTGAAACAGAACGGATGTATCATGTTATTCTTCTTTCCTGTAGTCCTAACAGCAGCTACTATATATATTGGGTTTTATTCCCCTACCTCAAGGTTTGGACAGCTGACATGAAGTGTTAAAAACTAAAGACCAACTCTATAAAAAGGTCCTAAGCGTCTTTGCCATTGAGTATTTTTAAAGACCACATCAGGAAACAAATTCTTTGCTCTATTCAATTTCGCAATCAGGTCAAAAGGAAAACGGACCTAAACTGACTCCTCCTCATGAGAAGAAGAGAAACCCACTTCATAAATAACTTGTAGATCTTCCTCAGAAGGGCGTGAGGCTGTTTCTACTCCACATCTGCGACTTTGAGAAAATCCTTGGCATTGTAAGTCTTCATGGAGAACCTTCATAGATCTTCAAAGTCCTTTACCCTAGACATCATTTCCTGAGAAAAGGCAGAGGAAGTTGGAGCTAATTTACATCTCAACTCCTACAGAAGTGCAGCAAGAATAGAAGAAATGGTTATTCATATTATACATTCTATAAACCTAATGATGGGTTCTTGAGAAAAACACTAACTGCAGAGTTGATCCCCTGAGCTATCTGGCAAAGGTACATCACAATTTCTGCAAGACATATGAGGCCTTTTTGAAGTTCTCTTGCAGAACTCTTGCTGGTGGGAACCGTTGGGATCCTCACTAGACGTGATTCTAGAACCAAACAAATGGTCAGCAATTAATAGGCCTTAATACCCTTAATTTGTGCCCCGCACAGTAATATTTCCCCTTTGTGCCCCACAAACAAGGTAATAATGACCGCTTGCTGTTCCTGAAAAGTAATAATTTCCCTCCAGGCTCCTCCACTGTTATAGTTGCCCCTTCACCCACTCTTTTATAGTGGCCCCTCTTCAGCCCCACACTGTTATACTGGTCCCTCCATGCCCCCACTGTTACCATACAGCGCGGCACGGGGTCCCGCGGTCGGCGCGCGTCGCTCCGGCGTCGGCTCCAGCAGCCTGGAGCCCTGTGTCGAGGTTATCCCAGCAGCTTGGGACGGCCGGTGGGCGGCGGCATGGGCGTGTCCACCCGTAGGGTGCCGCCCGCACTCCTCCGTTCTTCTTATACAGCAGTGGGTGGAGTTGCCTCCTCCCACTCTCCGCCCGGGGGCGGAACCTTGTGGTTAAGAGACTGGCAGTGATGTGAGCTCACTGCCAGTTATTGGTTCTGCTTTCATCTAGTCAGTCTGTCTGCAGTTTACCTCAGCCAGTCCCTAGTTGTCTGTCAGCCCTGCTATCCTTTCTCAGCCTGTTTCTGTTGGTCCTGTTAGCTCCTAGTCTGGTCTGTCCCAGTCAGCACTAGTTGCTATTCAGGTCCTGTCTATCTGCCTGTGAGCTCCATCTCCAGCCCTGCTTGTACTTGTAAGTTTTGTTGGTTTGTTCCACCTGCCTCTTCTGTCGGCACTCTGTCCCCTGTTAGTAGTTCCATCTAGGCAGTCGCCAGGTCCCTAGCCAGTGCAGGGACTGCCGCCCAGTTGTCCGCCTGGGGTTAGCCAGGGCCGAGGCAAGTAGGCAGGGACAGTGGGGTGCAGGAGATCAGGGCACCCCAACTGGCGCTCGGGGGGCAGAGTGCCGTAACACCCACATTGTTATAACAACCCTATAGCTACACCACCGTTCCTCAGGCTGGCACAGAAACACAACATTCCAGCTTTAGCCTATACAAGATCTAATGCCTCACGTAACCCAACCAAGCCTGGTTGCACATTGGGATGAAGGCTCTCAGAGCCTCAACAGACCCTCCAGAATTGAATTCTCCCAAGGAGAACAGCACACTCAGCCCATTCCACTTCAATCACAGTTTATATGGAGCCCTGCAAGCTATATTTTTCCACTGGTAGACTTCCCTAGCACACTATTCCCAAGCAGAAGCAATTCCTTGGTGTACTTACCGTCTGCCCCTGTGACTTTCTCCAGGCCTTGCTAAGTTATATCATGATGACACCTTTCACCTTATAGATCTCCAGCCCACCACCTCTCTTCCAATGAATGATCTGCTCCAGCCTTCAGTCTACTGACTCAGACCCAATGAACAAACCTGCATTTCACTGATTTGCCATCGCAGGCCCAGGCCTTCAATTTGCACAGGCAACAGGTCTTTTAGGCACCTCACATGAACCATCTGCACCCTGTCCCTTGGGACCAAACCACAGTCTTTCATCAGCTCCTCTGTACTTCCTATCAGTTGCTGAATGCAGTATTCCAGCATCGCAGTGCCCATATGTATATATACTACCACATCGTATTGTTAGCTGCCAACTACATTGACAGGCCATGGTGGCGATAGCAAGAACCACAGCCCACTATCCTGGGCAACCCAAGACCCAAAGGTGTACAGTCAGGCACACCATCGCAACATAAGGACTCATTCGCGCAAGTGTTTTATTGCTGCTATTTCGTCCGTCATAAAACATCAGCCGAAAATCAAGACCGTGTGAAGCATTGGATTCTACTGCATGCCATCATGAGGTGTATATGTGTTAGGCAGGGCGCATGATCGTAGAATATTGTGCCCAGCTCAGCGCATTTTATGGTACTTTATTGCGCTGCTGAGATCGCTCACATCATCGCAGTCCCAGCAGAGCCATGTTTGAGTAGGGGCAGCCTACCTAGCAGGCGTGTCAGCTGACTTAGTAGGCCCAGGTGCTATTGTTTAGCCCTGCAAAATTGCAAAACTCCGTGTGTGATTTCATGCAGTTGGAGGCCCTCGGTGCGCAAATGCACCCGAAAATAGAGCATGTCGTGTTTTTTTCCGCCTCGGGAAAAATCTGCATGTGAAGGAACCCATTGAAGTCAATGGGTTCTATATGGGTCAATGGGTTCTCACATTGCGAGCGCAGATCTTGATTGAGACCACTCTAAGGGTTCCTTTAAAGTGAGACACACAGTCTTTTACCGCAAGGGGAGAGAATAATGTTTTCCCCCCTTATAGCTTCATAACCCCTAAATCAGCTCAGGTTTAGAAAACAATCTAAAAAATCCTCATAGGGAACTAGTTCTCCTAGATTATAAAGGGATTCGAATTCTGTAATGCAATCCTGATGTATTCCATATATGAACTTAAGAATTGACTGAACAACATCTTACATTTTTGACATGAATTTCCGACATAATGGACAAACTTACATAAGCAGTAAGTATGTAAATAATGAATCTATCATTTTGGATGGTGGTTTTGGCCGGTGAAGTATTTTCTGGTTGGACAGCTGTTACACCTTCAACAGGAACTCATAGTCATGTAGGCAGTCATCCAAACCTCAGGCAAGGAGGATTTCTCCTTGTGGTCAGACTAAATGAATGGCCATAAAAACAAATTGAATAATCATATGCAGAGGGAAGATAAATCCACACTTGCCATGACTCACAGTTGGTGGAAAATGGATCAACAAAAACATAGAGAAAAACGGGTGGAGAAGAGAGGGCGCTTTCTAAGGCAGGAGACTCAGGCTGGCCTTCCTGGAAATCAACATGAAAACACATGTATTCGCACCTGGTAGAGTTGCACAAAGTTTGGGCACAACTATATATAGTATATCTTGGTACTAAGAGCTGCAAACAGGACCTGTGATCCTCGAGCTACAGTATGTTGTTGACGACATTAGAGGCTCGTCCTGTGGTGCTTCACACAAATCCATCCCGAAGTGAGAAAATGACCATGTAGACAGCCCTGCTGGTGGAATTGTTGTGCTTGAAATTCCCTTATCGGCTCAAATGCAGTATAACGTGTTTTTAGCCTAAATATGGGCCTTAACACCCTTAAGGATGTGGGACTATTTTTAAAATTTTCTTCTTCTTTTGATTTTTGTTCTTTCCTCCCCACTAAAAAAAAATCATTCCATCAATGTAACTGTATGAGGGCTTGTTTTTTGCAGGACGAGTTGTATTTTTCATTGGTACTATTTAATATGCCATATAATGTACTGAAAAGCTTCAAAGTGGAGTAAAATGGAAAAAAACGCAATTTTGCCATCTTTGGTGGTTATTGTTTTTACTACATATGCACTGCAGTAAGGCCGTTTTCACACGGGTGAAAAAAATCGCACGACTTTCTCACGATGCAACAGTACTACAGATCGCATGTATGTGAAGCCGATGCTTTCCAATGGGTTCCTTCACATTAGCGATGTTTTGTCGGCTACTACATTGCGAGAATACAAAATTGCATCATGCTCTATACAGTTGAGATTTGCAAAGTTTTGTAGCCCATGTTTCCCTATGGAGCCTTCCCATATGTTGCATCACACGAAAACGCGGTTTTCGTGTGGTGTGATGCAACTTTCACAGCAGGACGTATTACTGTAAAAACCCTAAAATAAGCGCTAGCCACATATAAAAGAAAAAAAAATCACCTAAGTGGCGCGGTCCGGCTCCGCCACATGTCTCTTCTGCATCTCCGCCAGACTTGCTTGTAGTTTTCAGCAAGCGCTTCCTGGTTTGGAGGTTCAAAATCCCCGCCTCCAGGAAGTGCTGGTTTTGATTGGTTCTCGAGCGCCGTGGCTCAGCCAATTAGAGCCAGCACTCGATGAACCAATCACAGACATCACATTGAATGGCTGTGATTGGTTTATCAAGCACTGCAGTGATTGGCTGAGCCGCGGCGCTCGAGAACCAATGCGACAGCTTGCCGAATTCTGTATGGGCTGTCACTATAGCGGTGTGACCATGTGCATTTGTTAATCTGGGAGGTTTATTAGGGCTGTAAAAGATGTTATGCCAGGAGGAAGCCAGAGTGTGTTGGGTAGTGCTAGACTCAGACCAAGGAAAAATGAAAGTGAGAGAGTCATCCACTTGAGGAGGGTTGGTAGAGAGCATGTAGCTCGAGATTGGATGTCCTGAGGCCTGATGTGTAGCCTGATTAATTCCCATTTATAACATAATGAACTTAATGAGAGTGCGATATGTGGAGTCAGTGAAGAACGGCTCCTTGTGGACAGGCCAGCCTAAAGGAAAAACCTTCACTGTGTATGCACTGTGATTTGCATTAAAGTTGAGTTACTGTTTGATTGCGTCAAGTGTTGAGGATCAGTGTGAAGTGAAGATTACTGTGACCCAACAGAGAAAGAGGGTTATAGCAGCTCAAATGCTACTGATTCCTCAAGTGTGTTCTGGAATGTACAAACAATTGTTACGCAGCACATCAGTGGCGACCTCAGCTGCAGGACAGGCAGCCGGGGTAGGAAGAGAAGTCAGGAAACGGGGAATGAGACCAGAGTCCACAGCCGCAACCATAACCCCAGGTTCCAGGATATTTTCGGGGGGCAGTGACTCACATTCTGGCACCCTAAAACTCCGCGAGAGGGCATCAGCCTTGACATTCCCCTTAGGGATGGGCTTGTTTGAAATAAGCTCTATCCCACAATCCCACTCTCTGTGAGGAGGCAGGGTCTCTGACAGGCTTTTGGAAAACACATCCCGGGGGTCCGACAAGTATTCCAGAATGAGCGTGGTATCTACTGAGCAGAGAGGAAGGGGAGCAAGATGGCTCTGGCAGGATGGTCCCCAATGAGTCAGTTCCCGGGTGGTCCAATTGAATTGGGGGTTGTGCAACACCAACCACGGCATCCCTAGTACCATGTCTGCCGACATTTTCTCCATCACCAGGAATGATAGTTCTTCCGAGTGGGAATTCCCCACCGTGAACTGTAAGACTGGGGTCCTCCATCGTACCAAGCCCGTAGCAAGAAGGGTAGCATCAATGCTAGTAAAACGAATTGGCGCCACAAATTCAGCCATCAGGGGTCTAACAAAACGCATGCTTATCAGGTTAGCGGCTGCTCCGGAATCAATAAACGCCTGCCCGGGGTGGGAAAAGTTCCGGAATCTAACCTGACAAGGTACCAGAAGTTTAGGAGGTACCTGTAGTCCTAGGCGATCCTCTCTGCAATCGCCTAGGACTTGGAGTTCTTCCGCCGGTTCAGACTGTGAGCGCTGAGCTTCAGGGGGCAGGTTATCACCCGATGTCCAGCTTCCCCGCAGTAGAGGCAGAGACGATGCAATAAACGAATCCGGCGTCGCTCTTTGGGGTCCAGCGGGTCCACCTCCATTGGCTCGGGAACAGAGACTGGTACGGAGGAAGAGGGAACAGGAAAAACGACTTCCCTAACTCTACGGGCCAGTCTATCTTGCTTCCTAGTCCTGAGCCTCCTATCTGCCTCCACCGCTAGCTGCATAGCCTCCTTTAAGGACCCAGGAACGGAATGGGAAATCAACAGGTCTTTAACCGCGTCCGAGAGGCCCTGCAGAAAAACGTCTTTCAGAGCGCTAACGTTCCATGCTGTATCACCCGCAGAGCGTCTGAAGTTGGAGCAATAATCCTCCACACAAAGCGACCCCTGATACAATGCCAACAGCCGAGAAACCGCCAACCCCACTCGGTCCGGTTCATCAAAGATACCCCCGAGTTCCTGAAAAAAAGAGTCCACTGACTGTAGGCAGGGGGAACCCTCGGGAATGGAAAAAGCCCAGGTCTGGGCAGAGCCCTGCAGTAGGGACATTATAAGCCCGACCCTCAGGGCCTCCAACCCGGAAGAACGGGGACGCATCCGAAAAAACAAGCGACAAGCTTGTTGGAAAACGAAAAATTTGTTCCTCTCCCCAGAAAACACCTCGGGGAGAGGGCACTTGGGTTCTGGACTGGTTGAGGCGTTCGGCCCCTGCGACAACCCCCGCTGCTACTGGGCCGCCATGCGAGCGGATAAATCCTGGACCACCGGCACCAGGGCTTGCAGCTGGTTCGCCAGGGAGCTGATCGCCTCCATGGAAAAAACAGTTTAAAGGGCCAGTTATTATATTACGGCACTCGGACCCCCAAGCGCCAGATGGGGTGCCCTGAACTTACCGCACCCCACTGTCCCTGCCTACTTGCCTCGACCTGGCTAACCCCAGGCGGACAACTCGGCGGCGGTCCCTACTCTGGCTAGGGACCTGGCGGCTACCTAGATGGACCTAACTACCGGGGAACAGAGTGCCGACAAGGAAGGCAGATGGAATTACCAAACAGGAAAATGCTGAGCACTAGACAGAGCTAGGGAAAGGAAGCTGACGAGCAGTTTAGCAGACTGACTGGAGGGAACTGCAGACAGACCTAACCAGGAGCTGACAGAACCAATAACTGGCAGTGAGCTCAGATCACTGCCAGTCTTTTAACTACAAGGCTCCGCCCAGGGGCGGAGAGTGGGGGGAGGCAACTCCTCCCGCTGCTGATTAAGAAGGCTGGAGGAGTGCGGGCGGCACCCTACGGGCGGGCACGCCCACGCCGCCGGGAGAGCCCCGACCCCAGAGCTCCAGGACGCTGGCGCCGACGACGCCGACCGCGGGACCCCGCGCCGCCCTGCATGGTAACATCAATAGTGTCACCTAGAGTGAATCACAACCATCAAGCTTCTATGCCTTAGATGAGAGTTGTAACCACAGAGTGTATTGTCTACTGTGAAGCTGTGAACCGAGAGCAAGACAGGTGGTTTGGTCTCCGCAACCAGAAAGGATGCACACGGGGTGGTCAAGTTAAGAAAAATGTATTTACTACAGGTTAATAAAGGCAAGGTAATGGTAAAAGAACAGGAATAAGGACAAGCACAATACACAGTATAGTTTGAACAATTCAAGTTAGATTTCACAATATATTCCACGTTTACTATGTCCACCTCCACAGCACGGACACTGAAAGAACAATAGTCCCAAAACTATCCCTAACTGACCCTAACTTCACATTTGGGTGCGCACCCCTCTTACCAGTGGTCTGGGTGGACTGCTTACAGTTTGTAGAAGCGCGCGTTGGGGCCCAATGTCGTCCCTCTCTTGTACAGCGAAGTGTCCTCTCCTCACGGTTATCACAATATCCGAGGCAATAAAATCCTTCTCAGCAGGCAGGAAAACAAAATGGATGAAATGGGATCCAACAGCAAGTAGCTCAGCACACTGACAGTCCTGCAGAATCCATACCCGGGTGTGATATAAGCCAGGGTTATGCAGTTACCGTCCGGTACTCAACAGCACTGCCAGTCTATAACTTTGGTGGCAATGTCCACAGCCACAATATCAGTATTACTGGTTAGCCACTGGGCACAGTCCTTTCAGCATGGCTCCACTGAACATACTGTCTCTTTACACTCTGTCTGCCTCTGGACTGAATTACATACAGGTTAGCTGCACAGGACAGTCCTATAAGATCTCCACACACTCTCAATGCAGCACAGGCACTTGGTTCTCTCTCTGCAAAGATGGCTGCTGCTCTCTCTGTGTCGTCACATCCTGCTTCCTTCTCATACTGGGTCTGCAGACAGGCAGGCTGACCTCATAGGGGTGTGTCCCTCCAGCATCACATTCCCATTGCAGGGGCTGCTGACCAGAATCACAGAAACACATATACACTCAATTTTAACACAGTATAAACAAATGAAACTTGGCACATCATTGGGCTGTATATTAGGACAAGTATATGCACAGAAGCAGCACTCCTATTGCCATAAGGCTGGGACACAGTCTGTATATTACATATTCCCCCCCCCCCCCCACTTTAAGATTGGCAGTCCCTGCCAATGACTGAGTATCCAGAGGGTTGTACTTTTATGCGCAAAGTGGTAGTGTACTGTTGTATGGCAGGCCAAACAAACTCATCCTGCAAATACCGAACAGGGGGGGTGCCAGCATTTGTCCTAGTGGTCCGTCTGAGGACCTGTGAAATACTCTGGGGCACTTCAGCCATGGGCTGAGAAGTACTAGCAGGCTCCGCACCAGTGAGGGCACAGGCTGGAGGCTCAGTAGTCACCGGTGGAACATCCTCAGGAGCAAGGATCGGCCAGCAATCATCCTCATCGTCATAGGTCCATTCCACACCACCAGTCTCTGACTGCGGGACCTCGTTGATGTTGGCAGTTCTGGTACAATTTGTTTCTTTAGAATGACATAGGCGCAGCATATTTCTGTGAAGTACTCGAACACAATCAGCTCCTTCCTTCTGGACTTGGTACACTAGCCCATTGGCATACTTGCGGCAAACAACACAATATGGCACAGTCTCCCATCTGCTTTCCAACTTCCCTTGGGGCTTCTTGACACACACCAGAACCAGGTCACCTGGCTGCAATGGTGCTTCTTGCACTGGGGTCTTATCAGAATGAGAATGTTCTCATAGACGCTGCCGCACCAATCGATGGATCGTCTCAAGTCTCTGCCGATGTGCTCGTACCCAGGAGTTTGGATCCCTTGGAGGGAACCCATCCACATCAGTCAGCTGTAATTCTCCCATACTTCGCCCAGAACGCCCAAAGAAGAGAGTATAAGGGGAGTACCCCGTTGTAGAATGGACCTGATTATTATAGGCCCAGACCATCTCAGACAAGAACTGAGGCCATTGTAACTTCTTGTCTTCCTCCAGCGTCCGCAGCATCTGTAGCAGAGTTCTGTTGAATCTTTCACAGGCCCCGTTCCCTTGCGGATGGTATGGAGTTGTGTGCGACTTCTTTATTCCATAGATACGTTGAACTTCCTTCATTACATGGCCCTCAAAGCAGGCTCCCTAATCGGAGTGGATGCGTTGAGGACACCCATACACTCAAATGAAATCTTGACACAGAGCCCGAGCTGCTGACTTAGCTGTCTGGTCCTTGGTGGCGGTTACCACTGCAAATTTGGTGAAGTGGTCCACCATTACGAGGCAATACTGATGCCCGCTGTTGGATGGACCCACCATTAGATAGTCTATCATGACGATTTCCAAAGGTTCCTGGGTCACTATGGTTTGCAGGGGAGCCCTCTGTTCTATTGCCTTATGGATCTCACAAGTTCAACAGCTGCGGCATACTTCTTCAACCATTTGACGGAGACCATGGCAGTAAATCAGACGCTGTAACCAACTAAAGGTCTTCTCGTGACCAAAGTGACCATTCTTGTTATGAGCCTCCATCGCCAATGAGCGAGCCAGTTCACTAGGCACCACAATTTGGTATCGAACGTCGATTTCAGAAGGTAGATAAACCTTTCGGCATAGAACTCCATTTTTCATCTCCAACTTCTCCCACTAACTCAGAACTGATAATATCTCCCGTGTCAGTCGTTCTCTTTCCTCTCTATAGGGCTTCTTGCCTTCCTCAACAAACTTGATCATCCATGCCAGCCCCTCATGGGCCTGCTGCATCTGTGCCCATTCCTGTCTTGAGGGACCAAAGAAAGGAGCCACTTCAGTCCCTTCCATTTCACACTGGTTAGCGGTGGCCGAGGCCTGTGAAAATCTGCTGAAGTCAGGCACCTACACATGCTCTAACTCGTGATCCACATCTCCTGTGGGGGTCTGGGTAGTTACCCTAGAAAGTCCATCAGCTTTCTGGTTCTCTGTCTTGGACCGATACTTAATGTGATAATTGAACTTCGGGCTATCCACCTCTGCTCTAAAGCCCCAAGCTTGGCATTTTCCAGATGAGCTAATGGGTTGTTGTCAGTCAGTACTAAAACTTCAGCCCCAGTCAAGTATTCAGAGAATTTCTCAGTCATGGCCCATACTAGTGCCAACAGCTCCAACTTAAATGAACTATAATTCTCAGGATTTCTTTCAGAATCCCGCGAAGACCGGCTGGCGTATGCTATAACCCGCTCCTGGCCATCCTGAACCTGGGAAAGCACTGCTCCGAGACCATACAGGCTCGCATCCGTATATAGCTGGAACGGTAAGTGGTAATCAGCGTACGCCAAGATTGGGGTCGTTGTCAGAGCATCCTTCAATTCCCGGAAGGCTTTTTCCTGTTCAGTTCCCCATTTCACAGGCCGGTTCTTCGGACCACCGGATGTGCCCCGTAGGAGGGCATTTAGTGGTGCTGCTACCCTGGCAAAATCCTTAATAAATCGTCGATAGTAACCGGCTACTCCAAGAAACGCCCTCACTTCTCGCAGGGTAGTTGGTGTTGGCCAATCCTGAATAGCCGCTATCTTGTCCCTCGACGGTCTCACCCCTTCTCCTGATACGCGATGACCCAAGTAATCAATTTCAGATTGGAACAACCGACATTTGCTGGGTTTTAATTTGAGCCCGTGTTCCCGCAATCGTCGAAATACTTGACCCAGTTGGTAGAGATGGTCTTCAAAGGTTGCAGAATACACTATAATGTCATCCAAGTAGATGAGAGTGAACTCAAAGTTGAAGTCACCGAGACATTTCTCCATCAATCTCTGGAACGTTCCGGGTGCATTTGTCAGCCCGAAGGGCATCCGGTTAAATTCATATAGTCCCATGGGCAAGATGAAAGCTGTCTTCTCCTTGTCTTTCTCAGCCATCGGCACCTGCCAATACCCACTAGCCAGATCTAGTGAGGAGAAGTACCGAGCTCTCCCTAGCGCTGAGAGGGACTTCTCAATCCGGGGTAAGGGGTAGGAATCTCTCACGGTGCAGGCATTTAACTTCCGATAGTCTACACAAAACCGAAGAGACCCATCTTTTTTTTTTACTAACACCACTGGAGCTGCCCAGGGACTTTGGCTTTCTCGGATGATCCCACCTTGCAGCATCTTAGTCAACAGTTCTTTCACTTCCTGATACAACCGTGGAGGAATTTGTCGGTAGTGCTCTCTAATTGGAGGGGTGTCTCCTGTGGGAATCTCATGGCAGACCCCAGTTGTACATCCAAAATCTTCAGCGTAACGCGTGAAAGTGGCTCTGTTTTCCCACAACAGCTCATCTATCTTCTGGACCTGTTTTGGAGAACACGAATAAGTCTCCATCTTCATCTGTTCTCGAATTGCACAGCCATTCCATTCAGAGGAGGGACCCTCATCTTCTCCCATAGACACGGTTATGGTCCACTCATCTCTTTCAGCCGGCTTCAGATGCATCGGCGTTACCCCCTTTACTTCTTCCGGAGTTACATAGATGTTAGCCAGCATCCTTCCTGGTGTCAGATCTACACTCTGGTCCCGGGTGTTTACACATTGGAGTGGTACTTTCCCATTGCGAACTATTGCCAAGGAACGGCTACTAGCGGATCAACACCTCCTTCGGCTGCCGGCAGTGGTTCTACCAAGACAGCTATGCCTTCTAATTTCCGACAGGTGCCTACAGGCATGGACACTATCATCTCCCGACGGGGTGGCAGTGTAACTTTTGTATGCATAGGGACAGAAATTCGTGCCAGAGGACGCTGTGCATCCGAGCTTTCCTGTAAGCCACATATCCGGATCAGCCGCTGGAACGCTGCTCGAGTAGGCCGATGGGTGGTAGTTTGTTTCCAATTACCATGACCTTTCTTTACAAAGAGGATCTGATCCAATTCTTTTAGCACATTCATCCCCAAAATGACAGGGGTCTTTACTTCATGTGGCTCCTGTACCACCACAATGCCTTTCTTACCTAGATCTTGACCACATAACCGGACATTCATCCAGGTCACTCCCACTACTGGGACTGGTAACTGGTTGGCTGCGACCACTCGTACGAATGTATGGGGATCATATTTCACATGTTGTCGGAAGTACCGTTCATAACAATCTCTACTCAAAGTCGTTACTTGAGAACCCGTGTCAATCATCCCGATAACCGGAATACCCTCTAATTCCATGTGGATGACAGGACTTGCAGCAATTAGGTCATCATCACGGCATTTTCCCCACATAATCTCCTTCTCAGTCTCCCCTACTCCGTGCCCTACAGCAGCAGGGGACCTTAGTTTAACGGCAGTCTCTAATAAGCTTGTCGCTGGTCTGGACATCTGGCAGCAACGTGGCCCATCCGTCCACACTCCCAGCAGCGTATTTCCCGTCATTCTGGACATCGATTTGGGCCCCTTCGGTAAGCCCCTTCGGTTTCTCCTGAGCGCTGTACTAAATTATTGGGACCCCTTCAGTAGGTCCTGTTCTCATCCCTCCAGCGGGGTTGTGGGTGGTTCTTACCTTCTTGGTGTGGACGGCCCACTCCTTCATCTCTAGTTCTCTGGAAGTCTGCAATTCTCATAGAGTTTTCATCACAACAGGTTTGCAAGCGTTCCATTTGCTCTTGCAATTTCTGCATTACTGTTAGAATTTCTTTAGCTGGCACTCTTTCTACTGTTTCTAGGCTGGAGCTAGCCCCCTGCGACAAAGTGACTCCAACTGCGGTCTGGGGCTTTGGGACAATACTATTGGCACGTGAGATGGCCTCTACCTGCTCTCATGAAATTTAGCATTAGTCTCTCGTCCTGCATAGCAACAGTCAAACTACCGTCGCGAATCCCCAGAACAAACTGGTCACGGAGAGTCCGATCAGGGTTACAGAAGGCCGGTGAGCCTCTTTTCTTCCCTTGAATATCTCGGATCTGTTCTTGTAGGGCATTTGCATATTGGGGGAGACTTTCATTCTCCTGTTGCACTCTCTGGAAGAATCGAGCCTGCAGGGATCCCAGCAATGCTGTTTCTCCATAGATGGTTTCTAGAATCTGTACCACTTGCTCAAATGTCTGCCTTTGATCGAATGGCCTTAATATCACTGTGGTCTTAGCATCACCTTGTAACGTCAATATTGCTAGCTCTACTAGTACTTCTGGTGCGGTCTGGTACATTCACTGGACCATTCTTATCTGCTCCACCCACATACTCACAGACATATTATTGCCATCAAATTTAACTAACTGACTCACTATAGCCCCTGCTGGCATTCCTCCTCTGGCACCATCCCCTCTAACTGGTGCGTTGCCGTCCATTCTGGAAAGCGGATCCTGCCGACTAACGCCAATTTGTGAACCGAGAGCAAGGCAGGTGGTTTGGTCTCCGCAACCAAAAAGGATGCACACGAGGAGGTCAAGTTAAGAAAAATGTATCTACTACAGGTTAATAAAGGCAAGTAAATGGTAAAAGAACAGGAATAAGGACAAGCACAATACACAGTATAGTTGGAACAATTCAAGTTAGATTTCACAATATATTCCACGTTTACTATGTCCACCTCCACAGCACGGACACTGAAAGAACAATAGTCCCAAAACTATCCCTAACTGACCCTAACTTCACATTTGGGTGCGCACCCCTCTTACCAGTGGTCCGGGTGGACTGCTTACAGTGTGTAGAAGTGCGCGTTGGGGCCCAATGTCGTCCCTTTCTAGTATAGCGAAGCGTCCTCTCCTCACGGTTATCACAACATCCGAGGCAATAAGATCCTTCTCAGCAGGCAGGAAAACAAAATGGATGAAATGGGATCCAACAGCAAGTAGCTCAGCACACTGACAGTCCTGCAGAATCCATACACCCCGCTGTGATATAAGCCAGGGTTATGCAGTTACCGTTTGGTACTCAACAGCACTGCCAGTCTATAACTTTGGTGACAATGTCCACAGCCACAATGTCAGTATTACTGGTTAGCCACTGGGCACAGTCCTTTCAGCATGGCTCCACTGAACATTCTGTCTCTTTACACTCTGTCTGCCTCTGGACTGAATTACACACAGGTTAGCTGCACAGGAAAGTCCTATAAGATCTCCACACACTCTCCATGCAGCACAGACACTTGGTTCTCTCTCTGCAAAGATGGCTGCTGCTCTCTGTGTGTCGTCACATCCTGCTTCCTTCTCATACAGGCAGGCTGACCTCATAGGGGTGTGTCCCTCCAGCATCACATTCCCATTGCAGGGGCTGCTGACCAGAATCACAGAAACACATATACACTCAATTTTATGTTCAAATAAATTTTATTGCACATCGACAGCTTGGTCTCACTTGTAAATCACTTCAACCTTATCAAGACAAGCAGTGAAATAAACTTGGTACACCATTAGATATGTCTGCTTCAGAGTCTTATTATCGAGCAGAAGGTTAGCAGAGACGAGGGGACAGAAAACAGGGTATCATGGGGGATTAACGTTGCGCTTCCCCCAGTAATCCTAAAGCATCTGGTTTGCATTAACTCCTTGTTGAGTATTTTCCCCTTCTCCCTTCTCTGTCTTGGTCTATGTTGCAGGACTGGGACAGTCTCCAGTCTCGTCTCGTCCTGTATTTCTGATTTGGACCTTTCTTTTGCTGTCGACATTAGTTTTACTTATTCTATGACACACAGTGGGGGGGGGGGGGGAGTAGGGTAGGGAAGGAGGGAGGAGGAAAGAAGGGGACCGGGGGGGGGGGGGGAGAGGAGAGATGTGTGGAGTTAAAGGTAGGTATGGCCGCGTGTGTTACGCCCAGGGGGTCTTTCTTACGATCTCACTGATCTGTAGAGCCTTGCTCTATCCATTTTCTGAGATTGTCCGTTCCCCTGAACGCAACCCACGGCTGCCAAAGCTTGTAGTAGGCATCCCATAGTTTGGGCTCGTCTGCCCCCAGCTCGTCGAATCTCATGAGAGTATGTAATTCTTCCACCCACATGCCCCTGGTTGGGGCGGTGGCTGAGCGCCACAGTCTTGGAATGAGTCTTCTCATTGCTATTATAAAATGTTTTAATAGACTTGCTTTCGCCTCCCTCACGGAGCCCGGGAACAGTGAGAGCAGGGCAAGCTTGGGTGTCATCGTAATGTCCGAGTGATTGACTTGGTTGTACAGGGTTGTCACTTCTTTCCAGAGCTCGGCTACTGGCTGACATTCCCACCAAATATGTATCATGTTGCCTCTGCTCCCGCTGCATCTCCAGCATTCCGAGGAAACCTGGGGGAAGATCCTCTGCATTTGGTCAGGGGTTCTGTACCACCTTGAAACTATCTTATAGTTAAGGTCTTGAATTCTACCTGCCGTGGAGACCTTATGGGTCAGATTCCAGATCCTTCCCCAGTCCTCCTCTGTGAGGTTGTCCCCCAACTCCCGCTCCCAGGACTCCCTATACCTCAGGGCCTCGTCCCCCGTCTCCCGACCCAGCAGCATCTTGTATAGCTTAGAAATCATGTGCCTTTGGGTTGTGCCTGAAAGACATATTTGTTCAAACTCCGTAAGGGACGCTGTTAAATTCACTTTCGGCGTCAGCGAGCTCACAAAACCCCTTAACTGTAGGTATTGCAGCCAAAAACCTGGCTGTGGTGGAGCATGGTCTAGAATCTCTGTCAAAGATTTCAATCCTGACTCTGTCACTACGTCTCTTAATCTGGGGGTTGGTGTAGCCGGGAGGGACAGGAGACCCGTCCTATTTTTGGTGGTTTCAAATAAGGGATTTGCAGTAAGCGGTGTTAGCGGCCCGGGAACCGTGACCAGGCCGGTGCGAGACGCGAAGCCCGCCCATGTCGTAAACAATTGGAGACTGAAGGGGGAAATATTAGGAATATATTTTATCCACCTGGTTGGTATCCAGGGGGCTCCGTATAGGCCATCCGTCTCCCCCGCGTGCTCTATTTCCACCCATAGCCTTGAACTCCTGTTTTTAATAATGTCAAGGGCACAGTTTGCTATGTTGGCTTTATGGTATAACGAGAAGTCTGGTAGGCCCAGGCCTCCCTTTTCTTTTTCCCTCGTCAGTATGGAGTGGCGCAGTCGTGGTTTGCACCCCTTCCATACAAAGTTAATGATCAGGGATCTAATTTTTTTGAAAAATACTCTTGGGAGGCCTATTGGAATGGTTTGGCAAATGTATAGAAATCTGGGTAGCACGTCCATTTTTACCGCATTAATTCGCCCATTCCATGAGATGTAGAGGGGGTTCCATTTACCCAAATCCTTCTCCAGGCCCTCGACGAATGGGATGAAGTTTAATTTATAGGCTGCCGTAGGCTCTGCTGAAATATTTATTCCTAGATATTTTAAGTGCGAGTCGACCCACCGAAAGGGGAATACTGACTTCAGATGCGAGACCTCGGCCTGCGGGAGTGTTATGTTCAGGGCCTCTGATTTCTGTGCATTGATTTTGTAGTTATTAATTCTCCCGAATTTCTCGAATTCCTTTAAGAGCACAGGCATGCCGATTCGGGGGTTAGACAGGTATAGCAGCAGATCATCGGCGAATAATGCCATTTTATGTTCTGAGGTGCTAACCCTGAAGCCCTTTATTGAGTCGTTGCTGCGGATAGCGTTCGCTAGGGTCTCCATAGTAAGAATATAGAGAAAGGGGGAGAGGGGGCACCCCTGTCTCGTCCCGTTGCTCACTCTGAGCGTGCCGGACAACGTCCCGTTCACCCTGATTCTCGCGGTCGGGTCCTGATAAAGTGCCATGATCCACTGGAGCATCCGTGGGCCCAGTCCGATTTTCTCTAGTGTGGCAGAGAGGAAGGTCCAACTCACCCTGTCAAAAGCCTTCTCTGCATCGATCGACAGGAGGCATAGTGGGGTGTTAGTCGATTTGGCCCTAGCTATTAGGGACATTGTTTTGATAGTGTTGTCCCTTGCCTCTCTGCCAAACATCTTGAGATCGACGTTTATCAGTGAGATTGGCCTGTAACTCCCGCAGGCCGAGGGGTCCTTACCCGGTTTAAGTATAACTGTGATGTGGGCCTGCAGAGCCTGCTTGGGGAACGGGTGGCCTTTGTTTACCGCGTTAAATGCGTCTAAAACTATTGGGACAAGTTCTTCCGCAAATAATTTATAGAATCTGGCTGTATATCCATCTGGGCCCGGGCTCTTATTTACTTTCAGATTTTGGATTATATCAGTCAGTTCTGGGGATGTGAAGTCCTGCTCCAGGGCCTCGGCCTCTGTTGGTGCCAGGCTCTTAGGTGCATATTCAGAGAGGTAGGTATCAATCTCGTTTTTGAGGGTCTGATGTGGAGTATGTGTCTTTATCGGGATGTTGTAGAGTTTATCATAGAAGGATTTAAATTCCTCCAGTATATCCTTGGTGTTGTGTACTACTTGGCCTCTGGCGGATTGAATTTTAGGGATATATGTTTGGGGGGATATGCACTCAATTTTAACACAGTTTAAACAAATGAAACTTGGCACATCATTGGGCTGTATATTAGGACAAGTATATGCACAGAAGCAGCACTCCTATTGCCATAAGGCTGGGACACAGTCTGTATATTACAAAGCAACTAAAAGTACATTTTCTGCTTTGACTCATTTTGGGCTGCTACTTTAAAGGAACCATTAGCATAGCCATGCTACATATATTTATAACATGTTTATTTCATTCTATGGAGTGTTACAACTACAGTAGTAAGAAATACACATAGATTTTTTTTCACATTTTGTAACCCCTTCCCACCACCAAGCTCTTCACATGCAGTACATTCTAGATGCTGATGCCCTGTGCACCCAGAGTGTAGATCTGCAGTCCTACATTTAATGGCAGATTGAGTTGTATAGCATCCTGCCAAAAAAGAGATGAGGTTGAGTGTCAGCCTGACTTTTCCAAAGTGACCGGAAGCTGGAATAATGAGCTCCTTTTCACAAAAAGTGGGAATTGTGATTAGTACAGGGGCTTGAATGCAGCGAGCTTCCTTCCTACATTTGGCCCTTTTGATGAAAACTTGTGATGTCACAATAACATCACAGGTCCCCAACTGTTGTAAGAAGCGGATGCTGTGAAGACATGACTTGTGCTCATAGTGATTGTGTTCTAATGACTAACAACTATGAGATTACTATTATTTGAGAAATGTTTTCCCCACAGCAATGGGTATACAAAAATGAGTTAAATACTATAATTTAATAACTAAATAAGTTAAAATTGTAAAACAATTTTTTTTAAACGTACTTTCTGTCAAATGTATTCCCCTCCCCCATTGTATCTATTGTCTTTTGAAATTTTGGTTTAAGTGTTTTATTTGTCATCTACAATAATTTCAGGATTATTCTATTCGCTGTCTATAGACAGCAGCAATGGCCTGGCTGGTTCTCTCTTGTTTGTTTAAATGAGAACAATCTAGTTTTTTAGTCATTATTTGTGATCTAGGGTTGGCTACGTAGTATGGTCTCCTGGAGTAGAGGTGATTATGAGGAAACTAGACATTGGAGTGAAGATCGGAGAAAGAACCATCAACAGCTTGAGATATGCCGATGATACGTCAAGAAAACAAAGATCATGACCATTAACAATGAAGAAATTGAATCAGCTCAGGAATTCATCTTCCTTGGATTAAAAATTGACCGCGATGGTGAATCCACCCCAAAAAATCAGACGTAGAATCACATTGGGCCACTCTGCAATGGCTGGCATGAATAAGATCTGGAAGGGCAAAGATATCACTCTAACCACCAAAAGCAGACTAGTTAGAGCCATCATCTTTCCTATGACGATATATGGGTTCGAGAGTTGAACGCCAAGAAAGACCGACAGAAGAAGAATCGATGCATTCGAAATGTGGTGCTGGTGGAAAGTATTAAGAATATGATGGCCAGCCATGGTAACAAAGAGAGAAGTGCTGGATTGCATAAAGCCAAGGACATCGCTAGAAGTTAAAGTCACTAGTCTGACTTACTTTGGCCACATCCTGATTACAAACCCACAAGAGAAGTCAATAATGTTGGGAATGACCAATGAAACCAGAAGAAAGGGCCGCCAAAGAATACGCTGGCTCGATACCAATATGTGCATCCAGCAGTAAAAGAAGTCATGCTTGACAGGAAGCATGGAGAATGTTTGCCTATAGAGAGTCAGCGAGAGTCAGACACGACTAAATGGATAGTTTGATTGGAGTAGTAACTTCTATTTTGAGTTGTTCTGTTTATATCACCCAAGGCGACTTACAATCTTCAACTCTGACCATATGATCTTAGAATGGTTTCACATCTGCACTGGAACCTCTAGTTGGAGGTTCCATCGCAAATCCGCCACAAAATACCATTGAGCACTTTTTCTTTTGGTAAAATACCAGACATCCGAGCAGAAACCGAAGGGACCCCATTATAGTCAATGGGGTCTGTTTGGCGGTGTTCGACTCCGTCATAAGACGGATTCATTCAGCCAGGGAATTTCCCCTTTCCTGCTTCCCGAACAGAGCAGGAAAACAGAACCCCAATGTAGATGTGAAACCACCCTTTTTGTTTTTTCTATATTTTCTGAGAATTTATATGTTCCTTCTTTGGTATTAAAAACTGATAAACAGCTTAATTTAAAAAAAAATTACTTTCAATGGTAATTATATCTGTTGTCACTCATGGAAATGAGTAAAGGCAAAAAAACAATAAACGTAGAACTGTGACCACCTGCTTGAATACAGGTAAAAGATAAATACTATTAGTGGATCAATACTGTTCTTGTAACGCTCTCGGTGGTACTTAGGTGCAGCTAGTTATTTTGCAAACACAATTTACTAAGTCGCCATCGCTAAATCACTTGTTATTACTTTTTATGTATTGGTTCAGAGATTAAAGTTGTTATTCTAATAACAAGCTTATGCGAGCATGAGTAATGTACTGGAAAAGAACCTGCTAGAGGAGCAAGTACTAGACTTCAACATAAACAGTGCAGCGTTGACTTTGAGTTTGTCAGTGGGCAGACATGGACAACATCTCCATAATACACGATTTCACATGGTTAGAGTAGTTCTAGAAATATTCTAAACACACATAATAAAAACTAAAAGAAGTGAAGAAAAAAAACTAGACACCTATGTAAATTTATTTTTGCAGCATACTGTCTGCGGACTTACCGTCATATTTGCTCTTCATTCAAAAGGTAATTTAATTGAACAGGAACAATAACAATTTGACAGGGATACATTATATGATACTCATTTGGAAAAATGGTGTGAGTAGATGAAAGGTTTTGCCACCTGAAGCCCTGACAGTGGTTCCCCCTTTGGCCTATAATAGGCTCTCGGAGGCCCCTTGTGTGTAGTGACCTCTTCTTCCACTTGTGTAGAACTTGTTGACCACTAGACGCCTCTACGATGCAGAGAAGAGATTTCACCCCGTTACCAGAGTCTGATGCCCCCTTATTGGAATGTGAGAAACGGGATGGTCGTATCGATGAATTGTCCACCATGTTGGTTGTTCTGACTAGGCTGTTAGTAGATGCTGGGACTAGTGGATGTGTAAGAGCATGTACACGAGGAAACACCCACTGCTGGTGTGATGGTCTGGGGGGCCATTGCATATGACAATTGGTCCCCCCTAGTAGTAGTACGAGGGACAATGACAGCTCAGCAATATGTTTAGGACATCCTGCAGCCACGTGTTCCTCTCATGGGGGCTTCCAGGAGGCAGTAGGATAATGCTCAGCCGTACACACAAGGGGGTCACAGGAATGTCTCTATAACATTGTCACACTATCATGGCTGCCTGGTTGCCAGATTTATCACCAATAGAACATGTATGGGACCATCTTGGATGCCAACTTTAACAGCCTATGACTTTGCCGATCTAGAGGCTCAGTTACAGCAAATGCGGAGCGATATGCTGCAGGATATCATATGACCGGTGCCCTCACTATATTTCACAGTTCAAGAAACATTGTCCCATTTCTGTAGTGTAGTGGAGAATGGAGCCGCTGGTCTGTAGTGTAGTAGAGAATGGAGCCGCTCTTCTGTAGTGTACTGTAGAATGGAGCCGCTGGTCTGTAGTGTACTGTAGAATGGAGCTGCTGGTCTGTAGTGTAGTAGAGAATGGAGCCGCTCTTCTGTAGTGTACTGTAGAATGGAGCCGCTGGTCTGTAGTGTAGTAGAGAATGGAGCCGCTCTTCTGTAGTGTACTGTAGAATGGAGCCGCTGGTCTGTAGTGTACTGTAGAATGGAGCTGCTGGTCTGTAGTGTAATGGAGAATGGAGCTGCTGGTCTGTAGTGTACTAGAGAATGGAGCCACTAGTCTGTAGTGTACTAGAGAATGGAGCCGCTGGTCTATAGTGTACTAAAGAATGGAGCCGCTGGTCTATAGTGTGCTAGAGAATGGAGCCACTGGTCTGTAGTGTACTGGAGAATAGAGCCGCTGGTCTGTAGTGTAGTGGAGAATGGAGCAGCTGGTCTGTAGTATAGTAGAGAATTGAGCTGCTGGTCTGTAGTGTAGTTGAGAATTGAGCCGCTGGTCTGTAGTGTAGTAGAGAATTGAGCCGCTGGTCTGTAGTGTACTGGAGAATGGAGCCGCTGGTCTGTAGTGTACTTGTTACCATACAGCGCGGCGCGTCGCTCCGGCGTCGGCTCCGGCGGCCTGGAGCCCTGTGTCGAGGTTGTCCCAGCAGCTGTGGGCGGCGGCATGGGCGTGTCCGCCCGTAGGGTGCCGCCCGCCCTCCTCCGTTCTTCTTATACAGCAGTGGGCGGAGTTGTCTCCTCCCACTCTCCGCCCCTGGGCGGAACCTTGTGGTTAAAAGACTGGCAGTGAAGTGAGCTCATTGCCAGTTATTGGTTCTGCATGCACCTAGCCAGTCTGTCTGCGGTTCGCCTCAGCCAGTCCCTAGTTGTCGGTCAGCTCCCTCTGGTCCCCTATTACTCTGTCTGTTTGTGTTGGTTCTGCTAGCCTCTAATCTAGTCTGGCCCAGTCAGTACTAGTTGCTATCCAGCACCCTGCCAGTTTGCCTGTGAGTTCCATCTCCAGCCTTGTATGTTTTGTTGGTCTGATTCATCTGCCTCCTCTGTCGGCACTCTGTTCCCCCCATTAGGTAGTTTCCTGCTTGTCAGTCGCCAGGTCCCTAGCCAGGGCAGGGACCGCCGTCCAGTTGTCCGCCTGGGGTTAGCCAGGGCCGAGGCAAGTAGGCAGGGACAGTGGGGGTGCGGGAGATCAGGGCACCCCAACTGGCGCTCGGGGGGCAGAGTGCCGTAACATAATAACTGGCCTTTAAAATACTGTTTTTCTTTTCATGGCGGCGATCAGCGCCCTTGCAAACCAGCTGCAAGACCTGGTGCCGGTGATCCGGGATTTGTCAGCTCGCATGGTGGCCCAGGAGCAGTGGGCGTTGTCGCAGGAGCAGAATGCCGTTACCAGTCCCGAACCCAAGTGCCCTCTTCCCGAGGTGTTCTCTGGGGAGAGGAACAAGTTTTTCGTTTTTCAACAGGCGTGTCGCCTGTTTTTTCGGATGCGTCCCCGCTCATCCGGCTCGGAGGTCCAGAGGGTCGGGCTCATCATGTCCCTGCTGCGGGGCTCTGCCCAGACTTGGGCCTTTTCCATTCCCGAGGGTTCCCCCTCCCTGCATTCGGTGGACTCCTTTTTTCAGGAACTCGGGGGCATCTTCGATGAACCGGACAGAGTGGGGTTGGCGGTTTCACGGTTGCTGGCGCTGCATCAGGGGTCGCTTTGTGTGGAGGATTATTGCTCCAGTTTCAGACGCTATGCGGGTGATACTGCATGGAACGATAGCGCCCTGAAAGACGTTTTTATGCAAGGTCTCTCGGACGCGGTCAAAGAACTGTTGATCTCCCATCCCGTTCCCGGGTCCTTAAAGAAGGCTATGGAGTTAGCAGTGAAGGCAGATAGGAGGCTCAGGGCTGGGAAGCAAGATAGACCGACCCATAGAGTCAGGGAGGTCATTTGTCCTGTCCCCTCCCCGCCCGTACCAGTCTCTGTTCCCGAACCTATGGAACTGGACCTGCTGGACCCCGAGGAGCGACGCCGGATTCGGTTATTACATCATCTCTGTCTCTACTGCGGGAAAGCTGGACATCGGGTGATAACCTGCCCCCGGAGGCCTCAGCGTCCACAGTCTGAATCGGCAGAAAGACTTCCAGTCCTAGGCGATTGCAGGGAGGGTCGCCTAGGACCTCAGGTACGTCCTAGACTTCTGATACCCTGTCAGGTTACATTCCGGAACTTCTCCCGCCTAGGGCAGGCATTTATTGATTCCGGAGCAGCTGCTAACCTGATAAGCATGCGTCTCGTTGAGCCCCTGAGGGCTGAATTTGTGGCGCTAAAGACGCCAATTCGTTTTGCTAGCATTGATGCTACTCCTCTTGCTTCGGGCTTGGTACGATGGAGGACCCCAGTGTTACAACTCACGGTGGGGGGTCGCCATTCGGAAGGTCTATCGTTCCTGGTAATGGAGAAAATGTCGGTAGACATGATACTAGGGATGCCGTGGCTGGCGTTGCACAACCCCCAATTCGATTGGGCCACTGGGGAGCTAACCCAGTGGGGGCCATCCTGCCATAGCCATTACGCTTCCCTTCCTCCCTGCCCAGTCGATACCGCACTCAGTCCCCGAGGTCTCACTTACCTTCAAACCCCGTCCGCCCGCCCTGCTGCTGATGTCGCCACCGATGCCCTGCATAGGGGACGGAAGAAAGGGGTGGGGTCTCGTAGGCAGTTGCGTTGTGAGGAGAGTCTGTCGGTATTTGAGCCGTACAGGGTGGGACAGAAGGGGTACCGGTCCTCTGGAAATCGCAAAAGGAGGGGTCGCAGGGGGTTCCATAAGTCATTGTCGAAACCTGTTGTCTCTTCGGTGATGCCCACCTCCGGTCCCCCGCCGCCCACCCTGGTCTGTGATGAAGTTGAACACGAGGCTCAGGAGATCCCGGATTGTCGCCGGGGTACAGGAACCTTACAATATTTGGGGCCCCGGAAGAGTTTTTTGGAGTATGATAGCTCAGATGACAGTGATTTTAAAATTGGAGTTGCCTCATATTTTGAAGGCAGCGTCATTGGGAGCGAGGATGGGACAAGAGATAGTGGTGAACGTTCGGGCATTGACTCGGAAGACGACCTGAAACACGACGATATGTCAACGGTTGGTCCTGAAGAAGATGTAGAAAGGAGAGCCCCTGAAGGAAATGGGGCAGCCACAGGCTACCGAAGTCATGGACCTGAGGATCAGTCCATGGTGACCGCTCGGGAGGGTCACATTCTCGGGTTGGTACAGCGTTTTCGCAGCCGTTTTTTGGATAAGCCTGGTCGAGCTTCCGGGGGCCCGGAGGTCCCCCGTCAGAGGGGGGGTAATGTTACCATACAGCGCGGCGCGTCGCTCCGGCGGCCTGGAGCCCTGTGTCGAGGTTGTCCCAGCAGCTGTGGGCGGCGGCATGGGCGTGTCCGCCCGTAGGGTGCCGCCCGCCCTCCTCCGTTCTTCTTATACAGCAGTGGGCGGAGTTGTCTCCTCCCACTCTCCGCCCCTGGGCGGAACCTTGTGGTTAAAAGACTGGCAGTGAAGTGAGCTCATTGCCAGTTATTGGTTCTGCATGCACCTAGCCAGTCTGTCTGCGGTTCGCCTCAGCCAGTCCCTAGTTGTCGGTCAGCTCCCTCTGGTCCCCTATTACTCTGTCTGTTTGTGTTGGTTCTGCTAGCCTCTAATCTAGTCTGGCCCAGTCAGTACTAGTTGCTATCCAGCACCCTGCCAGTTTGCCTGTGAGTTCCATCTCCAGCCTTGTATGTTTTGTTGGTCTGATTCATCTGCCTCCTCTGTCGGCACTCTGTTCCCCCCATTAGGTAGTTTCCTGCTTGTCAGTCGCCAGGTCCCTAGCCAGGGCAGGGACCGCCGTCCAGTTGTCCGCCTGGGGTTAGCCAGGGCCGAGGCAAGTAGGCAGGGACAGTGGGGGTGCGGGAGATCAGGGCACCCCAACTGGCGCTCGGGGGGCAGAGTGCCGTAACAGTACTGGAGAATGGAGCCACTGGTCTATAGTGTAGTAGAGAATAAAGCTGCTGGTCTGTAGTGTAGTGGAGAATGGAGCCACTGGTCTGTAGTGTACTGGAGAATGGAGCTGCTAGTCTATATGTAGTGGCCCGGAGGGTCCTTCAGAATAGTCACACTAACATGTGTCCTGTTACGCCTGTCTATGCGCTTCCAATTGGCAAAGTAAAGGGTCGCAACTTGATTTTTTAATTCTAAGTGCAAAAGTAAGTGACCCCCAATTTTATGTAACTTCCCATCGTACAAGCGTGAAATTTGGCATGAGCATTCTATGGGTGCTACACAGGAAAAGTAAAGAGGTTGCAACTTGATTACTCAATTTTAAGTGCAAAAGTAAATGACCCCCCCTATGTAATGTACCTAATCAAATTCACTAACTTCCCAGTATCATAGAAGCGTGAAATTTGGCATGACTATTCTTTAGGTCCTACATAGGAAAAGTAAAGGGTCTCAACCTGATTATTCAATTCTAAGTACAAAAGTAAGCGCACCCCCCATGTTATGTACCTAATTTAATTCTCTAACTTCCCGGTGTTGTACAAATGTAAAATTTCACACGACCATTCTTTAAATCCTAAATAGAAAAAGTAAAGGGGTTGTAACTTGATTGTTGAATTCTTAGTGCAAAAGTAGTGCAAGGCAATTACCCTCTATACAATGCTGGTGCCGTCTGTTTCTTAGAGCTGACGTCCGCCCGCAACAGCTCCAATACGCCGCGTCACTCATCAGAGCTGTTAACTCTTTAAATGCCAGCGTCAATCCTGACAGCACCATTTAAATCCCCCGACCAATGTTCGGGGGTCCTGTACAGCCCCCCGGCAATAAGATCGCGAGTTACCATGCAGGTGTCATGGCAGCTGGGTGCCGTCTGAAAGGCCCCAGGGCTGCCATTGCAGAGTGCATATCAAGCCATGCTTGTGGGGTGGCTTCATGGAATGCCTGCCAGATCGCCGTATAATGTAATGCTATGACATTACATCATACTGCAGGACCAATCAAAGCATCGCAAGTTCTTGTTCCCACTGGGGACTAAAAAAAAGTGAAAATCAGTTTTAAAATGTTTTACTAATTCTTAAAAAAAATAAAAGGTAAAAAAAGTTTAAAAAAAAACCCTTTTGCCATCTATATATATAAAGACGAAAGCCCTCACTGACTGACTGACTCGCCACTATTTCTCCAACTTCCTGATGTTGTAGAAACATTAAATATGGTACAAGCATAGATTGTGTCATGAATAGGAAAAGTTAATGGGTCCCAACTCGATTATTCAATTCTAGCGCAAAAGAACTAGCGTCCAAATTTTACGTACGGAATCTAATTCTCTCACTTCCTGATGTCGTAGAAACTTGAAATTTGGCACAAGCAAAGATTATGTCCACAATAGGAAAAGTTAATGGGTCCCAACTCGATTATTCAATTCTGAGCGCAAAAGAACTAGCTTCCAAATTTTACGTACGGAATCTAATTCTCTCACTTCCCGATTCATAAAAACTTGAAATTTGGCACGGGCATTGATTATGTCATAAATAGGAAAAGTTAATGGGCCCCAACTCGATTATTCAATTCTAAGCACAAAAGAATTAGCGTCCAAATTTTAAGTACATAATCTAATTCTCTCCCTTTCCGATGTCATAGAAACTTGAAATTTGGCACGAGCATTGATTATGTCATACCTAGGAAAAGTTAATGGGTCCCAACTCGATTATTCAATTCTAAGCGCAAAAGAATTAGCGTCCAAATTATACGTATGGAATCTAATTCTCTCACTTCCTGATGTCATTTTATATGAAGGAAACGTCGCATGGTTACCTCCACATGGTGTTTCCTGGGTAACACAAAGAACCATGCAAAATGCTGAACATATTTTTTTCCTCTGTATCTCTAAAGTAACCACGACTTCATAAGATTTTCCCTGTGAACACCAGATAAACACCAGTACCAAATTAACTCGGACGAAGTCAGGTATATCAGCTAGTATTTATATAAGGGTGAAAGTCCTCATTGACTGACTAATTGACTGACTCTCCACTAATTCTCTAACTTCCTGGTGTCGTACAAGCGTGAAATTTGGCACAACAATTCTTTAGGTCCTAAATAGGAAAAGTAAAGGGGTCACAACTTGATTGTTCAAATCTAAGTGTAAAAGTAAGTGACCCCCTATGTTATGTAACTTCCCAGTGTCGTACAAACGTGAAATTTGGCACGACCATTCTTTAGGTCATACATAGGAAAAGTAAAGGTGTCACAACTTGATTATTCAATTCTAAGTGTAAAGTTAAGTGACTCTCTATGTTTTGTAACTACCCAGTTTCATACAAACGTGAAATTTGTCATGACCATTCTTTAAATCCTAAATAGGAAAAGTAAAGGGGTCGCCACTTGAATATTCAATTCTAAGTTGAAAAGTAAGTGACCCCCCCCCCCCCATGTTATGTACCTAATTTAATTCTCTAACTTCACGGTTTCGTACAAGCGGGAAATTTGGCACAACTGTTGTTTAGGTCCTAAATAGGAAAAGTAACGGGTCGATACTTGATTATTCACTTCTAAGTGCAAAAGTAAAGGCCCATTTACACGCAAAACAAATTATCAAACGATTGAAAGATTGACAGTTTTAGCGATCATTTCGCATGAAGTTTTAATGGACACTAATGTTCATTAACACGTTATAATTAGAGATGAGCGAGCACCAAAATGCTCGGGTGCTCGTTACTCGGGACGAAATTTTCGCGATGCTCGAGGGTTCGTTTCGAGTAACGAACCCCATTGAAGTCAATGGGCGACCCGAGCATTTTTGTATTTCGCCGATGCTCGCTAAGGTTTCCTTGTGTGAAAATCTGGGCAATTCAAGAAAGTGATGGGAACGACACAGCAACGGATGGGGCAGGCGAGGGGCTACATGTTGGGCTGCATCTCAAGTTCACAGGTCCCACTATTAAGCCACAATAGCGGCAAGAGTGGGCCCCCCCCTCCCAAAAACTTTTACTTCTGAAAAGCCCTCATTAGCATGGCATACCTTAGCTAAGCACCACACTACCTCCAACAAAGCACAATCACTGCCTGCATGACACTCCACTGCCACTTCTCCTGGGTTACATGCTGCCCAACCCCCCCCCCTCCCCCCCACAGCGCACACCAAAGTGTCCCTGCGCAGCCTTCAGCTGCCCTCATGCCACACCACCCTCATGTCTATTTAGAAGTGCGTCTGCCATGACGAGGAACCGCAGGCACACACTGCAGAGGGTTGGCACAGCTAGGCAGCGACCCTCTTTAAAAGGGGCGGGGCGATAGCCCACAATGCTGTACAGAAGCAATGAGAAATAGAATCCTGTGCCACCGCCATCAGGAGCTGCACACGTGGGCATAGCAATGGGGAACCTATGTGCCACACACTATTCATTCTGTCAAGGTGTCTGCATGCCCCAATCAGACCGCGGTTTTTAATTCATAGACACAGGCAGGTACAACTCCCTATTGTGAAGTCCCTGTGGACCCACAGCATGCGTGGCTCCCTGGAACCCACCGGCGGTACATAAAAATATCCCATTGCATTGCCCAACACAGCTGAGGTAGTAATGTCGTGCTTAATGCAGGTGGGCTTTGGCCCACACTGCATGCCCCAGTCAGACTGGGGTTCTTTACAAGTGGAAACAGATGCATTTATAATTCCCTGTGGACCCACAGCATGGGTGGGTGCCAGGAAGCCACCGGCGGTACATAGAAATATCCCATTGCATTGCCCAACACAGCTGAGGTAGTAATGTCGTGCTTAATACAGGTGGGCTTCGGCCCACACTGCATGCCCCAGTCAGACTGGGGTTCTTTACAAGTGGACAGATGTAGGTTAAACTCAGTGTGCACCTACAGCATGGGTGGCTCCCTGGAACCCACCGGCACAAAAATATCCCATTGCATTGCCCAACGCAGCGGATGTAACGTCAGCTGTAATGCAGGTGGGCTAAAAATTAATTTGATTACACTGTAGGCGAGGGCCCACAAAAATTGCTGTATCAACAGTACTAATGTACATCCAAAAAATTGGCCATGCCCAACCAAGATGGCAGGTGAAACCCATTAATCGCTTTGGTTAATGTGGCTTAAGTGGTAACTAGGCCTGGAGGCAGCCCAGTTTAACGAAAAATTGGTTCAAGTTAAAGTTTCAACGCTTTTAAGAGCATTGAAACATATAAAAATTGTTTAGAAAAATTATGAGTGAGCCTTGTGGCCCTAAGAAAAATTGCCCGTTCAGCGTGATTACGTGAGGTTTCAGGAGGAGGAGCAGGAGGAGGAGGAGGAATATTAGACACAGATTGATGAAGCAGAAATGTCCCCGTTTTGGATGGTGAGAGAGAACGTAGCTTCCATCCGCGGGTGCAGCCTATGTATTGCTTACGTATCGCTGCTGTCCGCTGGTGGAGAAGAGAAGTCTGGGGAAATCCAGGCTTTGTTCATCTTGATGAGTGTAAGCCTGTCGGCACTGTCGGTTGACAGGCGGGTACGCTTATCCGTGATGATTCCCCCAGCCACACTAAACACACTCTCTGACAAGACGCTAGCCGCAGGACAAGCAAGCACCTCCAGGGCATACAGCGCGAGTTCAGGCCACGTGTCCAGCTTCGACACCCAGTAGTTGTAGGGGGCAGAGGCGTCACGGAGGACGGTCGTGCGATCGGCTACGTACTCCCTCACCATCCTTTTACAGTGCTCCCGCCGACTCAGCCTTGACTGGGGAGCGGTGACACAGTCTTGCTGGGGAGCCATAAAGCTGGCAAAGGCCTTGGAGAATGTTCCCCTGCCTGCGCTGTACATGCTGCCTGATCTCAGCGCCTCCCCTGCTACCTGGCCCTCGGAACTGCGCCTTCTGCCACTAGCGCTGTCGGATGGGAAGTTTACCATCAGTTTGTCCACCAGCGCCCTGTGGTATAGCAACACTCTCGAACCCCTTTCCTCTTCGGGAATGAGAGTGGGAAGGTTCTCCTTATAGCGTGGGTCGAGCAGTGTGTACACCCAGTAATCCGTAGTGGCCAGAATGCGTGTAACGCGAGGGTCACGAGAAAGGCATCCTAACATGAAGTCAGCCATGTGTGCCAGGGTACCTGTATGCAACACATGGCTGTCTTCACTAGGAAGATCACTTTCAGGATCCTTCTCCTCCTCCTCTTCCTCCTCCTCAGGCCATACACGCTGAAAGGATGACAGCCCAGCAGCATGTGTACCCTCACCAGTGGGCCAAGCTGTCTCTTCCCCCTCCTCCTCATCCTCCTCATGCTCCTCCTCCTCAACGCGCTGAGATATAGACAGGAGGGTGCTCTGACTATCCAGCGACATACTGTCTTCCCCCTGCTCTGTTTCAGAGCGCAAAGCGTCTGCCTTTATGCTTTGCAGGGAACTTCTCAAGATGCATAGCAGAGGAATGGTGACGCTAATGATTGCAGCATCGCCGCTCACCACCTGGGTAGACTCCTCAAATTTTCCAAGGACCTGGCAGATGGCTGCCAACCAGGGCCACTCTTCTGTAAATAATTGAGGAGGCTGACTCCCACTGCGCCGCGCAAGTTGGAGTTGGTATTCCACTATAGCTCTACGCTGCTCATAGAGTCTGGCCAACATGTGGGGCATAGAGTTCCACTGTGTGGGCACGTCGCACAGCAGTCGGTGCACTGGCAGATTAAACCTATGTTGCAGTGTCCGCAGGGTGGCAGCGTGCGTGTGGGATTTGCGGAAATGTGCGCAGAGCTGGCGCACCTTTCCGAGCAGGTATGACAAGTGGGGGTAGCTTTTCAGAAAGCGCTGAACCACCAAATTAAACACATGGGCCAGGCATGGCACGTGCGTGAGGCTGCCGAGCTGCAGAGCCGCCACCAGCTTACGGCCGTTGTCACACACGACCATGCCCGGTTGGAGGCTCAGCGGCGCAAGCCAGTGGTCGGTCTGCTCTGTCAGACCCTGCAGCAGTTCGTGGGCCGTGTGCCTCTTCTCTCCTAAGCTGAGTAGTTTCAGCACGGCCTGCTGACGCTTGCCCACCGCTGTGCTGCCACGCCGCGTGACACCGACTGCTGGCGACGTGCTGCTGACACATCTTGATTGCGAGACAGAGGTTGCGTTGGAGGAGGAGGAGGAGGAAGGTGCTTTAGTGGAGGAAGCATACACCTCCGCAGATACCACCACCGAGCTGTGGCCCGCAATTCTGGGGGTGGGTAGGACGTGAGCGGTCCCAGGCTCTGACTCTGTCCCAGCCTCCACTAAATTCACCCAATGTGCCGTCAGGGAGATATAGTGGCCCTGCCCGCCTGTGCTTGTCCACGTGTCCGTTGTTAAGTGGACCTTGGCAGTAACCGCGTTGGTGAGGGCGCGTACAATGTTGTGGGAGACGTGGTCGTGCAGGCCTGGGACGGCACATCGGGAAAAGTAGTGGCGACTGGGAACCGAGTAGCACGGGGCAGCCGCCGCCATCATGCTTTTGAAAGCCTCCGTTTCCACAAGCCTATACGGCAGCATCTCTAGGCTGATCAATTTTGCAATGTGCACGTTTAACGCTTGAGCGTGCGGGTGCGTGGCGTCGTAGTTGCGCTTGCGCTCAAACTGTGGCACTAGCGACGTCTGGACGCTGCGCTGAGAGACATTGCTGGATGGGGCCGAGGACAGCGGAGGTGAGGGTGTGGGTGCAGGCCAGGAGACGGTAGTGCCTGTGTCCTCAGAGGGGGGTTGGATCTCAGTGGCAGGTTGGGGCACAGGGGGAGAGGCAGTGGTGCAAACCGGAGGCGGTGAATGGGCATCGTCCCACCTTGTGGGGTGCTTGGCCATCATATGCCTGCGCATGCTGTTGGTGGTGCCTCCCCAGCTGATCTTGGCGCGACAAAGGTTGCACACCACTGTTCGTCGGTCGTCAGGCGTCTCTGTGAAAAACTGCCACACCGTAGAGCACCTTGACCTCTGCAGGGTGGCATGGCGCGAGGGGGCGTTTTGGGAAACAGTTGGTGGATTATTCGGTCTGGCCCTGCCTCTACCCCTGGCCACTGCACTGGCTCGGCCTGTGCCCACACCCTCACTTGGCCCTCCGCGTCCTCGGCCGCGTCCACATCCTCTAGGCCTACCCCTACCCCTCAGCATGCTGTATTACCAGTGATTTGATTTCCCAGGCAGGAAAGAAATTGGCGCAAGGCTGCACTCAACCGTAGCTGGTTGCATCTGATTTTTGTACGTTGTCCACGCAGCACACACGTACACGGAGACCTTAGGACTGACACAGGCTGGCCAAATATAATTTTTTGTCCTTTTTAGCAAAGGGAAGCACCCACTGCGTATATTCAATGAACAAGAAGTTTAATATCTGTGGTGTGGCCCTCAAAAAGTGTCACACAACTATAGTGTAGCAGAGTTATTAACTCTAGCAGAGCAGGTATTTGCCAGTCAGGAAAGACAATGGCGCAAGCCTGCAGTAAAGCGTAGCTGGTTGCGTCTGATTTTTGTACGTTGTCCACGCAGCACACACGTACACGCAGACCTTAGGACTGACACAGGCAGGCCAAATATAATTTTTTGTCCTTTTTAGCAAAGGGAAGGACCCACTGCGTATATTCAATGAACAATAACTGTGTTGTGGCCCTGCCTACACAATTCTGTCCCTGTAGTATCAATGGAGGGTGCAATGCTCTGCACAGCCGGTTTTTAGAAAAAAAAAAATATGCAACACTGCTAACAGCAGCCAGCACAGTACTGCACACGCTTAAATTTGGCCCTAGAAAGGACCGTTGAGGTTCTTGAAGGCTACACTCACTCCTAACACTCTCCCTGCCTATACACTACTTCTGTCCCTAATACCGGGTGCAATGCTCTGCACTGCCGATTTTGAGAAAAAAAACAAAAAAAACACTGCTAGCAGCAGCCTGCACACAGGTAGATGTGGCCCTGAGAAGGACCGTTGGGGTTCTTGAAGCCTACACTGACTCCTAACGCTCTCCCTACAGCAGCACCAGCACGATAGTACTTTCCCTCAGCTAACTCACAAGGCATGTGTGGCGAGCCGCGGGAGGGGCCGACTTTTATACTCGGGTGACATCTGATCTCCCCAGCCACTCACAGCAGGGGGGTGGTATAGGGCTTGAACGTCACAGGGGGAAGTTGTAATGCCTTCCCTGTCTTTCAATTGGCCAGAAAAGCGCGCTAACGTCTCAGAGAGGAAACTGAAAGTAACCAGAACACCGCGTGGTGCTCGTTAAGAGTAACGAGCATCCCGAACACCCTAATATTCGCACGAATATCAAGCTCGGACGAGTATGTTCGCTCATCTCTAGTTATAATCTTGATTTGCATGTAAAAGGGCCTCAGGGAGTTGTTTGCAATTCACCGCATGTGGTCTGAGCTCTGCACACAGCTCCACTGTTCTGTAATCTCTGACTCATGTGGAGAATGCAGTGTGCGGTCCCTGCTATCTCCGTGCAGCTGAATGATGGATTTTAAACTCACCATCATTCAGCCGAGGAGTGAGTGATGGCAGCGTTTACACGCAACGATGATCGCTCATTTGCAGTCGTTTGATCAAATTTTGAGCGATAACCGTTGCATGTAAATGGGCCTTTAGTGACCCCCTATGTTATCTACCTAATCTAATTATCTAACTTCCCAGTGTTGTACTAAGGAGAATCTACCTCACCTCTATGTGTATATACTGAGAAGAATTTAACGCTCCTCTATGTGTATATACTGAAGAAAACCTACCTCACCTCTGTGTATATACTGAGGAGAATCTACCTCACCTCTGTGTATATACTGAGGAGAATCTACATCACCTCTATCTGTATATACTAAGAAGAATATAACTGAACTCTGTGTGTATACTGAGGAGGATGTACCTCACCTCTATGTGTATATACTGAAAATCTAAATGACCTCTGTGTATATACTGAGGAGAATCTACCTCACCTCTGTGTATATACTGAGGAGAATCTACCTCACCTCTGTGTATATACTGAGGAGAATCTACCTCACCTCTATCTGTATATATTAAGAAGAATATAACTGAACTCTGTGTGTATATACTGAGGGGAATCTACCTCACCTCTATGTGTATATACTGAGGAGAATCTACCTCACCTCTATGTGTATATACGGAGGAGAATCTACCTCACCTCTATGTGTATATACTGAAGAGAATCTACCTCACCTCTATCTGTATATACTAAGAAGAATATAACTGAACTCTGTGTGTATACTGAGGAGGATGTACCTCACCTCTATGTGTATATACTGAAAATCTAAATGACCTCTGTGTATATACTGAGGAGAATCTACCTCACCTCTGTGTATATACTGAGGAGAATCTACCTCACCTCTATCTGTATATATTAAGAAGAATATAACTGAACTCTGTGTGTATATACTGAGGAAAATCTACCTCACCTCTATGTGTATATACTGAGGAGACTCTAACTGACCTGTATATGCATATACTGAAATGCTGTAAAGTACATAAGGAAGCCGCCATGGACTGCAGGGATGGAGCCTTTAAGACTAAGAAGGGGCTGCAACCTCCAGTCTAGGGGTAAATTTGAATAGGGGTATTACCTTTAACCCCTTGAGTGGCACGCCCGGAAAATTTCCGGGACGAGCTCCACTGCCCATAGTGATATACCCCAGAAGATTTCCGGGCTATGTATCACTATGGGAGCTGCAGAGCACAATGCCACAAGCTGTGACAGTGTGCTCTGCCTGCACAGACCCAGAGAGAACAAAGCAAGGGCTTTGAAAAACCAGCAGAAGATATTGCCGATATGTCGGCAATCTCCTGGTTTGTTTACAGGTTGCCATAGAGACCATCGGCTTGTCAGAAGCAAGCGGATGGTCTCTGTGGCAGGGAGAGCTGGTTGTTAGCTGTCAGAGGACAGCTAGGTACTAGCTCTTACAGCAGAGATCAGAGAAAACCTCCGATCTCTGCTGTGTTAACCCTTTACATGCTGCAGTCTATGTGACTGCAGCATGTAAAGGGCTGTCACTGCAGCATGTAAAGGGCTGTCACCATCGGATCCCCGGAATGTGATCAGGGGTTCTGATGGGTCCCTGTGGAAGTCCCCTAAAGGGACAAAAAAAAAAATAAAAAATAAAAAAAAAAGTTAAAAAATTATAAAAAAAATAATAAAAACACTTGTCTCCCTTTACTTTGTAAAAAAATCAAAAATACAATCACACATGTGGTATCCATGCATCGTAATGACCCAGAGAAGGAAGTTAATACATTATTTAACCCCTTAATGACATGGCCCCTTTTTTTCTTTTTTCCCCATTTTTTTTCCCCTCACCCCTGTTTAAAAAATCACAACTTGTCCCGCAAAAAACAAGCCCTCACATGGCCATGTCAATGGAAAAATGAAAAAGTTATGGCTCTTGAGACGCAACTGCAAAATTAGTTGAAATTCAATGATTAGACCATTTTAAAAAACCTGCCCTGGTGGGCACGACAGGGTGGTAGGAAACCCGCCACTCAAGGGGTTAAGGGTAAAAAGTGAGGATAGTGGGAGTGGTGGCACATTCTGCAGAGGGACATCTGTACATGCAGTCTGAGGAGAATCTAACGCTCCTCTATGTGTATGCATATTTTATTTCTCAGTTCCTCTGAAGTAACCACGACTTCATAAGATTTTCTGCGGAAACAACAGGTAAACACCTGTACCAAGTTAACTCAGGTGAAGTCGGGGATATCAGCTATTAGATAAATATAACAGAAAGGGACTCACCACCAATAACGACCAAAGCCGTCGCCGTATGCGCCTTGTAATCCAAAACTATACAAGTTATATCTCAAAACGTTTGGAAAAAAATGAGGAACTCATTCCTGTACTTTATTTTAGTGTAAGTGTACTAATTTCAAAAGTCCACTGCTATAAATTAAAATCTTTCTCTTTAGCTTTTTACCCCTATTAAACCAAAAAAACTGGAAAAGAAATCTGTGAAAAAGATTTTTAAAAATAGCTCTATTTATCAAGGGAAAAAAAACACTGCAAAGGTTTGCTAGCTGAGAAAAAAATAAATCGGGCCGTAAAACCACCAGATGGGTAAAATCTCTAAAAAGTGTCAGGTCCTTTTGGATCGAAACACCCTAGTCATTAAAGGGTTAAATAAGGTTCTAAAGCTTTTTAAAGCCTTTTGTCTGTGGTTCATCTTCATTTGGGCTTAAAGTACTTGAAAGCTCTACTCATGCTTTGCATCTTGTCATTGCATTTATTACTTCCCTCTTCATCCAGGTCTCAATCGCTCTATGCATGATGGGGAGATATATTCTGATATTGACACGCCAGACGTCTAGAAAATGTCAAGTCTGCAATAAACTAGCTGTACTGTTTTCCCACTATTACTAATAGTTGTATAAGAGGAAGGCACTTCCATGTCCACCCCCATTTTGTGGTCGCTCTTGTTTTCTATGACTTCACCTTCTAAATAACTTTTGTTGACTTGGCTACATGGGTCTTCCTGACTGCATTACTATCTGTAGGAGTACCCGTGTCAAAGAAAAGCAAAGGAAGTCTTGTCCCCAGATCACCTCAAAGGCAATTTTAGATATAAGAATATTGGCATGGATGTTGCCTTTACATATTACGCTAGGCATGTCTCTTTGTTATTTAGCTCCTGGGGATCTTTCCTACATTAAGCTTTAAGAATTATTGCTGTGTAAACATGTGGGAATCTGAATTCAGGATGTTGCATGTAACTTGGATGGTTATAATTGATCATCTTCATCATAAGTCGTCACAAAACTGATTGAATTGGTGTGTCAGGACTCGAACCCAGGTACTCTTCCTGCTGAGATATTCAGGCTCTCTCGATAGCTCCTCTGCTGAATCCCATCCTTGTCCCCTGCTCCTGTTTACTTTATTAGCTCCACTTTGCTTCTTGTTTGAACTCACTATAAAAATCTTTCTTTGTCAGATTATTTTTCTCTCAGCATGTAATCAAGCTTCGCTACTTGCATGCTCCACTATACTATGATAGCTGTTCCTGTGTACCAACCTCTGGCTTTCCCTGACCACACTACCTGCCTGCTTCTTTATACTATGATAGTTGTTCCTGTGTACCAACCTCTGGCTTTCCCTGACCACACTACCTGCCTGCTCCTCTATACTACAGTATTTTTTATTGTGTGCTGACCTCTGGCTTGCCCTGACCATGCTACCTGCCTGCTCCTCTATATTACGATATCTGTTCCTGTGTACTGACCTCTGGCTTCCCCTGACCACGCTACCTGCCTGCTCCTCTATATTACAATAGCTGTTCCTGTGTGCCAACCTCTGGCTTCCCCTGACCACACTACCTGCCTGCACTGATTGCAACAAGAGGCTCCAAATCCGAACTGGACCATTACATGGTGTTTCACCAATAGTACTTTATGACTTTATGACTATGAATTTAAGAAATAACGATTTAATTAAAGGGGACGTGTAGCATTCTGGGACCCCCTGTATGTCCCAGAAAGGAGTGCCACTCAGTGAGCATGGCTCTGTCCTGGTGGACCTTCTGCTGTCTTGTTATTGCAGAATAGCCATTCATGTGGATGGCCATCCTATAATACTACATTTTCCATGCAGCAACCATTTCAGGGAAATGTCAGGCTGGCCACAGCTTTCCGTGGCAGAATCAGGTGTTTGCCGGGGTGCCATGAGTGGAACTGAGGGCAAGCAGCCCATCACCCCAAGCCCTGCATTCTCAAAGGGGTTTCATACAGTGACACAGAACAGCTATGAGGTTAAGATAATCAATAAGGCCGCCATCACACATCCTGTAGACGCTGAGGAATTTCTACGGAGATTCCACAACATCTACAGTACAAGACATGCGGGGCAGATTTCAGAAATCTTCACACGGTGTGGGAATTTCCATAAAGAATCCCACACTGCTTCCATACCTAAAAACGGGGCCAAATCCACACCGTTTAGGTATGGATCTAACCACCATAGAATTCCTGCGGAATTTGCGGGTATTGAGTTCTGAAATTACTTCTGGTATTCCGTTGCTCATAACCAACAAATATCTGTCAGCTAAAAGCTAATTCGCCCAATATCTTTCTCTGCCAACCCCAAGCCCATTTGTGTTTAGTGAGGGGAGAAAGCAAAAGACCAACACCTCTGACATTGGCTTATTTCCAAACCACAAAAGGATCAGGCAGTTGTAATCCAACTTCCTGATCCTTACCTTCTCTGACATCTGTCATTGGGACAGAATCAGTAGGCTGCAATATACATCAGATGATCGACTGGTCCTGCCAATTGAGTGATTCGACCCCTCTATATCTAATGTGTATGGCTACTCTTAACTTCAAGTTTTTTAGGAGTCCTTAATGTTGATAAGGACAAAGCTTCCACCATAGAAGAACTCCGACTAACTATATCATTGTTCTGCTTTATATACAGTTTTCTCATTGCAAACTTTTTCCTCCTCGGCAACAACCTGTTTAAAAATTAGCCAATCGTAATAAATGCTACATCAGTACGATCTGAGCTTCATTTAGGTTGGATTCCATCACTGCAGTCTTAGCTTTGTATTAAGATGTATAAATGTTTGCTTTCTTTACCTGCTATTAATTATTACAAAAGACTAAGATTGCAAGATGACAGAACGTTAACCACGGGGCTGCAATCTTCAAAGCAAAGTAGACAGTAAGAGGGAGAAAATGGCGCAATCTGACAAAGAGAACATTCGTCCCTTGCCGCTTTCTTTGAACTACAAATATTTAGCAGGAAGAAGAGACGAAGATTTCCCTCTCGAGTTGATTTTTAGTAAGATTCTTGATATTGCATTAGGAAGCAGGTTTTGTAACACCCCAGTCAACCATTCTCCCATTCCTCTCAACCAATTTGCTGGGTTTACATGTTCGAACCAAGATGCAGTGTTAGCTTGTATTAACTCTTTCAGCATCTCAATATGATTTTCATTTACCTGTTCTATATCATTGGCCTTAAAAAGTGACAGTAAGATTTCCCTACAATTACAGATACCCCTTTGATGGGCGTAAATTGAGGGTCCTTTTACACAGGAGAAATGGGTGATGCAACAAGACAACGACTCAAAGCACACAAGAAAGTCTACTAAAGAATGGTTGAAAGAGAAAATTTGTGTAGTGGTACTGCCAAATGAGAGTCCAGAACTTAAAGGTCTGAGTTATGGCTTATTGATAAGACCCCTTCTTCTGCATGAAGTAAATTAGACTTATACTCACCTCTCACTACCCCCCTTCTCCCTCCCCCCCCCCCCCGCTGTATCCCATGGCACTGCTGCGGGTCTCCCATCTGATGTCATTGTTACAGGCCTCCCCAGCCTGTTTATGGGACGTCAGAGGCGCTGCAGCCAATCAGAGAAGTCAGTACTCGATCGCTGAGCTCTTTTATTTTCATGTGACATCCCGTAAACCTGGCGGGACTGCAGCCTGTGAACAAACATGGGTGCAGAGGGCCGAGGATGAGTGCGGGGCAAAGCGGAAGTGGGGACAGGTGAGTAGAGGTCTATCTGTTATTTTACTGCATGCAAAAGGGGTTTTACTCTTCAGTTATAACTTGGGCAACCCCTTTAATCCTATTGAGATGCTATGGCACGACCTGCGGAGGATGTGCATGCAAGGCATCCCAGAAATATTCATGAAGTTAAAGACATTTGCAGGGAGGAATGGTCCCAAATTTCTTCTTGATATTCTATAAATCTTATTGCTGCTGAAGGGTGATCTACAGTTTATTAACCCTTAAGGCTGCCTTCACACTTGTGAGAAAATTACATGATTTTTTAGCGATGCTATAGTGCGATAATAATCTTTATTTGTATAGCGCCAACTTATTCCGCTCCATGATTTTTAATGGCTTCATTCCCATTTGCGATGTTTCCTGTCCTGCGATGTTGCGAGATTTGGAAATCTCTGCATTTCCTATCTTTCTGCGTTTTACGATTTTTTTTTTTTTTTTTTTTTTCTTGCCTATGTTTCCCTATGGTGTCTTTAATTTCATGCTCCGCAATTTACGAACTTGTGATGTTTGTGTGATGTGATCCATTTGTTAACATTAGCAACATCTGTTGTCATCTATTGGGTGAGAAAATCGCAAGCGGCAGCGATGCAAGATTATTTTCCCGGAAAAAGCATCACTCCCAGACATCGCATGAGCACATATGTGATATTGCCGCAATTTTCTAATGGCGATATCACACTCGCCAGTGTAAAGGAGCCCTTAAAGGGTACAGCCCTTTTCTTTATTTTTTTTTTCGGTTTTTCTTCTTCACTTTCAAAATCTCATAACATTTGTATTCTGCTGTTTACGTCGCTACAGGAGGGCTTGTTTCCTGCGGGACGAGTTGTACTTTTCAATGGTGCCATTTAATGTACTATATCATTTACTGGAAGACTGTAAAAAAAAGTGGAGTGAAATAGGAAAACAACGCAATTCAGCCATCTCTGGGGAGGGTTTTGTTTCTACTGCATAAACCCTGCGTTAAAAATGTCCTGATACCTTTATTCTACGGGTCAGTGCCATTACTGTGATACCAAGTTTATATAGTTTCACTTTTGCCATACTACTTTTAAAAACAAAATATCTTAGGGGAAAAAAAATGTAATTATTTTCTGCCGCCGCCTTCTAACCTCCTTAACATTTACGTTATTTCGTCAATATAGTGTCATGAGGCCTAATTTTTTTGCGGGATGTCTTGGAGTTTCTATTGGTACCATTTTAAAGTTCCTGTGACTTTTTGATCACTTTTTATTACGTTTTTTCTTGCAGATGGGGTGACCCAAAATGCATAATTCTGGCAAAAAAATCTTTGCTGATAACGTTCTCCGTTTTGGAAAAATAATGTGTCATTTTGATTCGTTGGGCGATTATGGACATGGTAATACCAAACATGCTTTTTTTAAAATTAATATGAGAAAAGGTGTTTTTTTTAAACTTTTTTCCCCCTTTTTACTTATTTTTACTGTCCCAATGGAGGACTTGAACTTCCAGTTGTTTGAGAGGCATTTAATAGGTCTGTATCATGCCTTCAAGGCTAGGGGCCTTCAGCAGGTAATCGATGCAGAAATCCAAAAGGGTTCCAAAAGGGTTCACTTAGTTTTTCTAGCAGCTGTATGATAAACTATATTTCAGGGAGCAGTTACATGTTTAATTACTCTGTTTCTTACATATAGTACACATCCATGAATTATTCCTGCCACATATTAGATGGAGCTGCAGCATGTATTATTGTCACAGAATGTTGTATTTGTGACAAAAATATCCAAAATGTCATACTATAATTGTAAACCGCCACGATGTTCGGAGTTTGCCAATCTGTGGTGCAGCTGTGAACTAAGAAACATGTCGTTTTGACCATATTCACTCTGGTTTACAGGCTAAGTATAATTGGTCACTTTGGTTTGGTTGGGATTCAACAATCATATATCATAAAAAAGCAGTTCCTGTCCTCAAAAACAGTGAGCTTAAAAAAGGCAGATTAAACATCCTGCTGCTTCCGTGTATAATCAGGCTGTGTAAATAAATTACTGCCCCCTCAGTCATAACTCGGCTTCCTTCCCACGGGGCAAAGACTCAACCTGCTGCCCTATCCCACTATGTAAACACCCCAGCCTAGCAGAGTGGCGTGCTGGCACCTTACGTTGGCATCTTATTCTAGATGTCTGGAATGTTGTACCCTAAATTCTAGCTCTTTAGTATTGCGAATATTGTAACTACCTGCAACCATATTTAATTGTGCTTTTTTTCATGGCAAAATGGTAATTTTACTTAAAGGCAGAGGCGTAACTATAGAGGATGCAGGGGATGCGGTTGCACCCGGGCCCAGGAGCCTTAGGAGGCCCATAAGGCCTCTCTTTTCCATATAGGGAGCCCAGTACTATGAATAAAGCATTATATTTGTGGCCCTGTTTCAGATCTTGCTTGGGGGCCCAGAAGCTTCAAGTTATGCCTCTGCTTAAAGGGGTTGTCTGGGGACTGCAGTAGTAAAATAAGAGTATTCACACTCACCCTTCCACTGCCGTCCCGCTGGCTCTCTGGTCCCCGCTGATCTTGACTTCCTGGTGGAAAGTGATGTGGATCCGATACTGGGTCATGTGAGCGCTGAAGGGAGCCACTGATTGACTGCATTGGTCATGTGGCCCTTTGGTCCGGGACGTCATCACCGACTCCCTGCACCAGGAAGTGAAGACCAGTGGGGACCGGAGAGACAACAAGATGGCAGTGCCGGGGGAACGTGGTAGGGTGAGTATGAATTCTGCTATTTTACTAATGCAGGCTGAAGAAGTTTTTGAACAAAACTATATCCCTGGATAACTCCTTTAAAGCCTTACTGGCATTGGAAGGAATCTGCAGCAGAATCTGGTCATGCTGTGGATATAATGAGTAAAATACACATTCTGGTAGAACTCCTCTGTCTAAATCCCCAACACAAATTGATATGCGGCAGATGATTTTTTAAATCTTGTCTACATGGCTTGTATCGTAAATGCTGCAGATTGTCTACAGCACTTACACCCCTTGGAAGGCATCCTAAGGGTATGTTCACATGTGGTGTGTATGCCGGGTATTTTCCATCACGGATTTGTGTGCTTATTACAATATAGATCAAGTCGATGGAATTTGACTTGGAGCTCAGCTCTTGGACCTCTCGAGTCGAAGGGGCGGCCCATGTCAGGCTCTCCTTGCCCGCAGCACCAAGAATGACAGCTCCTCTCCCTGCTTGTGTATAGGAAGATGGCTGCCAGTCTTGATGATTCGGGTGAGGAGAGTTCGGCACGGCCCGCCTCCTTGACTCAGAGCTCCATTCCAGATGAGCTCCCAGTCAAACTTCTAAGTATGTTTTTTTTCTGAAACGCTTCAGCATTTGAGAATAAAACAAACATGGGTCAATGGGCATACCTGTCCCGGGTTCATGCTGCCCGTGGTTGGGGTAGCATGAACCGGGTGACGGGTTCCCTCTAAATTATCATAATGCTTGAATGTCAAATGAACTTTTTCCACATCTGTGCATTCCCTATGGACCTACCCTAATACCAAGCACAACCCCTACTGAAAGTATGGAGCTGTGTGTGGTAATCAATGAAGGGGACCATATATAATTTGGACATTAAGGGTGGTTTCACACAGGCGAGAAAATCACGTATTTTCGCGTGATGCCATAGTCAGTAAAAAAGCCGACTATGAAACCAATGATCTTCAATGGTTTCCTTCCCATCTGCGATGTTTTCACTCATGCGACGCTGAAAGAACAAGAAATTGCGGCATGATCTATTCTTTCTGCGATGCGCGGGTTTTTATCTCCCGTGTTTCCCTATGGAGCCTCCGTTTTATCGCATCGCAACAAACTTACATTGCGATTTTAACATTAGAAAGTCCTATTGACTTTCGCAATACTTGTGCGTTTTCATCGCCTGATTGTATTACGGGCGGCAGCAATGCGACGCAAGACTATCCTAAAGAAAAAGCATTGCTGATGCCCAAAAATCGCAGGGACAAAGACGCAGTTTGCCGCGATTTCCTCCCAGCAACATCACAATCGCCCGTGAAAGTAGCATAAATGTTTTATATCTTCAAAAATGTTATAATTGTCCAAACCTGAGCAGCGCCAGCGTCTAAACCACAGATCCCAAGCTAACAGCAGCCGTATTGTACATGGTCGTGCGCCCACAAATACCATTCTTCAGTAATTTATAGCTGTAGGCTTTGAGAATGTCTTCTGAAGTATGTTAACAATAGAAGGGGTTAGCCTGAAGGTTCACAGGGTTTGAGGTCAGAGAAACTTCATGACTCTCGAACTCACATGGTCACTCAGTCCGTGTGTGATGTTTCCTCAACTTCATATCTGCCCCAAAGGATTTCTGCACATTCCGACTGTGCGATGTGATGTCACCATCTGACATTTTGAATGTAATTTTGCCGCCTATATGTGTTCTTTATAAAAGTGAGACAGGAAAAAATAACATAGATGGGACAAGCTGTAGTTTAACCCCTTCACAACCCAACCCATTTATGCCCTAAAAATTCAGATTTTTTTTTTCATTTTGCAATCTCCTTTTTTTCATAACTGTAATTTTTATTGAGTTTTTAAAGAAAATTCAGGTACAAACAGGAAAAGGAACACAAAGGTCCCAACAAGCAACAAATACTGACCAAGGGGTTCATAAGAATCTACTATTGAGGTAACTAAGCAAGAACATTTTTGCTGTACATGTAAGTGTTACGATCGTATGGGCAAACTAAGCATGGGGCCCACATGATCGTGACCAAGAGAGATGCACGCACATGGGTTTCAGACAACTGACCCTGTGCTACCGGGAGGAGGATGACATGGCCTTACCTAAGCGTGGAAATCGCCCCAATAAAGGGCGGCCCAGCGGTCTTCAGATCTGGGCCCTAGCTGCTCCTAGGAACCACGCACCAGAACAGGATACATACACATGCCACATGACAGGGACAGAAAAACAGGACACACAGAGCCAGAACACAGCATACAGCAGCCAAAATGCAACCACTAATAGCAGATAGTAAGCTATGTATAAATACTAGGTATAAGTTGACATTTTGATCAAAACCTGGAAGCTAGCAGGCCACTTCACGGCTCCTGACTATACCGCTAGTCCCTACACTGACCAGGAGTCCAGCAGCACCAGACACAGTTCACACCGCAACACACTAGGGTTAGCATCCCAGATACCCAACCACATTGAACAGGACAATTCACTCCTCATGTCTAGCGACCTGCTCAGACATACAGAACTTGACACTGTTCACACCATATACACCCTACAGGGCTATCCACACCTAATGTCTGGCCACCTGCCAAACACTGGACACCAGTCACACAGCAAGCTGCAACACAGAAGTAACATGACTGCTCACCCTGGACACCAGACAAACACTGACAGGAGCTGGGTTTATATGTAAGCAAAGACCCGGGGGATTGGCTAGCAGGAGATTACCACACCCAGCTAACACAATCATTCACCACCTGTGGGCTGTGCTGCTAGAGACCCTAGTACTACAGGTCTCAGCAGCACAACCTAACAGTAAGTCAATGAAATAATAGTTTCCTATACTGTGTTTCTCCCAAAATAAGACCCTGTCTTATATTATTTTTTGCCCCAAAAGTAGTGCTAGGTCTTATTTTTTGGGGATATCTTATTATACTTACCTTGGCTGAGCAGCAGCCGAAGAACCAATCACAGCCATCACGTTGTGGAGGCGGGATTTATGAATTGGCTGAGCTGCGGCATTGATTGGCCAATTCATAAACCCAGTCTCCACAATGCGATGCCTGTGACTGGTTATTCAACCGCTACTCAGCCAATCAATGCAGCGCTGAATTAAATAATCACAGCCATCGAATTGGTTAATCAAGCACTGCATCAATTAGCTGCGCAACGCTCAAGAACCAATCAGAGCCATCGCTTCCTGTAGATGGGATTTATGAATCCTGTAACCCAGAAGTGATCTTCTGTGGGCAACCGTGGACTGCAAAAAGCACGTTGAAGCTACGGAGAGTAGCGGGAGGGACCTGGACCGAGCCTGCTAGGTACTATATTTCTTTTTTTTTTAATGTAATGCAGCTGGGGCTTTTTTCCAGGGTGGGGCTTATATCCCAAGACTCCCCGAAAATCACAAAAGGTCAGGGTAGGGCTTATTTTCAGGGAAATGGTAGTAGTTTTTCATATCAAACCATTTTGCAATTTTAACAGCTATAAAATTTTGATTTTTACATTGATGTTCAAGGAAGAGATACCAATCTTTCCATTATACTTTTTCTCTATGTTGGTTCCACTCCAGGTTTTGGCGGATACAAAATACTGACCAAAATACTGTTGCATGACAGTGGCATTAGAACAGAACTCTCCAACTTTTTGCACCTTGTGAGCCACATTCAGTTTTAAGTGATTGTTGGTAGCGACATTCAGCTTTGAATAGTGGTCAGGAGCCACATTTAGCTTTGAGTGATGGTCAAGAGCCACATTCAGCTTTGAGTGATGGTCAAGAGCCACATTCAGCTTTGAGTGATGGTCAAGAGCCACATTCAGCTTTGAGTGATGGTCAAGAGCCACATTCAGCTTTGAGTGATGGTCAAGAGCCACATTCAGCTTTGAGTGATGGTCAAGAGCCACATTCAGCTTTGAGTGATGGTCAAGAGCCACATTCAGCTTTGAGTGATGGTCAGGAGCTACATTCAGCTTTGAGTCATAGCCGGGAGTCACATTCATCTTTGAGTGATGTTGAATAGCCATATTCAGTTTTGAGTGATGGTCGGGAGCCATATTCAGCTTAAAAAAAGAGAAGAAAAATGTTTAGGCTAGGGCTACATAATAACTTTGGCCACAACACATGTCACATGGCCAAAGACCACACTATGGACCACTATGCCCCACATCCTAATACAAGCTAGTGTGGTCATGTTGTGACTCACACGTTGACATGACCAAAGTTGATGGATTTCTTGCAACTATCGAGTCACAACAACTTGTGAGTTACAAAGCAACCACATTCACTTACATTAGGATGTGATGTAGCAGGGCTATGGAACAATCTTTGGCTGGGTGATATGGATCACGCCCCAAATCTCCATGCCTAAATGTGGAGAAACTAGAGATTGTGAAATTGAAAACATATGCTGATAAATATTTTAGCATGGAAATTGACCCTAGATTTATGCCATCTGAATTGCCACTGTTTGGTGCTGAGGATATGTCTGCAATAATGGAAATCACCCGTACATATGGTGATATGAGGAGCCGCACAGCAAGGGGTCGCAAGTCTCATTTAGCTCCCCAGCCACACGTTGGGGACCACTGCCTTAGGACTAAAGTAGATGTTGGTAACCAATTAACTCTCTTCTATATCTTTATTTTCTATGTAGTCTCTGCATACACAGTGCAAAATCCATTGAGATGTATTCATGTACTTCCTTTTATAGAGAAAGTGAAGTCTAATGCCTTTCTGTATGCCGTCTGCCCAAGCCCTGATAAGCACTGTGCTAGTCCTTAAATGAGACATTCTAAAATCCCTGTCCTTCTGAGCACAACATTAAATGGGTGTGTGACAAATGAATCAACAGTTCAATAAAATGTGTAGGACGTCGGGACGAGAAACAGGAAAGGTGGGGTTTCTGGAAAGTCTGAACGTAGGTAAAGAAAAGAAGGATTAGGAATTCAGAAGGATGCAAAATCAGACAGTTATCACAGAAGTTCAACACGATGACTTCCTGTAGTGTGTTGGATGGGAGCTTAGAAAACCTTCTATTAATATACTATGGTCTGGTGATGTCTGAAGGGTATTGTGGTCAGACTGAGATTTATCAATCATTATGTAATTACATCAATGAAGAGGCCACAGCTAAAATGGGAAAAACTAAGAGCAAGAGGTACGGCATATGCTCCTTCCCACTGGATAAAAGCTTTTTCACTTAACCCCTTAAGGACCAAGCGCTGTAAATATACAGCACTTGGTCCTGGGCTTTAATCCCACCGATCGCAGAAATACGGTGCAGGATTAAAGTTTCTGCTCCTGTAATCAAGCAGAAGCAAGTTGGGTTGTCAGTCACAGTTGAAGACCCAGAGGAGAAGGGAGAAGCATTTTTTAACCACTTCTGCCTTCTCCTTTCCCTGGTACATATGGTAGCACTCAATGAGAAGTGATAGTGGAAGTGTTCCTTACATGAGCTGGTGGTTCGAGGAATGGGCCCACAGCAGAGGAGATAGCAGGGGAAGATAAAAGCCTTGTCACAGGGTTCTACCATCTCCTCCCCGGGGGGTAGCTTGGGACCCGACAACGTTACTGCAGGGGAGGTCACAGGGAAAAGTAACCAGAGTTACCTGTAGTCTTCTTTGTCACACGTGACGCCACAATTCAATCCTCTGTGGTGAATCTTGATGAAAGAATAAAGTAGTACACACACAGGAAAAACGTTCTGGACAAAACTGGGAACGGTCGGTAATGTCTGTTTACTGTAACTTGATAACTTCAAATGACATCAACAGTCTGGCACAGATGCAACAAAATAAAGTTGTGCGACAGGGAGGATTCTCAGGGTATTCTGGATGATCCACAGTCCTAGTTATCTGTGTGACCCCACTCCCGGGGACTCTCTCTCTCTTACGCTCGTGTTACTTGTGCTTTCCTTTACCCATACAGTAGTCCTCCTTTCTCACAGTACTTAGTGGTATCACCAGTACATCCTGGGTAGACTAGGCCCAAAGGAATCGCTCTGCTTCCTCCATTCTCTGTACACACAGCCCAATCAATGTCTGTGTGGCTCACTTGCATACTCCCAGACTAACTCCAACTAACTACTGACTACTCCAGACTCTCCTGCACTGCACTTTGCAAACACATATACACAACACAGTCACATGACACACAAAGTGATACATTTTCCATAACCCAGAAATTAACCCATTCAATCCTGCAGAGATGCAATACACATAATCCAAATGAATACCACACATAAGACACTGACAAGACAATAGCACGAGACAGAAATATAACATTAACACTAACTCAGGGCCAATACAACGTGACCACTGGGATCCCCTGGCACAGCAGAGCTGCAGGGTCCTAGCAGACCCAGATCACCTCTGCCAGTGACTATTGTCACTACATGGAGATGTTTTCCCTGTAACTGGGGCTCCTATGGATGCCCCAGCTAAGGGAAAAAGTGTCAAATAATAAAAAAAAACATGTGAATGACCCATCTTATATGACGTCAGGGGTCATAGATGGTAAAAAAAAATTGTTATAAAAATAAGTAAGAAAAAATTGCAGAATAAAATAAAAAAATAAACATAAAAAAGAAAATGACCCACAGCCGATGCCAACCAAAACTGTCGCGGTATTTTACCTGTAATCCGAAACCATACGTATTATATATCAGAACATTCTAAAAAAAAAATGAGGAACCCATTCCCATGATTTATTTTAGCGTAAATATAATAATTTAAAAATAACATTTATAAATGTTAGAAAAATCATTCTTTTCAGCTTTTTATCCCCAATAAAACTAAAAAATAGGGGGAAAAAAGTCAGTGAAAAAGATATAAAACAAATAGCCCTATGTGTTACGGTAGCTAAAGGAAAAAAAATAGGGCAGTTAAACCACCAAATGGGTAAAATCCCTAAAAAGTGTCTGATCCTTAGGGCTTATTCAGACAGGCGTATATCGGTCTGGCAGGAGCTCAGTGCACTAGCTCCTATCCTGTCCCGGCTTCTCCCCTTGCAGAGAGGGGCAGCGTATATCGGCTGGGTGTGAAAACCTGACTGATATATGCCCGTCTGAATAAGCCCTTAATGTACAAAACAGCCTGTTCCTTAAGGGGTTAAAATACAATACATTTCTAGTAAAACTAGAAATGTAAAGTTTTTCAGTCTTCAATGTAAAGTTTTTCAGTCTTCTGCTGTTTTTCCTATTCAAACTTGCTGTACATGTTCATTGACAGCGGCTGACGGGAGAATTATTTTTCCAAGGCCCAATGCACACAATTCACGGCAGACGCAATGTAAAATGATTGTTCCACAAACACGAGCGGAAATCACTCACGGAGGAAGAATCTCTATTACTGTGCGGGACTTGCACAGAAGGCTTCCATTGCAGTCAATAGAAGCCATCCGTACCACAGCGATTCCAAAATGTCAATTTAGAAATCACCGCAGATCCGCGTCATTGCCGGCGCGATGGCGCATTATTCTCTGCACTGCGTGTGACAGCTGGAACCCTGCTGCAGCAGACCGGACTGACAGCTGAAAACCTGCAGCGGCGCTGTGCTGGTCGACAGCTATGGCGACGACCTGACTGACAGCTGTTGTTGGGCACCTGCTCTGGCGCTGTGCTGCTCGGCTCTGCTGAGGACTGACAGCAGCTGCTGTTTGTCCCCCCGCTCTGTGGCTTCTTGTGTCAGCGGACTCATGGACAGCAAGGACGCTTTCAGGACACTCCCGCTGCCAACCACCCAGCACTGCTTCCCCCTGGTATATTTGCAGCGATTGGGTTTGACGTGTGCCGGTGCCAGCCAAAAGAACCTGAGATGGGAATACCCCTTTAATAGTGATGCATACATATTGAGAGGAGTTGTCACATTAGCTCACACCCTTGAGAGAGAGCAAAAACCTGCTTTCCTACATGATTGCCCATTCATTTGCACTGCAGCAGCTGTTCATTATGAACTACTAATTAATTTTTTTTCCCTAAAGCATGTCTTTTTTGTCCCAAATGATTAAGCTGCTGGGTAGTCCTGAAGGCTGCTGGACCTCCGTCCCATTGTATGCGGATTACATTGCGCATCTCTGTCATTTACTTTAAAAGTATTTCTCCACTAAAATAAAAAGTTACTAGAAAAGTTTTGTCTTCTGCAAAGTAGTTGGATTTATTAAATTGGTATGCTAGGCTGAAAAAGACATATATCCATCCAGTACAGCCTATTACCCCCAATTCCAGAGGAAGGCAAAAAAAAACAATTTTTTCCTAATTTTAGGGGGAAAAAATTGCTGCCCGAGTCTAATCGGGCAGTCAGAATAATCCCCGGATCACCGACCCTTCTGAAGTAATCAGTGATATAACATGTAATATTGTATCACTCAAGAAGGCTGTCCAGGACCCCCTTGTACTCTTTTATCAAGTTCACCATCTCCACATCCTCAGGCAGAGGGTTCCATTGACTCACTGCTCTTACAGTAAAGAACCCCCTTCTACGTTGGTCCTCTAGATGTAGATGGCGCCCCCTTGTTACAGTCCTGGGTATAAATAGATGATGGGAGGGATCTCTCTATTGTCCACTGGTATATTGTACATAGTTACTATAGCGCCCCCTTGTTACAGTTCTGGGTATAATAGATAAGGGGAGAGATCTCTGTACTGACCCCTGATATATTTATACATATTTATTAGGTCGCCCCTCAGCCGTCTTTTTTCTAAACTAAATATTCCCAAGTTTGATAGCCTCTCTGGGTATTGTAGTCCGCCCATTCCATTTATTACTTTAGTTGCCCATCTTTGTACCCGCTCAAGCTCTGATATGTGTGCTTCTTGAATACCGGTGCCCAAAAATGTCAACAATATTTGATGTGTGGTCTGACCAGTGACTAGTGTAGTGGCCTGGAAATAGGCACTACATAGCACTGTTTAGTTATGGGGACCGGTAATGTAATAACCGGCCCTAGGGGTTTAATATGAGTCAGTTTATACAAGGTATGCAGGTAACCTAGCATTCAGTTAGGACGTTTTATCCAGCTGCACAAGATACAAAAAAAATGCATAGAGACTCAGGTGAGGCAGGAAGCCTAACAACCAGATATGCTGTGATTGGCTGCAGACAAACTGGTCAGGTAACAGAGCCAATAAATAGTCTGACAACGGGCAGGGAGACAGTGAGAGAGTGGCACCAGGCAGAGCAAGTGCCAGAGAGTAGGGGCAGAATAAAGAAAGTAAAGAGTAGTGAGAAAAGAGAGGTGCCAGGCAGGAGAGAAGTGAAAAGAGAGGTGCCAGGCAGAGAGAGAAGTGAAAAGAGAGGTGCCAGGCAGGGGAGAGAAGTGAAAAGAGAGATGCCAGGCAGAGGAGAGAAGTGAAAAGAGAGGTGCCAGGCAGGGGAGAGAAGTGAAGAGAGAGGTGCCAGGCAGGGGAGAGAAGTGAAAAGAGAGGTGCCAGGCAGTAGAGAAGTGAAAAGAGAGATGCCAGGCAGAGGAGAGAAGTGAAAAGAGAGGTGCCAGGCAGGGGAGAGAAGTGAAGAGAGAGGTGCCAGGCAGGGGAGAGAAGTGAAAAGAGAGGTGCCAGGCAGTAGAGAAGTGAAAAGAGAGATGCCAGGCAGAGGAGAGAAGTGAAAAGAGAGATGCCAGGCAGAGGAGAGAAGTGAAAAGAGAGGTGCCAGGCAGGGGAGAGAAGTGAAAAGAGAGGTGCCAGGCAGGGGAGAGAAGTGAAAAGAGAGGTGCCAGGCAGTAGAGAAGTGAAAAGAGAGATGCCAGGCAGAGGAGAGAAGTGAAAAGAGACAGAGATCAGCCGTGACAGATAGAGAAAGAGAGAAACAAGAGAAATCTGAGAAACTGTGAATAACTGAGGAGGAGCGACTGCTTTGACAGTGAATAGAGGGAAAATGAAAGAGATGTAAATATGAAGAGAAGGAGATAAAGAAATAAAGAGATGTAAGTACAAAGAGGGATAAAGAGAAGACATCCAGAGTAAGCTCCCAGTATATGATGAGTTGGACACAGGTGGCAACATTGTTGCAATATGTCTATCAGTTATTATGCACTGAATGTGATGAAGAAAACGACCTCATTAGAGATGAGCGAACGTACTCGTCCGAGCTTGATACTCGTTCGAGTATTAGGGTGTTCGAGATGCTCGTTACTCGAGACGAGTACCACGCGGTGTTCGAGTCACTTTCATTTTCTTCCCTGAGAAATTTGCGCGCTTTTCTGGCCAATAGAAAGACAGGGAAGGCATTACAACTTCCCCCTGCGACGTTCAAGCCCTATACCACCCCCCTGCAGTGAGTGGCTGGCGAGATCAGGTGTCACCCGAGTATAAAAATCTGCCCGCCCGCGGCTCGCCACAGATGCATTCTGACATAGTTCAGGGAAAGTGCTGCTGATGGTGGAGCTGCTATAGGGAGAGCGTTAGGAATGATTTTAGGCTTCAAGAACCCCAACGGTCCTTCTTAGGCCACAGAAATCGCAGATCGCACCAATGTGCGATCTGCGATTCCTGTTCTCTTCTCTATATGCGCTCAATGGGGCCTGCGGCAGCAGCGCCGACCCCATTGAGAACATATAGAAGACAAATCATTCTTCTCTGCCACAGCTGTAACAGCTGTGGCAGAGAAGAACGATGTTTGCCCATTGAATTCAATGACAATGATGTCATTGAATGGCTGTGATTGGCTGAAGGCACGTGTGTTTTCTGGAGGCGGGGATTTCAAGTCCTGCATCCAGAAAGCAATGCTCTGCCGGGGACCAGGAGGGAGCGACAGCCTGCAGCAGCACCGCAGAACGCTGGGGGAAGTGAGTAATGATTTTTATTGTTTACTCCGCTGTATTCCCGGCGTATAAGGTGACAGTTGGGGGGTCGTCTTATACGCCCCGTCGCCTTATACGCCGGTATATACGGTATATATTTTTATTTTTACACATTTCTGGATGAATTGCAGGGAAGGGCTTATATATTTAAGCCCTTCCCGACAATTCATCCCGCGCTCGCCGGCAGCCCATTGCTTTCAGTGGAACCTGCTGTATTGCCGGCTCCATTGAATTCAATGGGCTAACATCGCTCTTCTCTGCCACAGCTGTTACAGCTGTGGCAGAGGAGAACGATCTTTATGCTGACAGTGCGGGGGGGGGGGGGGGACCCACTCTTGCCACTATTGTGGCTTAAAGGGGTTGTCCCGCGGCAGCAAGTGGGGTTCAGCACTTCTGTATGGCCATATTAATGCACTTTGTAATGTACATTGTGCATTAATTATGAGCCATACAGAAGTTATAAAAAGTTTTTCACTTATCTGCTCCGCTGCTGGCGTCCTCGTCTCATCTGCTCCGCTGCTGGCGTCCTCGTCTCCATGGTTGCCGTCTAATTTTCGCCGTCTAAAATGGCCTAATGGCCAAATTAGACGCGCTTGCGCAGTCCAGGTCTTCTGCTCTTCTCTATCTGGCTCCGTGTAGCTCCGTGTAGCTCCGCCCCGTCACGTGCCGATTCCAGCCAATCAGGAGGCTGGAATCGGCAATGGACCGCACAGAAGAGCTGCGGTCCACGGAGGTAGAGGATCCCGGCTGCCATCTTCAGCCGGTAAGTATAGAAGTCACCAAAGCGCGGGGATTCAGGTAAGCGCTGTGCTGTTCTTTTTTTCAGTCCCTGCATCGGGGTTGTCTCGCGCCGAACGGGGGGGGGGGGGGGGGGTTGAAAAAAAAAAAACCCGTTTCGGCACGGGACAACCCCTTTAATAGTGGGACCTGGGAACTTGAGATGCAGCCCAACATGTAGCCCCTCGCCTGCCCTATCCGCTTCTGTGTCGTTCCCATCACTTTCTTGAATTGCCCCGATTTTCACAAATGAAAACCTTAGCGAGCATCGGCGATATACAAAAATGCTCGGGTCGCCCATTGACTTCAATGGAATTCGTTACTCGAAACGAACCCTCGAGCATCGCGAAAATTTCGTCCCGAGTAACGAGCACCCGAGCATTTTGGTGCTCGCTCATCTCTAGACCTCATCTCACTGCCTTATTTAATAATATTGTGGGTAGAACAATTTAAGCAAGATATCTGACTCTGTATTATTCCGCACCTCACCACTCACAACTACAAATTGTGCCCAAGGGCACTGACGTCCGAACAAGACAAATGACAATTAATTGCCAACCACAAATAATAATAAAAATTAGTGCTCACCATAGCGCTTTGTGGAGTCACAACACTAGTAAGGCCTCCTGCACACGGGCGGAAATTCTGCGGCGGGATTTCCCATAGGATTTCCGCCCGTGCTCGCTGCCATAGGATTGCATTAGATAACGCAATCCTATGCAGACAGCCGCGATTTGACCGCGTGAAAACTCACGCGGTAAACAAATCACAGCATGTCCTATTTCTGTGAGGCCCGCAAAGAAACGTCACTAGTGACATGCCGGCTCTGCTCTGCGCATGTGCCGGCTGTGCGGCAGCTGGCACATAGCAGAGCGGAGGAGACGGCTAGCAGGTGAGCCCCGGTGGTCACTGCAGGGGCACAGCTCGCATCCCACTGCGAGAATTCTCACAGCGGGATCTGACCCGGCCGTCTGCAGGAGGCCTAAAGAGGAAGAACAATGTTCTCATCATGCACCCCTAGACCTCTTCTAATACATCCCATGATCCTATTTGCCTTGGCAGCAGCTGCCTGACACTAGTTACTCCAGTTAAGCTTACAGTGCACTAAACTCCCCAAGTCCTTTTCCATGTCGGTGTTCCCCAGTGTTTTCCCATTTAATGTGTAATGGTGACATGTATTTAAATTGAAGACGGCCGTGAATTCCGCTAGAAAGCAGGTGTTTAAAAAAACCTCCAGTGCGAATATGCGGCGCGCTGGCCAGCGCTCCCGAACACATCCACAGTGAAGAAAACGAAGACCCGGACAGGTAAATAGAGGACCGCAGTGCCCTCGGCCGTGGGCACGGTCGGATGCACAATCTGATCCACCCGTGGACATGAGGCCTCAGTCTTCATTTATCACATCATGAATTGTATAAATATTTAACGTTGGGAAATAAAAATGTTTTTTGGCTTCTGTTCCTCTCAGTTTAGGACGCAATGGCTTCTGGGTAATTGTATTTTTTCAGTCTGGAGCGCAGCAATGGGAATCCCCCAAAGCAAAACTATAGCTTACAATGTATGACTCAACACTGGTCTTACCACAAGGTCCTGAAAAACAAATATAATGAACATGTGCAGCTTATTTCCTTATGGGAGGATGATGGTTGTATTTTATAAAGGTATATCATTTTCTGCGCAGTTTTTCTGAACTGTCATTTTTATTCACCATTCTGACTGCAAGCTTTTCATTATGATGCCATTTTCTTATTTCCTCCGTGCTGGGATTAATTACTGTAGCAGCATTAATAATTTAGCAGAATAGGGGTGTATTCAAATGGCGGAATCGGTTCGGAATTTTCCACGCCAAATTCAGTCTCTAGAATTGTCGTCAAGATCCAATGCGTTAGTTTGCATTATTGATTCCGCATTTCGTGCGCCCTCTATCCTTCTGTGTAAGCCCCGGCCGCATAGCGGGACGAAATGAAACCATTGATTTCAATGGTTTCGTTTTCACCAGTGTATTTGCGCATGCATGTGCATGTTTTACTGTACTTTTGCACACGTAGATCGTGTGCATTTGCACAAGCAAAAAATCACGCAAGCATGCTTTCATTCATCGAAATGGGCAATTAAGTTAATGAGTTCAATATATGCTATTTTCGGATAATAGAGCATGCTGTGCATTATTTGCGCAAATGAAATGTGCGTGAAAAATATGCGCCTGTGAATGAGTCGAGTATTGCATGCACAAGTTTTACACGCACAAGACGCTGCGCACATATGTTTGACGCTCGTGTGAATGAGCCCTTAGAGTTTCAGCTTTAGGCAGGATTCACACAAATGGATTTGCGAACGCATTACGCGGTGAATAGATTTAAATGGGTTCGTTCACATAATTGTATTTTGCACCTTTTTTTTAGCATACGAAAAAATACGCAGCGGGCTCTGCTTTCCTGCACGTTTCAACAAATTACACTAATTGCCCATATAAATGAATGGAATCATGGCGGCGTGTTTTAATTTGTGCGTGGAAAGAGTACAGTAAAACACGCACATGCGCAACGCCCAATGTGCAACTGCGTGCGTATATGTGTGCACGCCCATTTGACACCAACTTTGCAGCTGTATACCTTGCGTGAAAGCATCAGTTGTAGGGCCGCCGCAGGGTCATACACTGGGGTAAACTACTTCGCATTGCATTTTGCAAACCAGCTTTGCTTCTAATGGTAGAGTTGGAAGGGACCTCCAGGGTCATCGGGTCCAACTCCCTGCTCAGTGCGGGATCACTAAATCATCCCAGACAGATGTCTGTCCAGCCTGTTTTTGGCAGCAGCGAGGTACATTGGGGTGTTCACCTCCATGTGGCACTCACAGCGCTCTCTGGGTCACAATTCTCTTCTCCGCCTCGCTCCTTCTGCAGCTGACCTCTCACAGACACTTCATGGACTCCTTGACAGCTTACATGAACCCAGCCACCTCGTCCCTCTCACTTCTGTCTCGGATGGCGAAAGCATGCTCTTTTCTCCGCTTTTAACTCTGCCTTTTTTTCTTGGTCAAAGAGCATTTTTACTCTCTCCCTTTTTTAACACCTCTTTTGTCATCCCCGTCACCCATAGGAGAACCCTCCTTTTATCTGCTTTCCGTGTCTCACCGCTACACGCTGCTTTTCCACACCCTGCCCCCCTCAGAGCATGCGTTTTCTATTTCTGACATTCCAGCACACAGGTCATTCTCATACCTTTGCACACACACACAGGTCATTCTATACCTTCTCGCACACAGGTCATTCTTATACCTTCCATCACACAGGTCATTCTTATACCTTCCCGCACACACAGGTCATTCTTATACCTTCCAGCACACAGGTCATTCTCATACCTTCCCACACACACAGGCCATTCTTATACCTTCCCGCACACAGGTCACTCTTATACCTTCCCGCACACACAGGTCATTCTTATACCTTCCCACACACACAGGTCATTCTTATACCTTCCCGCACACAGGTCATTCTTATACCTTCCCGCACACAGGTCATTCTTATACCTTCCCGCACACACAGGTCATTCTTATACCTTCCCGCACACACAGGTCATTATTATACCTTCCTGCACACACAGGTCATTCTTATACCTTCCCACACACAGGTCATTCTTATACCTTCCCGCACACACAGGTGATTCTTATACCTTCCCGCACACACAGGTCATTCTTATACCTTTCCGCACACAGGTCATTCTTATACCTTCCCGCACACACAAGTCATTCTTATACCTTCCCCCACACACAGGTCATTCTTATACCTTCCTTCTTGGTCAAAGGGCATCTTTTCTCTCTACATTCTTTAACATGTCTTTTGTTATCCCAGTCACCCATAAAAGTATCCTCCTTTTATCTGCTTTCCGTATCTTACACTACAGTTCCACACCCTACCCCCCTAAGAGCATAGGTTTTTTTTAACTCTGACCTTCCATCACACAGGTCACTCTCATACCTTCCTGTGCACACAGGTCATAGGTCATTCTCATACCTTCCAGCACACATAGGGAACTCTCATACCTTCCCCCACACAGAGGTCAGTCTTATACCTTCTTAAACACACAGGTCATTCTTATACTTTTTCGCACACATAGGTCACTCTCATAACTTTTCGTACACACTGGTCACTCTCATACCTTCTAGCACACACAGGTCACTCTCATACCTTTCCGCACACACAGGCCACTCCTATCGCTTCCTGCACACACAAATCTTTCTCATACCTTCCTGCACACACAGGTCATTCTCATACCTTCCTGCACACACAGGTCACTCTTACACCTTCCCACACACAGGTCACTCTCATACCTTCCCATGCACACAGGTCACTCTCATACCTTCCTGCACGCACAGGCCACTCTTATATCTTACTGTGGACACAGGTCATTCTCATAACTTCCTGCACACACAGGTCATTCTTATTCCTTCCCGCACACACAGGTCACTCGCATACCTTTCCACATACACAGGTCACTCTCATACCTTTCTGCACACACAGGCCACTCTCATATCTTCCTGTGGACAAAGGTCATTCTCATACCTTCTTGCACACACAGGGCACTCTTATATCTTCCTGTGGACACAGGTCATTCTCATAACTTCCTGCACACACAGGTCATTCTTATTCCTTCCCACACACAGGTCACTCACATACCTTTCCATATACACAGGTCACTCTCATACCTTTCTGCACACACAGGCCACTCTCATATCTTCCTGTGAACACTGGTCATTCTCATACCTTCTTGCACACACAGGCCACTCTTATATCTTCCTGCACACACAGGTCACTCTTATATCTTCCTGCACACACAGGTCATTCTTATTCATGCCTGCACACAGGTCACTCTCATACCTTCACGTACACACAGATCATTTTCATACCTTCACGCATACACAGGTCATTCTCATACATTCCCGCGCACACAGGTCACTCTCATACCTTCCCACACACACAGGTCACTCTCATACCTTCCCACACACACAGGTCATTTTCGTACACAGGTCACTCTCATAGATTACTGTGTTCCAAGGCACAACAAGCACATTCAATGTTTTCTTAAAGGACTACAATATTGGTGTTAAACCCCTTAGTGACCACAGGTGGCCTATTTTATGCCTTAGGACTCGCAATTTCATGGGAAAAAGAAAAGATCTGGAACTACCTAGCCTACATGGCTTTTTAAATCGTGGTAAGCAAGTATCCCACGCCCACATGAAATGTCGCTGTGAGCGCAAAAAAGGAGACTAAAATGAGCTTAAAGTGCAAAGTTCAGGTGGGAAGCCGCTCTAAATGACAAAGTGATTTTTATCATCACATTTCAAAAACCATAACTTATTGCCACAGCCGTATGAGGGCTTGTTCTCCTGCATGTTTGAATGAATTATACGAATTGCCCATTTCAATGAATGGAATCATGGTTGCATGTTTTTTTGCATGTACAAATGCCCACGATTTTTGCGTGCAAAGAGTACAGCAAAAGAGGCACGTGCGCACGCAAATACGCAACGCCCAATGTGCAACTGTCAACGTAAATCTGTGCACGGCCGGGAGACACCATCCATGCAGCTGCATACCTTGCCTGAAAGCATCAGTTGTAGGGCTGCCGCAGGATCATACGGGGCGCTGGTGTAGACTACTTCAAGCTCCACATTGCATTTTGCAAACCCGCTTTGCTTCCCCCTTTTTTCGTAGAGTACTAGAATAGTAGAGTTGGAAGAAACCTCCACGGTCATCGGGTCCAACCCCCTGCTCAGTGCAGGATCACTAAATCATCCCAGACAGATGTCTGTCCAGCCTGTTTTTGGCAGCAGCGAGGTACATTGGGGTGTTCACCTCCATGTGGCACTCACAGCGCTCTCTGGGTCACAATTCTCTTCTCCGCCTCGCTCCTTCTGCAGCTGACCTCTCACAGACACTTCATGAACTCCTTGACAGCTTACATGAACCCAGCCACCTCGTCCCTCTCACTTCTGTCTCGGATGGCAAGAGTACTCTCTTCTCTCCGCTTTTTTTCATTCTTGGTCAAAAAACATTTTTTTCTCTCCCTTTTTTAACACCTCTTTTTTATCCCAGTCACCCATAGGAGAACCCTCTTTTTATCTGCTTTCCATGTTTCACCGCTACACGCTACTTTTCCACACCCTGCCCCCCTCAGAGCATGCGTTTTCTATATCTGACCCTCCATCACACAGGTCATTCTTATACCTTCCCGCACACACAGGTCATTCTTATACCTTCCCGCACTCACAGGTCATTCTTATACCTTCCCACACACACAGGTCATTCTTATACCTTCCCGCACACACAGGTCACTCTTATACCTTCCCACACACACAGGTCATTCTAATACCTTCCCACACACACAGGTCATTCTAATACCTTCCCACACACACAGGTCATTCCTATACCTTCCCGCACACACAGGTCATTCTTATACCTTCCCCCACACACAGGGCATTCTTCTACCTTCCCCCACACACAGGTCATTCTTATACCTTCCCCCACACACAGGCCATTCTTATACCTTCCCGCACACACAGGTCATTCTTATACCTTCCCGCACACACAGGTCATTCTTATACCTTCCCGCACACACAGGTCATTCTTATACCTTCCCGCACACACAGGCCATTCTTATACCTTCCCCCACACACAGGTCATTCTTATACCTTCCCGCACACACAGGTCATTCTTATACCTTCCTGCACACACAGGTCATTCTTATACCTTCCCGCACACACAGGTCATTCTTATACCTTCCCACACACACAGGTCACTCTTATACCTTCCCCCACACACAGGTCACTCTTATACCTTCCCGCACACACAGGTCATTCTTATACCTTCCCGCACACACAGGTCATTCTTATACCTTCCCCCACACACAGGTCATTGTTATAACTTCCATTACACAGGTCATTCTTATACCTTCCCCCACACACAGGCCATTATTATACCTTCCCCCACACACAGGGCATTCTTCTACCTTCCCCCACACACAGGTCATTCTTATACCTTCCCGCACACACAGGTCATTCTTATTCCTTCCCACACACACAGGCCATTCTTATACCTTCCCACACACACAGGTCATTCTTATACCTTCCCGCACACACAGGTCATTCTTATACCTTCCCACACACACAGGTAATTCTTATACCTTCCCGCGCACACAGGTAATTCTTATACCTTCCCGCACACACAGACCATTCTTATACCTTCCTGCACACACAGGTCATTCTTATACCTTGCTGCACAGACAGGTCATTCTTATACCTTCCTGCACACACAGATCATTCTTATTCCTTCCTGCACACACAGGTCATTCTTATACCTTCCCGCACACATAGGTCATTCTTATACCTTCCCACACACAGGTCATTCTTATACCGTCCCGCACACATAGGTCATTCTTATACCGTCCCACACACACAGATCATTCTTATTCCTTCCCGCACACACAGGTCATTCTTATGCCTTCCCGCACACACAGCTAAATTTGTAAAGTAACCAGGCAGCAGCTGATGATTTTTTATAAAGATAGAAAAAAACTTTTATTCCTCCATAAAAGTCAGACTGGCGACGTTTCGGTTTCCACTGAAACCTTTCTCAAGCTGCTGCCTGGTTACTTTACAAATTTAGCTGTGCTTGGTTTTTGGATCCGGACCACACCAGGCTCTTGCATGTTTCTCCCCATATCCACAACAGATGATTTTCTGGTGGAATCCGGAGTTAGTCTTTCAACTCTGGTGAGTGCTGTGGTTACATTAACTTCTTTTGGAATTTCCTGCACACACAGGTCATTCTTATACCTTCCCGCACACACAGGTCATTCTTATACCTTCCCGCACACACAGGTCATTCTTATGCCTTCCTGCACACACAGGTCATTCTTATACCTTCCCGCACACACAGGTCACTCTTATACCTTCCCGCACACACAGGTCATTCTTATACCTTCCCGCACACACAGGTCTTTCTTATACCTTCCCGCACACACAGGTCACTCTCATACTTTCCCGCACACACAGGTCATTTTTATGAGGTTGCGCATGGGCTGAGGAGAGTGAGCGGTTGCACACAGGCGGAGAAGAGTAAGCAGTTTCGCACGGACGGAGGAGAGTGAGCGGTTGTGCACAGGCGGTGGCGTGTTTGGAGTATGATCTAGTCTATATTCACTACTTCCAGAAGTAAATTGTAGATCCCTAATAGGATGAGCTCCATGCCTGATAATGTCGTCCAGTGTGCTACTTGTGCAATGTATGCAGTCCTTGATTAGCCGATCGAGGGTGCATACTGTTGGACAAGATGCGTGCTCATCGTACATTTGGAAACCCAAATCCTGGATCTAAATGAGCGACTGGCAACACTCAGATCCATTGACAACATGGAAAGGAGTTTGCTGCTTACTGAGCAGGCGCTCGCTGGGGTAGAGGTGGGGGAGGATGGTGGTACAGAAGAGCAGGGGGAGCAAGCAGTCAGCTAGGTGACAGATAGAAGGAGGGACAGAGGGAAAAGAACCAGGGAGGCTAGTCCTGAAGTGGTATAACCCAACAAGTTTGCAACATTGGCAGATGAGGGGATGCTATTTCAAAGCCAGCACCGCTGCAGCACGACATGCCCTCTGAACTCCATGGAGATGACTGCTGCAGTGAGATGGGGACGGGGAGTGCAGGGCAGGCTACACAGATCATGGTGGTGGGGGACTCAATTATAAGGGGGACAGATAGGGCAATCTGCCATTAAGACCGGGATCGTCAAACGGTGTGTTATCTTCCTGGTGCCCGAGTTTGACACATCGCAGATCGGATTGACATATTACTGGGAGGGGCTGGTGAGGATCCAGCGGTCATTGTGCACATTGGCACCAATGAATAAATTAGAGGTCAATGGAGGGCCCTCAAAAATGATTTCAGGGACTTAGGGTCCAAGCTTAGGGCGAGGACCTCCAGGGTAGTTTTCTCGGAAATACTACCTGCACTTAAAGCCACACTAGAAAGGCAGCAGGATCTTAGGGAGGTAAACAAGTGGCTCCAGAGTTGGTGTAAGAAGGAGGGATTTGGGTTCCTGGAGAACTGGGCTGACTTTGCTGTCGGCTACAGGCTCTACCGTAGGGATGGGCTGCATCTTAATGGGGAGGGTGCAGGTTGGTGGAGAACATGGTTAGAAGGCTGGAGGAGTGTTTAAACTAGGGACTGGCGGGGAGAACAAAAAGAGAAACAGGGGGGTAGACAGGGTAGATAGTGACCTGGGGCCAAGTAATGGGAATGTGGGTTGAGCAGGGGTTGGGGTTAGTATAGTTAGAACTGACAGAACAGCCAATAGTACCATTAGTAGCAAAATGAATTTAAAGAACAAAAACAGCCATAGAAATTGTATGGCAATGAATGCAAGAAGTCTGATTGGCAAAGTGGTCAAACTTGAAGCGAGAATGACTGATAAAAATTACGATATAGTGGGAATAACAGAAACATGGCTTGATGATAAGTGCGATTGGGCGGTGAATTTACAGGGTTACAATCTCTTCAGAAGAGATCAGGGGGAACAGAAAGGGGGAGGGGCGTGTATGTACTTTAAATCCTACCTAATGCTGAGCCTATGGGAAGATATAGGTGCAGGAGATGAACACATGGAATCTCTGTGGGTAGAAATACAGGGAGAAAAAAATAAAATACCGATAGGGGTTTTCTATAGACCACCAAAAGCAACAGAAGAAACTGAAAACTTATTATTAAGGCAGATAGAAGAGGTGTCAAACCGCAATGAAGTAATTATTATGGGGGACTTTAATTATCCGGATATAATATGGAAAAACGAAACCTGCAAATCTCACAAGGGTGATACGTTTTTGAGAATAATTAAAGATAACTACCTTAAACAACTGGTGCAGGAGCCAACTAGAGGGAGGCCCACTCGGGACTTATTATTAACTAACAAACCGGACCAAATAATGGGGGTGCAGGTTAAGGGACACTTGGGAAATAGTGACCACAATATAATTAATTTCCAGCTTTCATTCATTAAGTAACTATATTTTAACATCCCCCCCCACACAGGTCACTCTTATACCTTTTTGCACACACAAGTCACTCTCATATATTCCCCCACACAGGTCACTCTCATACATTCCCCCACACACATGTAATTCTCACACCTTCCCCCCCCCCCCCCCCACAGGTCATTCTCATACCTTCCCCCACACACAGGTCATTCTCATACCTTTCCCACACACACAGGTCATTCTCATACCTTCCTTCACACACAGGCCACTCTTATATCTTCCTGTGGACACAGGTCACTCTGATACCTTCCTGCACACACAGGTAATTCTCATACCTTTCCACATACACAGGTCACTCTCATACCTTACCACACACACAGGTCACTCTCATACCTTACCACACACACAGGTCACTCTCATACCTTCCTGCACACACAGGTCACTCTCATACCTTCCTGCACACACAGGTCACTCTCATACGTTCACCCACAAACAGGTCACTTGCATACCTTTCCACATACACTGGAAATTCTCATACCTTCCTGCACACACAGGTCATTCTCATACCTTCCTGCACACACAGGCAATTCTCATTCCTCCTCGCACACACAGGTCACTCTTATACCTTTCCACACACACAGGTCACTCGCATACCTTCCCACACACAGGTCATTCTCATACCTTTCCACACACAGGTCATTCTCATACCTTTCCGCACATGCAGGTCACTTTCATACTTTCCTGCACACACAGGTCACTCTTATACCTTCCTGCATACACAGGTCACTGTCATACCTTCCTGCACACAAGGTCACTGTCATACGTTCACCCACAAACAGGTCACTGGCATACCTTTCCACATACACTGGAAATTCTCACACCTTCTTGCACACACAGGCCACTCTTATATCTTCCTGTGGACACAGGTCATTCTCATACCTTCCTGCACACACAGGCAATTCTCATTCCTTCTTGCACACACAGGTCACTCTTATACCTTTCCACACACACAGGTCACTCTCATACCTTCCCACACACAGTCATTCACATACCTTCCCACACACAGTCATTCACATACCTTCCCACACACAGTCATTCTCATACCTTTCCACACATAGGTCACTCTCATACCTTTCCGCACACGCAGGTCACTTTCATACTTTCCTGCACACACAGGTCACTCTCATACCTTCCTGCACACACAGGTCACTCTCATACCTTTCCGCACACGCAGGTCACTTTCATACTTTTCTGCACACACAGGTCACTCTCCTACCTTCCCACACACACAGGTCATTTTCATACATTCCCACATACACAGGTCACTCTCTTAGATTGCTATGTTTCAAGGCACAACCGGCACGTTCAATATTTTCTAAAAGGACTAGAATATTGGTGTTAAACCCCTTAGTGACCACAGGTGGCCTATTTTATGCCTTAGGACTGGCAATTTCATGGGAAAAAGAACAGATCTGGAACTAACTAGCGTACATGGCTTTTTAAGCCATGTATCCCACGCCCATATGAAATGTCCTTGTCAGCGCAAAAAAGTACAGTAACATGAGCTAAAATGTGTGCGATAGTGCAAACTTCACGTGGGAGGCCGCCCTAAATGACAAAGTGAGTTTCATCATCACATTTCAAAAACCATAACTTATTGCCACAGCCGTATGAGGGCTTGTTTTTATTTGGGACAAGTTGTACTTTTTCATGGCACCACTCGGGGTTAAATATAATGTGTTATGGAACTTTTTTTTACATCTTTTGGGGGTGAGGCAGATGAAAAAAAGTGCAGAAATTCCACCATTGTTTTTGGGCTTTTATTGTTGCTTCGCTCACCATTTGGTAAAAATGACACAATAACTTTATCGGGATCTTCACGACTTCTGCAGTATCAAGTTTGCAATGAAAACATGTTTTTAAAGAAAAGCAATTGAATCTGCATCTCACGCATTCTAATACCCGTAACATCTTTATTTTCCTGCCGGCGGGGCCCTATGAGGTCTTGTTTTTTTTGGGAAGAGTGGTAGTTTTTATTGGTACCAGTTTGAGTAACATGGGACTCTTGGATTGCTTTTTATTTTTCTGAGTCAAACAAAAGAAAAATAACAATTCCAGGATTATTTTTTAAAACCCATTTTACGACGCTCAGCACGTAGATAAATACCTGATATTTCCATTGTCTGGGTCGGTATGAATGCGGTAATACCTGTTATGTGTTGCTTTTTTACTTTGGTATTTTAGCCATTTAAAACTTTTTGTTTGTGGGGAAGAATGCATATATCACTGCCTGTACTTTCAACACTACTGGTAGTTCCGTCAGTGCTAATAATCCCTCTAACGCTGTTATTATCATTACTGCTGATGCTCTTTATGCAGGGACTGCAATCACTCCATATACTTTCATCACTGCTGATACTGTGCAAGTACTCCCTCCAACACTGTTACAACTACACTTTGGAGCCTCCCAAGCTAGAGGCAGCCCAACAGGGTACTAGAGCCTCCATGCCCACCTGTCTCATATCTTATAACCAAGCTAGAGGCAGTACAACAGGGTACTAGAGCCTCCATGCCCACCTGTCTCATATCTTATAACCAAGCTAGAGACAGCCCAACAGGGTACTAGAGCCTCCATGCCCACCTGTCTCATATCTTATAACCAAGCTAGAGACAGCCCAACAGGGTACTAGAGCCTCCATGCCCACCTGTCTCATATCTTATAACCAAGCTAGAGACAGCCCAACGTATCAAATCTTGCATCCAGGATAGAAGCAGATGGTGTCTGTGTGGCTCACTTGCAGAACTCCAACCTCTCCTCTTGCAAGACAAGAACAGGACTCTCTTGCAAAACACCTTGCATACACATATATACAAAGCTTGATCACGTGACAAACAACACGCTACATTTTCCAGACATCTCACATACTAGACAGTTAACCCATTCAGTGCTGCAGCTATGCAATATGTAGTGTCCCAACGGGCACTACAAAACACACACATCACACAGTCTTGTCTTACCTGTCTGTATGCCATCCTTGGATACAGAAGGTGCCATCTGTGGGAGAGACCCTGTGTCTCCCCGCTTCTGCTCTAAGCAATGAGCTCGTCCCTGATTTCAGCTGGCTCATCATTGGCTGACAGACTGGTTTAAACTTACTGGTGCAAAGCCCAAGGGCAAGGAAGCAGCTCTATTAATCCCTATACAGGAGGAGAAGTTGAGAAAGTGCAGGAAGGAAAAGGAGAGGTGATAAATAGAAGAAGAAAGAGCAATTAGTCGTTCTCAGAGTTAGAAAGGAGGAGGACGTCAGACAGATAGAGTGAGCAGTGCAACACAGTTTTCCCCAAGGTCGAACGCGGTTAACACCCGTCCCCTTGGCATCCCACAGCAGAAGACGAGAAGACTCTCTCCGGGATCCACTTCTACAAAAATAGTCATAAATTTCCAGTGAAGTCAAAGCCGTGATCAGTCTTCTAGCTACTTATCCTTCTGCTTCAGTTATTCTTCAGTTCATCTAAATCAATTCTTCAGTCAAATCTACCAGTGGGTAAATTGTCTAGTTCGTTAATCTACAGTAAATATAACAGAGAGAGCGTTGAAGTTCAAGTGTCATCAATGCAACTGTACTTTGCCTGCTTGCTGCACCTGTATCCCTGTTCAACTACGTTTTCCCAAGTACTGTAATCCACTGTGGTCATTGCAAATTACCCAAATTAGTAAATCTGCTCACTCTCGGATTACAAAATAACTGGACTCGTCTCCGATATTTCTACAGCATATCATCCGGATTGTCCAATTGGAGTGTAGCGTCACCGCGACAAAGACTAGGCCTCTGGCCATACGCACAGTAAGTGTATTGGGGTGTTACACAATACACATCCCATTCATGCAACATGAAAGACACTGACAACACAGAGGCACAAGACAAATGCATGCATACGTTATGGAGGGGCCCTGGTAACTCTGGGCCACTACACTTGTACTGTTATCATTGCTGGTATTCCCGGTAGTGCGAGTTCTTCCTCCTGTGGTATAGCTGGTGCTCCCCTCCCTGGTACTTGCATCACTGCCTGCACTGCGATGTTATTTCTGTAAATAAGTGGAGTTTCATGGTTTCAGCACTCATTCGAAGGTCTAAGGATCTTCAAACATAAGCAGGAGTTTCTGGCAGTAAACAGAAAGTCACGGCAAACACTTCTAGCAAACTTCTTTGTTTCTTAAAGCAAACCCCTTTGTTGATCCTGACTTACTTTTCAAGGATGCATATTAAGTAAAGTGCAGTAATTAAGGTTGTGCAATCCGGCTGATGTCTTCACTGCTATAAGGACACATGTAGGTCTTTACGTGTAGAATAAGGCTGCTTTCACATGTTTGCTGATACTTTTGTTCGGAGGTTCTGTCCAGATCCGGTGCAGAATACCAGAAGACAAATCACTGCATGCAGCGCTTTTTCTTCTGGTACAATGCCGGACAGCCCAGCAAAAACCAAACGGACCCTGTTATAGTCAGTGGGGTCCATTCAGCGCTGTATGGTTCCGTCATAAGGGAACCCCGACACAGATGTGAAGGGGATGAAGCCCATCCGCACGCAGAGACCATGTGGTGCTCCGTCCAATCCTCACATCCACTGTATCCCAGCTTCCTCCAGTGCTGGTGCTTTCTTCACCAGTATTCACATCATTGCTGATAGTGTCCCGATCTTCCGGATTGCCTCTGATGTACTGTTATTTACTTGCCTTAGTCAGGTCTAGCCCGTATTCCCATGGGGGAGTGCGGTTACAATCCGTGAAAAACGGATTGATTTTTCTTGCAATTTTTCATGCATGAGTGTCATCTGTTTTTTTTTTGCACAGGGTAAAAAAATGGTAAAGTCCGCTGGTGCAAGCACTGAGTCATGGCTGACTACTAAGGTGAGATCACATGGTGATGTTCTCCTGGCAGACTGTTTTTGCAGGGTCATTTGCCATCGCCTTCCCAAGTACTCATTTTAGTGACCTCAGAAGGATGGAAGGCTGAGTCCAGCTTGAGCCGGCTACCTGAACCACGTGGGGATTGCACCTGCAACCTTCAGGTCATGAGTGAGAGCTTAGGACTTAACACTGCACCACACAATGTCCCAAATAATGTTCTCTATGTCCCAACCAACAGAAAACTCCCAAAAAAGGTCTTTGGAGTGCACATACACCATTTATTTTGCTATCTCCGCCCATGCTGAATCCTTTAATTATGAAATATCTCTGTCCGCCGCTGCAGCTAGTTCGAGTGCACAGGGCCACAGAAGGAGAAGGCGGCCTGAGACTGAATGGCTCTGCCCTGAGTCCCACTGCCATAGTGGTTGGGACTTGGCATTTCAGTGGGGCCTGGGCTGCCCTTGAGAGACCATTAAATGCCCTTGGGCAATGCTTTAAAATTAAAAAACAAGGATACTCCCCTCCACTGATGCCACTGTCTGTCCACTCTCCCCGGCCTTCCAGTGATTGGTCACATGCAGTCCAAGCACATGACCCGCTGTGGCCTACCTGACCTTAGTATGATTGAGGCCAGGGATTGACGGCAGCAGGCCATGTGGTTAGTCTGCATGGCAGCCAGGAGACCAGAGGAGAACCGAGTGGCAAGGAATGGAGTGGCAGAAGTGAGTATCCTTGTTTTATTATTTTGTAATATAAAAAACTGACATTATTACACTGCCGGGAATAAAAGGAGGCATTAATAGACTATGAGGGCATGAAAGATGGCCATTATTATACTGTAGGGCAGAAAAGGGGCATTATCACACTTTAGGGGCGTGGAACAGGGTATTATTACACTGCGGGGCATTAAATAGGACATTATTACAGTATGGGGGCATGAAAAGGGTCATTATTATACTGTAGGGCATGAAATTTGATATTATTACACTGTGGAGCCTGAAAGAGGGCATTATTACTCTGTATGAGCATGATGATTCAGTGGGGGTGTAAGGGGGCACTATTACTTTGTGGGTAACACTAAAATCAGCACTTACTATTTGGGGAGTACAGGGAGCACAAAAGGGGGATACTTTTACTGTTTGGGAAATTATGGATGCCATTATTACTGTCTGGGGTGCAGCGTCCCTTAGGGAGACCCTGGACACCTGACATACGTGGGGAGCTGGGAGGGTAAAGTGATGGCTTGTCACAGCAGCACTTACTAAACTACTTTCCTGGAGGGATACACGCAGTCAAGGCCAGAGTGGATACACGCAGTCAGGGCCAGAGTATTACTGGAGGCCACTGTAGACGTCCCTATGGTAGGGAATGCCGATAACATAGGAAAATGTGGGTTGTAGTTGTCACTGGTGACACCACCATTCCTACACACCTTCGGCGGGGAATAAATGCAGACAGAGACAGTCTTTGAGTATCACGGGCCCCTAGGAACGGTTAGGGTCCGGCACAAACCTTTACTTGCAAACCTGAAGAGATTACACAAGGCAGTTCACTTTAAGACTTTACAGTGCAGGCAAATGACTTTCCAACATAATAAAGACTATTTTCTTGCAGTACCTCCGCCCTGACTCAGAGACGTGTGGGTGTGACAGTATAAGGGTGTACCTCTACGCGGTGATCCTGGCTCTAGACGGCCACATAGGAAAATTAGACAGAGAGGTAGCACCTCTGCACTGGCCTTGTCAGAAGAAGTGGTTAGTTACAATTGCTCTCTCACTATTTGGAGACTGACTTCACTCACATCCAGAAACTATGGGAAATCTCTCCTCCTCTTCCATCTTCACCACAAGGAAGCTGAAGGTGCTTCCATGTGGCTCTGTGTTAGGTGGCAGACAAGGGGGAAGATCTGCTACCCCAGAAGATGGAACCCCTTTCCCGCTCTCAGTCACTCCTATTTATATCCTCTCTCATATCACATGACATGACAGACTTATACATTTACATGCAGACTTTGATTTTATTAAAGTTAACCTCTCAAGAGCCGCAGCGGTGCAACACACACTGGAAATGACAAGACAGATTATGTACAGTGCATCCACATAAGACCAACAAGTATGACGTTTATGGAGGGACCAGGATGATGTGCTGGGCCACTACAGATTCCCCCCTACTTAAGAATAAGCCGACCCGGATGCCTTGTAGTGGTGCAGTACACAGAAGGGCCTGCAGTGGGCTGCAGACAGGACTTCTGGTGCAAGGGTTAACACAAAGGGGTGGAGCAGGAACTAGAAAAGGGCCAGTTCCTGCCAGAATCAAGAGGGAGAGAGGACCAGTGCAGCAGAGCCAAGGTGCTGCAGGCTGGTGGCCTAACAAAGGGCAGAGTCCGACAGGGACGACAACCCTGGACTCATACCTGAGAGACAGCTCAGGGCAGCTGAAGGGGACGACAACCCTAACCTCAAGCACCCAGGTGGGGTGCTTATATGGACTCTGTTTTCGGTTGTATGCTGTTTGCTTTGAAATAAAGTCTGGCAGGAGCCAGAGATAAAGAAATCCAGGTGGCGCTGCTGTCACTGTGCCGGGAGGGGGAGCGGTGTAAGTGCAGGTCCTGCAGGGGGCGCTGCTGTCACCCTGTTAGGAGAGGGAGCGGTGTGAGTGCAGGTCCTGCAGGTGGTGCTACTGTCACCATGTTAGGAGGGTGAGCGGTGTGAGTGCAAGTCCTACAGGGGCCGCCTCGGTCACTGTTAGGAGGGTGAGCGGTGTGAGTGCAAGTCCTGCAGGTGCCGCCTCGGTCACTGTTAGGAGGGTGAGCGGTGTGAGTGCAGGTCCTGCAGGGGCCACCTCGGTCACTGTTAGGAGGGTGAGCGGTGTGAGTGCAAGTCCTACAGGGGCCGCCTCGGTCACTGTTAGGAGGGTGAGCGGTGTGAGTGCAAGTCCTGCAGGGGCCGCCTCGGTCACTGTTAGGAGGGTGAGCGGTGTGAGTGCAAGTCCTGCAGGGGCCGCCTCGGTCACTGTTAGGAGGGTGAGCGGTGTGAGTGCAAGTCCTGCAGGGGCCGCCTCGGTCACTGTTAGGAGGGTGAGCGGTGTGAGTGCAAGTCCTGCAGGGGCCGCCTCGGTCACTGTTAGGAGGGTGAGCGGTGTGAGTGCAAGTCCTGCAGGGGCCGCCTCGGTCACTGTTAGGAGGGTGAGCGGTGTGAGTGCAAGTCCTGCAGGGGCCGCCTCGGTCACTGTTAGGAGGGTGAGCGGTGTGAGTGCAAGTCCTGCAGGGGCCGCCTCGGTCACTGTTAGGAGGGTGAGCGGTGTGAGTGCAAGTCCTGCAGGGGCCGCCTCGGTCACTGTTAGGAGGGTGAGCGGTGTGAGTGCAAGTCCTGCAGGGGCCGCCTCGGTCACTGTTAGGAGGGTGAGCGGTGTGAGTGCAAGTCCTGCAGGGGCCGCCTCGGTCACTGTTAGGAGGGTGAGCGGTGTGAGTGCAAGTCCTGCAGGGGCCGCCTCGGTCACTGTTAGGAGGGTGAGCGGTGTGAGTGCAAGTCCTGCAGGGGCCGCCTCGGTCACTGTTAGGAGGGTGAGCGGTGTGAGTGCAAGTCCTGCAGGGGCCGCCTCGGTCACTGTTAGGAGGGTGAGCGGTGTGGGTGCAAGTCCTGCAGGTGGCGCTGCTGTCCCTGTGCAGGGAGGTGGACCGCTGTGAGCTCAGCATCCTGCAGGTGGCGCTGCTGTCTCCGTGTTAGGAGGGGGAGCGGTGTGAGTGCAGGTCCTGCAGGGGGCGCTCTTGTCACCGTATTAGGGGGAGCAGTGTGAGTGCAGGTCCTGCAGGGGGCGCTCTTGTCACCGTAATAGGGGGAGCGCTGTGAGTGCAGGTCCAGCAGGGGGCGCTCCTGTCACCGTAATAGGGGGAGCGCTGTGAGTGCAGGTCCAGCAGGGGGCGCTCCTGTCACCGTAATAGGGGGAGCGCTGTGAGTGCAGGTCCTGCGGGGGGCGCTCCTGTCACCGTAATAGGGGGAGCGCTGTGAGTGCAGGTCCTGCGGGGGGCGCTCCTGTCACCGTAATAGGGGGAGCGCTGTGAGTGCAGGTCCTGCGGGGGGCGCTCCTGTCACCGTAATAGGGGGAGCGGTGTGAGTGCAGGTCCTGCGGGGGGCGCTCCTGTCGCCGTATCAGGGGGAGCGGTGTGAGTGCAGGTCCTGCGGGGGGCGCTCCTGTCGCCGTATCAGGGGGAGCGGTGTGAGTGCAGGTCCTGCGGGGGGCGCTCCTGTCACCGTAATAGGGGGAGCGGTGTGAGTGCAGGTCCTGCGGGGGGCGCTCCTGTCGCCGTATCATGGGGAGCGGTGTGAGTGCAGGTCCTGCGGGGGGCGCTCCTGTCGCCGTATCATGGGGAGCGGTGTGAGTGCGGGTCCTGCGGGGGGGGGGGGTCCGCTCCTGTCGCTGTATCAGGGGGAGCGGTGTGAGTGCGGGTCCTGCTGGGGGCGCTGCTGTCGCCGTATTAGGGGGAGCGGTGTGAGTGCGGGTCCTGCGGGGGGCGCTCCTGTCACCGTATTAGGGGGAGCGGTGTGAGTGCAGGTCCTGCGGGGGGCGCTCCTGTCGTTGTATCAGGGGGAGCGGTGTGAGTGCGGGTCCTGCTGGGGGCGCTGCTGTCGCCGTATTAGGGGGAGCGGTGTGAGTGCGGGTCCTGCGGGGGGCGCTCCTGTCGCCGTATCATGGGGAGCGGTGTGAGTGCAGGTCCTGCGGGGGGCGCTCCTGTCACCGTATTAGGGGGAGCGGTGTGAGTGCAGGTCCTGCGGGGGGCGCTCCTGTCGCCGTATCATGGGGAGTGGTGTGAGTGCAGGTCCTGCGGGGGGCGCTCCTGTCCCCATGCAGGGAGGTGGACCGCTGTGAGTGCAGCGTCCTGCAGGTGGTGCTGCCGTCCCCGTGCCGGGAGGGGGAGCGGGTCCCCTGCAGTACACACATGCGGCCGCACGGGGTCCTCGCTGAGCAGGCCAGCAGGTGTGTCCTCATCAGTGATAACGGCGGGGGAGGAGAGCAGTGATCTCCGGCGGACAGTCCCGGCCGGTGCCCGTCGTCTGGTGATGGCAGCTGTCTGCGGCGGCCCTCCTCCTCCCGGCTGTGTGGGCGGGCGCGGACGCTCCTGATCTTGGCCCTTCCTGGCTGCAGCTCCACATGCGGACCGTTATCCTCGGGGGGTGCTGTGTGCTCCCGGCTTCCCGCTCCGCCATCGGATGTGCCTGCGCCCGACTACTATGGTGAAGCTCCCGGCGCTCACCCCCTACTGGCCGCTCATCCGCTTCCTCGTGCCGCTCGGCATCACCAACATCGCCATCGACTTCGGGGAGCAGGTAGGCTGCGGCGGCGGGGGTACCGTAGTCCTCCGACTAGAGGCGCCGGAGAAATGGCAGAGTGGAGGGGCTGCCGGGGGGACGGGTTAATAGCCGCTATCACACCCGGTGCCGCCGCTCACACTAGACACGGTGTCCATGCACAACACATACTACATACATACATACATGTGAACAGGCACATACACAGCCCTGCTACATAGCTCTACTACATACACACAGCGTTCACATACATGCATGTCCCCGGGGCACACACAGCTGTGCAACATACACACCTACAGCCCTGCTACATACGTGCAAACACACAAACTCCTACAGCTCTGCAGCATTTACATACGTACATACACACACACAGCTCTGCTACATACGTGCAAACACACAAACTCCTACAGCTCTGCAGCATTTACATACGTACACACACACAGCTCTGCTACATGCACACTTACATCACACACACAGCTCTGCTACATGCACACTTACATCACACACACACACTGCAGCTGCAATGTTAAAAACTGACTTATTACCACTAAGTCCCCCCTATCCAGGAGCATTAATACAGGACCCCCTGCAGCTCCTCCTGGTTACATGTATATGACATCTCCGGTCCTGCTGCTACTGTTGTCTGTCCCTGTGTGTACAGAGGAGCACCGGACCCCCCTCCCTGCCTCTGGATGATCAGGCAGCTGTCAGGGGGGTCTGGATCTGCCGCACCCCCCCCTCCCTGCCTCTGCATGATAAGGTGCAGATGCTAATTTAGTTTTTAATAAAATTTTAGTCTAAATGCTAATTCAGTCTTACTGAAAACTGTTCTATAGTTAGAAAAATCCAGCGTCATCAGTGACCCCACAAGGATGTACCCTTACAGATCAGCTGGGTACACAAGTGCCCCTGCCACCCTCACCAGCTTGTCCTGCTCTGCATGTTGTACTTCTGTCCTGTTAGAGTAGAAGTCGTCTGCTGATACCTGAAGGACCATCTCCCTGCAGCTGTCACCAGAAGTCTCTGGACTACTTTAACCCCTTAGTGACCGGCCTGGACCTAGTGGTTTTTATAGTCGTATGGCAAGAGTTGGAACTCGCTGACATAGTTGTGAGGGCTTCTGTTTTGTGACAAGTAGTATTTGCCGGCCGGTCTGTATAATGTGGGGTGAACTTGTTACACTGTTGGGGGGGGGGGGGGGATGGGAAAAACTCTCAGAAATTCCTCCATTGATGTTGGGTTTTGTTTTAACAGTTTTCACTATTTGGTAAAATAACAACTTTCTTATCTGATCAGTTCAATTATGGCTATGAGATTATATATATATAATTATTTTATTTTTTACACGTCTTTAGAGAAAAACGATAGAATCGGCATGGCGCCGTCCTCATTATTCCGCCGCGGAGCTCTGTGAGGACTTGTTGGTGGGAGGAGTTGTGGCTTCTGGTACTAGTTGGAGGAACATGTGACTTTTGGATGCTCTTTAGTATGTTTTTGGGGGGTGAACAAAAGAAAAACAACACTGGCGTTAGTTTCTACGACTTTTTACAGCGTTCACCGTGTGCGATGCCCAAATCTTTTCATCATGAACGCGGTAATGCCAGAGATGTCCTGCGATGTTTAAATTTTTTTTTTTTTGTGGAAAAATGTGCAATATTTTTTTTCTTCTTTTTCTTCCTTTAAATTAAAGTTTATTCAGCACTTATATTTTTTTAGCCCCTTGAGGACTTGCAGATGCAATTGTTACTTGTGTACTTCATTCTACTAAGCCTATGACAGCCATGTATTTAGACTCCGCAGGAGGCGGGGTCTAACAGCCTGACTTGCATGGCGGCCTTTGTTGGGCTTCCGGCTGCCACGGGAAGCCATTGGTAACTTGTAATCACGTTGTAGGGTGCTGATGGGTGATATTAACCCCCCCCCCCCCCTCTGCTGCTTACAGGCTGCAGTTACTGTTGATTGTGGCATGTAAGGGGTTAAACTGCCAGGATCTGAGGGTTCTCCTGTCCCAGCAGTTAGAGCAGGAGCCTGGCTGTCAGTCAGCCAAGTCACCACCATAAAGGCTGCCTGCAGACGGCCGGGTTGGATCCCGCTGCGAGAATTCTCACAGTAGGACCCGACCCAAGCCCCTGCAGGGACCAACGCGGCACTTGCCTCTTCGGCGGCTCCGGCTCTTTGACGTGTCAGCTGCCGGCCAGCCGGCTGGGGAGTGACATCTTCTGTTCGAGCCCCGCACAGAAATAGTGCATGCTGCGATTTGTCTTCCGTGCGGACAAATCGTCTGCCTAGGATTGCGTTTTCTAACACAATCCTATGGCAGCTTCCACGGGCGGAAATTCTGCAGGAAATCCCACCACGGAATTAGTGTGTGTGTGTGTGTGTGTGTGTGTGTGTGTGTGTGTCTGTGTATATATATATGTGTGTGTGTGTGTCCGTCCGTCCGTCCGTCCGTCCGTCCGTCCGTGTGTGTGTCCATATATATGTGTGTGTGTCCGTCCGTCCGTCCGTGTGTGTGTGTGTGTGTGTGTGTGTGTGTGCTTCTAGCCCACTAATGACTGCTGTAAAAAGGTGCATGGGTGGTCACGAAGGGGTTAACCGCCCCATCAGCTTGCGTCCGGTCAGTGACGGCAGTGTCCCCTCCTTCATGTAACGGTGTCCCTGCCTGACAGTATAATCTCCCTGGCACAGTCATGCTAAGTGTCTTCTGTGCCCTGGCTGATTATGCAACGCAGTATTATGTAAACCGTTGACTCGCTGCCACGAGCTGCGCTCAGCGTATGTGAGGGGGTCGGGCTGCCAGCCTCAGTCATGTGACGCCCTCCGGTGGGTCATGGATGACACGTGTTTACTGTACTAACATAGGTGCATCGGGCTTCTCCTCGCCACCATGATGTATAATCGGGCTCCTTCCTGCTTCTGGATGCTCGATGACAGATCTGTATATTTATAGGACATTCACAACTTGTGCAACAAAGTATCTGTTTGTAAACTTGTATTTGTCTCATCAGTCGATACATTTCCACAGACTCCGCAGCCCCGAGTGTCGCCCTTGGCAGAGGCTGGGCTCATATACTGGTCATCTGACTAGTCGCTCTGTCAGTCCACCCTAAGGCTGAATGTCCACGGGCGGGTCGGAGCCCGCAGCGGAATCCCCCCCACCTCCCCCGTGGCCGAGGCCAATTCTGTACCTGTCCGGGTCGTCTGTCTTCTGCTCTGCGGATGCGCTATTTTTCCAAACTCCTGCTCTCCCGTGGGATCCGCGGCTGGCTTCACTGTCGGCTGCGGATCGGACGACTTCCATCGCCCTCAGTGGGAGCCGTCGGTGCGGGATCCGCAGCAAAACGGAGCATGCTGCAAAAGGTCCGCTAAACAAATCCGCATGCTTTAATGCGTTTGCAGACGCCCATGAATCCCCATGGGCGGCTTGATTTCCGGATTGACCGCGCGGATTCTACAAATCAACCCCGCCCGTGGACATTGGGCCGTAGGTTGGTTTCACACGGGCGAAATCGCGACCTTTCCCCTGTTTGCTGAGCTTGAGCTCTGTTTTTTCTCGCCGCTCGGGATTTTCTCATGTTCCTTTCTAATGTTAAAAATGTATCACATGAAAATCGCACGTTCGTGCTTTGCGATGCGATAAACGGGCTCCATGGAGAAGCATGGGAGAGGATTAAAAAAGAAAAAAAGCTGAAAGCTAGGACATGCCGCGATTTAAAAAAATTTTTATTTTATTTTTTTTCTCTTCCTTGCAACATCGCCTGAATAAAAACATTGCAAATGTCAAGGAAACCATTGAAAATGATCAGTTTCAGAATTCTGCGCTTTTTGTCACACTCCCGATTTTTCGCGCCAGTACGAAGGAGCCCTTAATGCTTGTCTACATATTGCATTAGGATTTACCAGCCCGCTTCGTACAATGCCACTACCGCCCGTGTCTCACCTCTGAACCCGCCACAATCAGGGTTAACGCTAATGACGGCTGTTAACCCTATAAATGCCACAATTGATTTTGTGGTGTCCCGAATGGCTCCTGTGACATTTCACACAAGGGATGCGATGTTGCTGCAGAAAATCGCAGCTATATCGCGTCCGTGGTTTTTGCGATATCGCTGCGTTGTGTGTCGCTACAAAGTCACACGACTTTCTAGCGCTCTTTTGACGGATTTTCAGGGGTGGAGGGGCTTCGGATATGAGCGCTAGCCGCATACAAAATACGAATACATCACCTAACAGCCACTGCTCGCTCCGCCGCGTCTTCTCTGCAGGTACTTGCTTGCAGTTTTCTCTCAGCGCTTCCTGATCAGGGGTTCTAATTTCTTGGAGCGCTGGCTGTGATTGGTTCATCGAGTGCTGGCTGTGATTGGTTCATCGAGTGCTGGCTGTGATTGGTTCATCGAGTGCTGGCTGTGATTGGTTCATCGAGTGCTGGCTGTGATTGGTTCATCGAGTGCTGGCTGTGATTGGTTCATCGAGTGCTGGCTGTGATTGGTTCATCGAGTGCTGGCTGTGATTGGTTCATCGAGTGCTGGCTGTGATTGGTTCATCGAGTGCTGGCTGTGATTGGTTCATCGAGTGCTGGCTGTGATTGGTTCATCGAGTGCTGGCTGTGATTGGTTCATCGAGTGCTGGCTGTGATTGGTTCATCGAGTGCTGGCTGTGATTGGTTCATCGAGTGCTGGCTGTGATTGGTTCATCGAGTGCTGGCTGTGATTGGTTCATCGAGTGCTGGCTGTGATTGGTTCATCGAGTGCTGGCTGTGATTGGTTCATCGAGTGCTGGCTGTGATTGGTTCATCGAGTGCTGGCTGTGATTGGTTGATCGAGTGCTGGCTGTGATTGGTTGTTCGAGTGCTGGCTGTGATTGGTTGTTCGAGTGCTGGCTGTGATTGGTTCATCGAGTGCTGGCTGTGATTGGTTCATCGAGTGCTGGCTGTGATTAGTACCCGAGCACCTCGGCTTAGCCAATCACAGCCATTCAATGGATAACTGTGGTTGGGTTAAAGTGGGGAGGAAAAAACCCAAAAATGGAGAGAGAGGGCCTCGCCCTTAAAGGGAAAGCGCATCTGCAGGAGCCGCCCTCACACTAGTATCAGTGATTATCAGCCCAGTGTGTCTGGCAATAGGCCTCTATTTTAATTTGACTCTTCAGTGATTTGTTGACCCTGTAACGAACGCCCCGTTTACAATGGATGAGAATCCAACGCCATTCTTGTTTTACGTCATCGCCAGCTCGTTCCCGCCCGGGCGACGGGGGGAGACTGCGAGAGTCTCGTTTATTCAGTTGTTTGGTGTTTAACCTGAAGGATTATCACAGTTTTCTGTAAACGGAGCATTAGCATGAACCAGCCGACCACGGACACGATGTGACGAGGCCACCTCTCCGTTTTTGGAGGTCCTCAGAGTAGATCATCAGGATTTCAGGCTGTGAAACTTGTAAAAGTGGGGAACTTTTTAACCTCTCTACTCTGCGGCCTGTTCTACTAGCGGGGCGTAAAAGTGTAATCAGAAGGCCGCATGAGACGGCACGGATGTGCTCAGTGTGTCCAGAATCTGGCCCTTCCAACCCCCGGATCAGTGACCCTCAGTGCCTTGTGTCTTGGAACAGGAAACAATGGCATTGTTTGTTCTGAGTGGGAAAACGGCATTCAAGGAATCGTTGAAGTGACACCAATGGCGGATGGCGCCACAGCGTGACTTCTCAACACACAAGAACTTTGTTCAAAAAGAAAGCCCAACTATTAAGAACCAACAAAAGAGTCAAACTTGAGTTGAAAACTGAGTTTCTTACATGTTTTCCCTGCTGTTGGTCATCCACCCTGTAGAGGACGAGTTCTGCATTCTGTACGGATATGCTACATAGTATCTATACTGTATGGGGTCTTGATACATTTTAGTTACACAGTAGAGTGCGCTTTCACTGAGGCCCAATGTCCACGGACAGATCGGATTCAATGGCGGATGGGCCGTGGGAGAGCAAAAAAAAAACCCTCCACTGCGCATGTGCGCCAGCGCTTCTGCACTGAAGAAGGTAGAAGACCCGCAGTGCCCTCGGCCGCAGGCAGGGTCAGATTCGGCTGCGGGCTCCCGCATGCAGAACCTGATCTGCCCGTGGACATGAGGCCTTATGCTGCTTTTACAGCTATGTCGGGGAGCAGAAAAGGGGAATCCACCTGCCGCACGGATCCGTCTTATGATAGAACCGACCCCGTTGACTATCATGGGGTCTGTTCAGTTTCCGTTCAGCTGCCCAGCGTCTTATTGGAAGAACGTCCTGCGTGTAGCGCTATTCCTTCCGGTATTTTGTGCCAGATCTGTGACGGTAAGTTCCAACGCAGATGTGAATCCGGCCTAAGCTTACCCAACTGAAAGTGCCATCCCCACCTACCAAGAGAACAGTAGTCCTCTAACTTACCTTCTGCAGGCTGAGATCACATGCAGGAATGGAGAAATGGCCACACGTGTGCACGGCGTTCGCCATTGAAGTCTGGGAGCTGCGGAAACAGTCTAGCAAACCGGAACACTAAGGCTGTATTTATACGTATTTGCGCACAAACGAGGTACATTTGCTTGTGAATGCACATGGTACTATACTTTTTGCCCTGCAGGGCCAGTTCACACGTGGGCGTGACCGTGGATTAACCCTTTCCAATCCACTGTCTGACGTCTTAAGACATTATGATTTAAGGCTGTACAACTCCAATGTTGGAAGACGTCCATCGGGGTCCTCTTGCTGTATATTGCCAGCCGCTCTGCTGTCGGAGCCTATCTAACGTGTCACCTCATGCAGTACTGGTGCATATGGCGCCGTTGTAGAACGGCAGAAAAAGAGTAAGCCCCGTAGGAATACCGGAATACAAATTGGATTGGAAAGGGTTAAAGATTCTTAAGCATAATGAGGTCCAGATGTCGTGTGGGTTTTGCGCAGTGTATCACGCATCCACTTGCCTATTTGCACACCTCCCATAGACTTCTATGGGGGACTTTGCTGCGCAAAATGCAGAAGAATAGAGTAGGACCTACTTTTGTCCGTGAGACACGCTCATGGGAACAATCCCATTGAAATCCATGGGTTCTATACTGTGTTTTGCGCTCGCAGATTTTGCATGAAGTCGCCCTTACTAAGGAAACTTAGTTTTTAGTAGTCCAATTGAATAAAAAATAAAGAAATTTGGAGACATTGGGACTTGCGTGTTTTTGCAAAGATTTGACTTTAAGGCCTGGCAAAGTGTGCTAGGACTAGATTTAGTAACCTAGAGCCTTCCCCTTTATCAGCAATTGCCTCTAACAAATGTTTCCTGTGGCTTCAAATTAAGATTTGTACAATGGTTGAGGAGTTTGAGTTTATCAAAATTTCTGGGATGCCTTGCATTCATAGCTCTTATCAGGTCACACTACAGTATGTCCATAGGGTTAAGGTCAGGATGCTGATATGGCCATTCCAAAGCACAAATTCTTCTTGAGCTGACTGACCTCTGTGCCCTGGGTCACCAGCCGGGGGTCGTGAACTGCTGACCTTACATTCTGCTGTAAAATGTTTTGATACAATTTAGAATTTATTGTTCTGTCAATGATCAAAAGGTATTCGGGCCCTGAGGGAGCAACGCGCCCCGAGCCATGCTGCTCCTCCACCGTGAGTCACAGTTGGATTGAGGTTGTGTTGTTGGGTGGAGAATCCTTTGTTTTGGGCTGCTACTTAATAGTAAATTAACAATGGCTACTGGATCTTTAACACCTTAACTATGAATTTCTAAGCCACTAGTACTGGCCTCAAAAGGACGTAAATGCACATTCTGGAATGTCATTGGCCCGCCACAATGTACTCATGGAGGGCTGATGGGTTGCCATTGCAACCAGATGCCATTGCCTGGCATAGGATCCCTAGCAATAGCCACAATGCATTGCAGTACAGAGGTACTACAGTGTGTTTTCATAGTGATAATATGATCGTGGGTTCAAGTCCTCTACAGGGACAAGAAAAAAAAAAAGAGTACATAAATGCAAAGAAGCCAAAAATCCTTAGGTTCATTTTTCTTTTCAAACAAACTGGTTACCAATAAAACTACAGCTCGTCACGCAAAGAAACCATCAGCCACAGAGCTCCGTCCTGGTAAAGTGATGGAACTTTGAATGCAGCGATGCAAAAAAAAAAATAAAGAATAATGTAGAAAAGGGGCTTTATTTTGCAAAAGTCGAAACATTTAAAAAAAAACAACAAAAAAAAAAACATTTTGGTATTGTTGTAATCCGTACCAACCTACAGAAAAGTCATGTCATTTAGGCCCCCAGCACATGGGTGGAAATTACGCGGCAGGATTTCCCACAAATTTCCACCCGTCTATAGCAGAGCGCGCACACAGGAACCTGAAGAACCCCTTTTTTTTTTCGCATGCTGCGCTGTCTTGATCTGCGCTGTATAAATCCATCACCCGGCTCCACTTCTTCTAACCGCGCCATGCCTTGGTTTATGGCGTGTGGGCAGGTGACGGTTCACTTACGTTTAGTCACCAGATGCGCCGACGTCTCCATGTTGGCGTCCAGCAGTGCGCAAGGTTCTCTTTCCTCAAACAGAGCTTTATGCTAAAATGTCCCCACTGTCGGCTCATCGGCCCAGCATCCTTGTGGGACATCTGGGTGGTCTCGGGTGTGATGGGCTGCCATGTTTCTTCAGTTCTCTGCCAACATGGACACAGAAGATGATGCCGAACCGGCAAAAAAGCTCACACCTACATCCCCATTATGTAAGAACCCAACGCCATAAATATACGGCACGGGATGAAAGCTCCTGCATTATATCAGGAGCAGGTTGGGTTCTAGGCTGTCACAGCTGGCCGAGGACCCGGAGGTGAAGGGAGAAGCGGGGAAGCGTGCTCATCTGGTGACATGCCATTAAGGCTACCTTCGCACAGGTAAGCCCCGTATCGGGTTCAGAGACTCTCTTGCCGACCGTGCGTTTTTCACACCAATCTGAGGTTTTTCATTCACAAACTCCTCGCATGGCTTCTATGAAGTTGCGATCCTTTGGCGCATGTTTTACGGGGGTCAGAGGGTCACAAGTGTTTCATATTGTTTTCAATGGGAAACATCCCACCCCCAGGCCTGCGAGTGCTGTGTGACGTCTATTAAGGTCCCAAAGGGCGAGGCGTTCCGCGGGAGCACCCAGATATAGAACACTGCCATGTGAGTGACCACCGCTTATGTGAAGAAGGCCGTTCAAGAGAATTGCGATTATAGTCATCCGTCTCACAAGTCGTGGGATATCCTCAGCGGTGTGATGTGGCCTTAAGGCCAGGCTCACGCGGATGTATGATTACCGTGTATTAGGCGTGCGCTGCTTGCCCATGTCCTACGTGGGCGATCAGTTACATCACTCTACGTAGTTCTGATCACCTTAACATGTCGGAATTGTGTAATTCGCTAATTCGCAGTTTGATGCACAATAAGGCCCATTGTTCTCTGTGGTTACGTATATACATGCGCTCATCGCAGAGGCGCAGGAAATATAGACAAAAAGTGTACTGCGCACAACGGTGTGCGTGAGATACGTTGTCAGGTGCAGTACGGTTTTGCTGCCATGCATGGCAATAGGCCGGGTCACTGCAGCTGCACAGCGGTAAACGCCCAACACGACTAATCTACATTAGGAGGCTGGAATCGACACACGTGACGGGGCGGAGCTACGCGATGATGCGTAGAAGGGGGCGGAGCCAGAACGCCGCTGCTGCCGGACAGACCCAAAGGCAGAAGACCCTTCTGCGCAAGCGCGTCTAATCGGGCGATTAGACGCTGAAGTTAGACGGAGCCATGGCGACGGGGACGCCAGCGCAGGGAAGGTAAGTGAATAACTTCTGTATGGCTCATATTTAATGCACGATGTACATTACAAAGTGCATTAATATGGCCATATAGAAGTGCTGAACCCCACTTGCTTTCGCGAGACAACCCCTTTAAGAGCCCTCTAACCTCCATTAACTTCACATTAAAATGACCTTGGCCCGTTCCCTCTCAGAATCCATGAGGCCTTAGTCCCTCGGCCGGACACTCTTCTAATTGGCGCGGTGCGTCCTGTTAGCTGCTGTTGGGGAGCAGCGTCCTATGAGTATCTGTTATGTATGACCCAGAACGCCCTTAAAGGGGTTTTGCGGCACTAGGACTGGTCATCCACAGGTGAACCCTGAGGGTCCGCGCCTCGGGATCCCCACCAATTAGCGGATATTGAGTCTACTGTCATTGCGGTGACAGCTGTGATGTCATCACCAGTGAAGTCGGAAACAACCCCTTTGGGGGTCATTCACACGAGCCTCCTTGCAAGTTACGCCGTGGATAGAACCCGTTGATTTCAATGGGTTCCCTCACAGCTGCGTATTTTCACCCCACTTTCTTTGGAACACCCCAGGGTTTATACACACGGCGAGCATTCCTCGTTAGTAATCTGTGAAGTCGCCCAACGCCGTACGCCACTGATCTCTACATACCGCCAAACGTGATGTGCAGAGGCCGGCATCGCTCCCTGCGGCTCACTATTGACTCCTTAATTCAAACAAGCGAGGGCCGATTACTGCATCGATACATTTTTGGTCTTTTTAAAGAGAACCAGAGAAACTAATGCAAACGTATCGAGATCCTACAAACTGCGCGCCAATCATGTTGGCGCTGCGAGACGGTTTTACTTTATCGGAGAGCAGGCTGTGACTGCTCTGCTGTTATCGCACTTGTGGAGAAGCAAATATTGATTCAGGTGATCCCAAAATAGCCTGAAAACTGGCAAACTAAGGGGAAAAAAATGGAAATTTTGTTAATGTACCAAAACAGGTTTTTAGAAGAATGAAGATCGCTCAAGAAATGGAACGAGTGAAAGCGAATGATGACGTGCGTTCAGACCGCAAGATCAACGACCAAACCGTAGTCGTTTTCCGCAGGCGCAAACGCCATCATTGGCTCGCTCTCTAATCATTCGGGTTAACCGTCGCTCGTCCAGTCGCTCTCATCACCTATACGGCGAATGTGGTGATTGAACGCGCCAATGATCTATCCGCCTGTACAAACAGCGAACTCTGACATCGCTCGTTCAAACGATAAATCGGCTCATTTGAATGAAGCCGTAGTCCGCTCTCACATGAGTCTATGATTACCGCGTGCCATCAAATACACTGCCTCATGCAGTTCCACCCACATTTTGCGGGCAGGAATTGCACAATACGTGAGTGCAAAAAAACAAACCGCAGCAAGTTTTATTTTATTTTGCAGCATATTACGTGCAAGAGAAACCATTGTTCTCTATGAACATCTAATCAACGCAATTCATTCGCAATTGCGTACGGATGGTGTGCATATGCACTGCTGCGAAGCGACCGCGCAAGAAATTTAAACAAAAAGAACCCCGGTGGACTGCGCATGACGGCGTGCGTGAGATGCGCAGTACAAGTTTGCTGCCATAAACGGCGATAGGACAGGTGAACGGCGGCTCCATTGCGGTAAACTGCTGCATGACTCGCGCAGCATTTTACGCTTGCGGCCGTGTGAGCCGGCCGGAGTCTTCGGAGACTCGAGGCTGAAGTCACAGTCTTGGCTGCGGTATTCTGGTCAGTATTTTGCACTAATACTCGGAAACCAAATATGTGCGGCAGAGTACAAGGCTTCTTCACGAGACCGTATTCTAATCAGTATCTCCCATTAGATTTTGGAAGCGGGAACCGGGCGGGGGTCTAAAACTTGGAAGAGGTGTAAATCCTAGACTAGTAGAGTTGGATGGGACCTCCAGGGTCATCGGGTCTGACCCCCTGCTCAGTGCTGGATAGTCCTTATGTTATACCTTCTTGTGTTCCACTCCTAGTTTTAGCCCACTAAGGGTTCTTTCGGACCCTCCATCACTGATATCCACTAGGAAATGTGATGAAATAGCACAGCAAGCAGCACTGCTTCATCCTGTAAATTCCGGCTGGACTGCTGCCTGTAAATCAAACCGACCCCATTATAGTCCATCGGGGTCCATTCAGCGGCATTCGTTTTCATAAGACGGCACAGTTTTTCTGCTGTCCAATCGGAGCTGGACCTGATTTGTGGGAACATTAAAGCCCTCGTACATGGGCCAATGATTGGTCAAAAAAATATTTGTACATTTCTGATTGTTTTTCCTTTGTTCTTTTCCATTCTTTTGACCCTGCTTTGCCTCAAATCATAGAAAGGTTGTAGAGTTGGAAGGGTCCTCCAGGGTCATCTGGTCCAACCCCCTGCTCGGTGCAGGATCATTAAATCAAACTAACGACCACATGTCTGTAAGGCTGCATTCCCACGAACGTATATCGGCTCGGTTTTCACGCCGAGCCGATATACGTCGTCCTCATGTGCAGGGGGGGGGGGGGGGGGGGGAGATGGAAGAGCCAGGAGCAGGAACTGAGCTCCCGCCCCCTCTTTGCCTCCTCTCCGCCCCTTTGCACTATTTGCAATGGGGAGAGGCGGAACAGGGGTGGGGCTAATTCTTGGAACTTAGCCCCGCCTCCTTTCATTGCAAATAGTGCAGAGGAGTGGAGAGGGGGCGGGAGCTCAGTTCCTGCTCCTTTCTCCCCCCCCCCCCCCCCCCCCCCCTTCACATGAGGACGACATATATCGGCTCGGTGTGAAAACGGAGCTGATATACGTTCGTGGTAATGCAGCCTAAGTATGTGAGTGAGTGATTCTCGTTCTCCTACTCCCTGGCTATGGCATAGTTCCGCCCCTTAGTGCAGTTAAGGCAGGTCCTAACACGCTGAGAATACAGCTAAGCCATTATATGTCAGACACAACTCTGCGGTTCTGACAGGAGACACCGACCTACCACCACTACAGAGATCCAGCGGGCTGAAGGACTTGTGATGACATCACTGCTGTGAGAGGAGCCATTCTGGAGTTTGGTAGTACTGTATATTGGATAAGCCAGCAATACGTTCCAGGACCTGTGATGTCACTGTCATGTGATCACCTGTGTGGGTGTCACATGACCAGGGGCTCATCACTGTATCCAAGAGCTGTGTGTGTTGTGTGCAGTCAGCATAAATGTAGTAGAGCTGCGAGTGGCTGTTTGTCTAACGTGAGTGTAGTGTGTTTAGTCAGCATGGATGTATGTCATGTAGCACAGCTGTGTTTGTGGCGCACATGTCATGTAGCAGAGCCGGGTTTGCAACATGCGCATGTACTGTGGCACAACTGTGTCTGTCACGTTCATATAATGTATTAGAGCTGTTTGTACCATGTGCATGTCATGTACCAAAGCTGTGTCTGACACCCATGTCATGTAACAGAGCTGAGTTTGTAACATGTGCATGTACTGTGGCACAGCTGTGTGTGTGTGACGCGCATGTAGCAAAGCTGTGTGGTGCATTGCAGCACCAGAAACGCTGGTACTATAATTTCCTAATAATTACTAGTCATCCCAGACAAATGTCTATGCAGCCTTTGAAGACTTCCATTGAAGGAGAACTCCCCACCTCCCGTGGTAACCTCTCATTGGTCACTCTCGCTGTCTAATATCTAATCTGTGTCTCCTCCCTTTCAGTTTCATCCCATTGCTTCTAGTTTTTCCTTGTACAGATGAGAATAGGGCTGATCCCTCTGCACTGTGACAGCCCTTCAGATATATGTAGACAGCTCTTAAGTCTCTTCTCAGACTTTTTTGCAAGCTAAACATCCTTTAACAGTTCCTTCAATAGCGACCGGCGCCTGTGTTATGTGAATGGAGAGGGGCGGGGGAGCGAGAGGAGAGAGATCTCCTGCAGCCAGCTGTGCTAGCTCCACGGGTGCGCGGGGATACAGGGACGAGTGTCGGGCATCGTTTGCCTAACACTATTCCAGTGTAAATGGGCCTTAAGGAAGAGTAGAGGGGGATAATGACCTCACGTGATCTAGACTCTATGCTTCTCTTAATACATCCCAGAATTGTTTGCCTCTTTGGCTGCTGCATCACATTGTTGACTCATGTTCAGTCTATGATCTATAAGTAAATTAGATTAGTCTGGCATGACTTGTTTGTTACAAACCCATGCTGGCTCTGGTTAATTACTCCATTCTCATCCAAGTACTTGCATACATGCTATTTAATTATTTGTTCAAAGATCTTTTGTGGTATAGAAGTCAGGCTCACAGGCCTGTAGTTTCCTGGATCCACCTTCTTCCCTTTTTTTTTTTTTTTTGAAGATGGGGGACAACATTTGTCCTTCTCCAGTTTTCTGGTATTTCTCCTGTTCTCCAGGAATATTCACTCATTATGAGCTAGGACAGGGAGGCAGCAACTAGGTAAACAGGATCAATAAACAAGGCTATGGTATGCAGGGGAATTTGTTGAGAGGCCTGGATGGGTCAACAGGAAGAGCCACCGATCTGGGAGCAGGAGGTTGTGGGTTCAAGGGACGGTTGAGTCGTCTCCATACGCTTTAGAGAGTTGTCCAGCCCCCCCCATTATTGGCTGGTTGAGATGACCGAACACTCACTAGTTAGTGGGCTTGTAGTCAGAGGAAATTTTTATATCCTGCATATGTTTGAATGTGGATGTGATAGAATTATAGAAAGTCTCCACTGATGTAGAAATTTGTATGGACCTGTCCTTAAGGGGTTAAGCACAAAGCTGGTGAGCTATTGATTAATGTGGCGAGCAGGGTGAAGACTGGAAGCATGCAGCAGTAGTAATAAATCTATCCCAGCGCAAAAGCAGAGTTTAATTTGTGTGGATTATAATATAACATCCGGCTTCTTAAAAACTGCAGAATTGTATTCTGTGTAAAATCTGTTGCACTGTCCGACTCGCTCAGAAGCTCGGTTGGTTGGTAAACTTTGCTTCTAGTCAATAGAGCATCTCGAACTGTTGGCACCTAGCAGAACGGCCAGAGAAAAACTCTCAAAAATAACAGGTCCGACTCTATAAAGCTAAAGCCGGTAGTTTTCCACTCTGGAACAGACGCAAATTCCTGTTGGTGTTACATGAATGACGTGTAGAAGGTCTATATTCCCACCGACTGGATGATGACATGGATAAACATCGTGGGTAGATCTGGCCGGATTGTGTCACCGCGGAGGAGAGAGGTCACTTCAATAAACACTATTTCACCCGGAGTCTTTAATGCTTTTATGGAGTGTCTCGGGAGTTGTTAATCGTACAGATGTTACTGTGAATGGTTTCCGGTCGGTGAATTATGCATGTCTCCATTACACTACAACGGTAAGTGGCTCAGGACTGTTGTGGAAGCCTTTCTAGCGCCAGTCAATGACGAGTCTTCATTTCTTTTCATTGTATCTTATTGAGCGGCTTTAGCTTCTCCCTTTATATCCGCCTCTATGCCCTGGAAGTATGTGCTGTGTCACCGGACGGGTTTATACAGGTCCTAGCCTTCGGCTCCGCTCAGATTCCATCACTGGTTCGTCAACAACAAAAACCTGGATGTGAACTACATTTAACGTATCTAATCACAATACTGTAACTTCAAAGAAGGGAAAGTTTAGACTCTTCACTTAGATGTTAAAGGGCATCTCTTAGCATCCCTGCGGCTAAGTAGCATAGCAAGGGCACTGACATTGGCAACCAGAATCATACCTGCTCAGGTGTTCATACTTCATCATCAACTCCCCCAAATGGGCTTTGGCTATCGCCACACATCTTGACCACTCTTTATTAATGAACCGCCTATCGAACCACTCTAGTCTTATTTACATAGGGCACATGGCAATATCAAAAGCTTATTTTGGGGAGGTATGTATAGCATGTTCTTGTGCCAAGTGTTCCTGCTACTAGTTTAGTAGCTGCAGGCACGCTAACTGATATCTTTTTAGAGTACCCAAGTTTTCAACAAGCCTTCAAAATTTGCCAGATTCTCCTTAGCTGCTCATTTGCTGCTGTCTGCACCCTGTTTCATGTCTGTAAGTTTTGATTTTCAGATGGTCTTCCCTACTTTTCTGCTGCCCTGTTATTTGCAATCCACTTTAATGCAGGGGTCTGTAGCAAACCTAGTATTCTGCCAGTAGTTCACTGTCTTGCACTTCCATGCTGCATTGTATTGTCTGTGGTCCAGTTAGAAGGGGGGGGGGGGGGAGGGCAGCATCTAAATGCCTTTGCTCTTCCAGAGCCTACAGCCTCTGGGTACACAGAAGTGTCCCTGTGATGGTAGTTCCTTCACCCATCGCCATGGAAACGTCCTCGTTACTACAGAAGCCCTTTATTTAATGACAGAGTAGATTAAAGTCATCGCCCCTTTAAAACTAAATCTATCTACGTCCGCTGTGCCGTTAATGGCAATCTAGTGGTCAGTCCAAAAACTGATCCTCTCTAAGAACCTGCAGGAACGCTGCCATACATGCCTGGTATCAGCTGCTCTTATTATGAACTCTGTTCTATTGGATACAGAAATGTATAATTCTTAAAAAGGGACAAAAATGATGTGGAAATTGGAAGACTGGATATAACCTCAATAATGTTTCTTGCTATTTGTGTATTCTGCTATTGTAGTTACTTTTTTTAGTCCCAATTGAATCTAAGACTGGTCTTACACGGGTGCGGTCATGCAACACATGATGGCCATAGCCCATTAATTTGTATCGCACACAAAAAATTCTAGCATGTATTATCATGGCGCATATTACACACCGAAACACGCCAAGATGGTGCATGGGGATTGGCGGCACGTAGCAAGTACGCAGGTCATTGTATACTTGCTGCAAGCACCCTGGCACACACGGTTGTGTGAACCAGGCCTAAGGCCGCCTGCACTGCGGAGTCTGGAGTGGGTGTCGTCCTGATTCCGCAGCAGATACTGCCCATAGCATGCTGTGGCAAAACACGATTTCCTCTACATGAGCGGAAATCAATTGCACTTTTTTTTTTTTTTTCCCCCGGATAGGAAATCGCAGCATGCTGCTATTCTGTGTGGCTTCCGTGCGGATGGCTTCCATTGAAGTCAATGGAAGCCCTCTGCCCACGACCCTTCCACAGTCGTCATAGCGGAAAGGTTGCAGGATCTGCATCATCGCCTAGCAACGGTGCAGCATAATCTGTACTGCACATGTGAGCCGGCCGACACATCCGCAGCACAGATTATGAGGACTTCAGGGCAGGTACGCGGGGGTCACCAGCCAGGCACAAGGTCGGATTCAGCTACGGGATCCAGCATGCATTATCCGACGCAGCTGTGTGCAGGCGGCCTAAAGCTTAGGGCGTCTACACACGGACGGGGTGGACCCTGCATGCAGGATTCCCGCAGCGGAGCTCGGCCCGGTACTCAGCCTGTGACGCCAGCTTACCTGTGCGGTGTCTTCTCTGGTGCGAATGTGCCGGCTGGAGGATGCCACGCTGTCACTTTCGTGATGACGTCGCTCCCGTGGCCATTCTGCAATGATGATTGTTCCGACCATGCGTAGCTCTCACAAAATCACAGCAAGCTGCAACTTCTCGCCCATGAGTGGGAAAACTGCAATCGATTTACGCTCGTGGGCAGGAAATCAGGTTTTGCCATAGCATGCTATGGGCTGGATTTACTGCAGAATCCCGCTCCGGATTTCGCAGTGCACATCCGCCCCTGCGCAGGAGGCCGTACATCCTAGGTCCAATTTCAACATATATTAATATATTTTATGAAGTGCATTAGATGGTGGCCGGATGCCACGGCTCTTGAGTGAGATTTCCTTATTGCTACTTGGTTTGGCGGCATGTGCCCCTTACAATCTACTTTCACAGTTTTCCCGCTCATGTTCTAATGAGCTGAAGAGTCAGATCTTCCCCCTCAGTGCTGCCCGTGTTCCTGGTTGGCATGCATAGTGATTTTTCTTCTTCGCTGTAATCCCTTGCAGGCGGCGTAGCAAACCCTGCCCGCACCTGCGTACCTCAGCTGTCCTTTATGAACTGTAACTTCAGCGGCGTACTGCGCATGCGCCTTGTGGATCGTTACTCCCACTACGTCCGAGGTCAGGTGACTGTGGGAGGAACGATCCTCAAGTCACATGTGTAGTACACCGCTGAAGTCTCAGCCAGTAAGGGAGAGCTGAGGTGCGTGGGCCAGGTAGGCAACAGCGCCTGTGGGTATTACAGAGAAGAACGGGCGAGCCTGGCGTGGGGCTGAGGAAAAAAAAAAAAACGGACTCTTTTCAGCTCATTGGAATACAGCACAGGAAAACTTCTTTTTTTTTTTCCAAAGCAGATTGTAAAGGCATCGGGCCCGCATTACACAGCTAATTAGCGTTAATGAAATCGCTTCCAGGCTTCTTCTTGCCCCACGCTTTGACCCCGTTGCGTGATCTTTGGATGATTTTGGGGTCATTAGATTTGTGACTTCCTCACCACCGCCATATAATCATAACAGTTGAGTGTGATACATTGAGTGACCGTCAGGCGAGGTCACAGCTACTATGTTAAGTCTAGCGGCGCGGTTGTGCATCAGCCATTAGCGCCGCTAGGGATAGTCAAGCGATGCTGACCGACATTCATATCAAGCGCTGACCAGTCTGCTAGTTGCCATGTCCCCAAAACATGGGAGACCCGAGCTGTGAATAGAGAACAGTTCAAGCCAAATCCTCTGCTCGACAACGGTGAGCAGATAATCCTGCTTGTCTCTAGTAGGTCAACATCTCGCTATACGAAGTTCAAACTCTGGGATCCATTTACATTTATAACCCTTTTTTTAAAAAAAAAAAAGTTTTATGTTCCTGTATCGAAAACCGGGTCAATCTAGTTGTTAAAATGTGGTGACCGGTTCCCTTTAGGCCTCCTTCGCTGGTCCGTGTGATATCGCTGCTTCTTCTCGCGGCAATACCGCGGTTTTGTAGCACCACCTGTGAGGATTTTCAGGGGAGGCTTGAAATATAAGCCCTTCCCCGAAAATAAGCTGTAGCTGAGGAAGGAAAAACACATATATCACCTCTCCCCGTGCTGTCAGCCCGGCCGCATCTTTTTCCCAGGTCCCCAGCACTGATCATCTTCTCTTCTGGCCAGGAATTTAAAAAAATCCCTGCCTCCTGGAAGCGCTGGCTATGATTGGCTGACGCTTAACCAATTACTTGATGAATTGCTGTGATTGGTTCAGTCACAGCCAAAGTGTCAGCCAATCACAGCAGCCAGCGCTTCCCGGAGGTGGGGATTTTTGAATCCCTGGCCAGAATAGAAGATCATGATCAGTGCCAGGGACCCGGGGAGAAGATGCGGCCGGGCTGACAGCGCGGGAGAGGTGATGTATGAGTGTTTTTGTTTTGTTTTTTTCTGCAGTTAGGGCTTAGATTTATAGCTTTGACAGTAGCATTTGTTGTAAAAGTTGCATCGCACGAAAACCGTGTTTTCATGCGATGCAACAGAGAGGAAGGCTCCATAGGGAAACATGGGCTACAAAACTTCACGAGTCGCGGGCAGTACCTGCAAGGTTTTTGTGTTTTGTAGCATGGGTGTGAAGGAAACCATAGGAAAGCATGGGCTTCTTATACGTGTGATTTGTAGCAACGCTACAAAATTGCGAGACTTTGTCTCCCGTGTGAAGGAGGCCTTATGGAGAAGAGGGGTTGGTAGCATAATCCGGAAAGTATAGTTGATTACATTTACACGTCTTCAGATCCATCTTCTTGTTTACTCTGAATCTTCATTAGACTCATCGCCACAGTTTATTCTTAGTGAGTTGTACATGCGCGGCCTCCGAGCCATTAATCATGGATTCCTCCTACGATGGAACTGATGTGTCTGCTGCCCTCACACTTCCCGTGAGCGCCTCACTCCGGTGTGGCCTACACAGTTATCCCTCTTGTGTTGCTTGTTTATCCATCCTTTAAGTACATTGACTTTTTTGATCCATAACACTGAATGGATTTGTAATGCGGTTATAGATTTTTGGGAACTTGTTGATTCAGTATGAAGATGCCCGGCCTGGAACACGACACGGCATCTCTTTCCACTCCCGTCGGTCTCTGGGGTTTGTCTTGGCAAACCAAAAAACAAACTTGAGTTTCAGATCTGCAAACAGTTTCGTATGTTTCCCTGGCAGCCAGACTCGTTACGAGGAGAGTCTGAGTAATCTGCGCTGATACATTCATGTCGTAGAACCTCAATGATTTACCTGCAGATGGAAGCTGGTGGAACTCAAAATAATGTTTTTTTATATTTTTCTATAACTCAAACTTGCACCAAGGTAGGATGGGACAGAAGGAATAAATAGACGGGAGGGAGGATGGTCGAGGGTGACACTTGTTATTAGACATAACAGTGGAAGATTTTTAGTGTGGGTAGACCTGCATACGATGGCTGACTCATGTGGTTACAGTATGAGACATCAATCATTGGAGTCTAACCCAATAGTTATGGAAGACAAGGGATCAAAATTATGATACATTCCATGTCGGTACCTCAAAGTTCCATATTCCATTAGCCTACGAGTAGCCAACTTACAGACCGGCCCAGAGGCCAGTTTGATTTTTTTTTTTCTTTTTTTTAGTAGCCGGGCAAGATCTACAAGATGTAGTCAAACAGTGCCATCTCTTAATATTGGTTGTGGAAGCTTGCTCGACTAAGAAGGCATGGAGGCACTACATGGATGGTATGGGGTACGGGCCCCTGAACGGGAATTTCTGTTTTGTGTCGTGGGCCCTGTAACAGAGTGAAACCGAAGTTGAAGAATAGCATGGAATCCACTTACCGTGTGTGCTGTGGGACCGCTGATATAGCTGAAGTAAGGAAGCCTAAGTTCTGGTAGTATGGCCTATGCAGAACTGCACTCGAAGTTGCCGCCTCATGTTATGATGGGGCAGATCATCCAGGAAGTCATCCGCTATTGTCTGCAGGAGACTGGGGTACCGATCTGCGTTGGATCTACTTTGAGTGTGTTTTCGTGTCCTTCGGTTATGGCCGTGGTCCCACAGCACTTAGAGACTCTGTAAGCAGATTTCTGCTTAATTTTGCATATGGGTTATACTTCCTTATCTCTTACAAAGACCACAACATTGAAATCCATGTTGAAGTCCCCCAAGGGTCCGTGCTCCGTACCATCAAGTAGTAGAGCCATGACATTCCTATGTAAGTACACGATTTACTTCAATATAGAACACCAGTACTGAGAGATGGCGCTGGCTCAGTCTTCTTGACTCCCCCTGTATAGACACTGCCCTGGGTATCACCCGTGTAATTACCACCTCCATCATCTGTATGTAAAACGCTCATTGCTAATACTAAATAATACTATAAAGGTTTACTAACTTATTGTTTATAATCCATAATGTTGGCAAACTTGAAATCCTAATTATTTTATTGATGGCCAATACAGTGTTTCCCCGGAGGTAGGAGCCACCCTGAAAATAAGTCCTATCCTGATTTTCAGGGGAAGGGTGTGTGCTTGAAATATAAGCCCGACTCCAAAAATAAGCCCTAGCTACACAACACTAAAAAAACCAAAAAATACTTAGCAGCCGCCGTCTGGGTCCCTCTCACTGGTCTCCAGAGCTCCGGCACTCTTGCTTCAGTCCTCAGCAGCCAAAAGAACATTGGTTACGGAGTTTGTAAAACCTGCCTTCAGCATTGGCTGAGATGGGTTCTTCGAGCGCTGCACTGATTGGCTGAGGAATGAAACAAGAGCTCCGGAGACTAGCGGGAGGGACCTGGACGGCGCCTGCTAGGGAAGTATAACACGTCCCCTGAAAATAAGACCCCGTGCCTCTTTTGGGGCAAAAATTAATGACTGGGTCCTATTTTCAGGAAAACACGGTAGTAGTGGGTCTCTACTTTTTTTTGTACAAGGGCTCCTTCACATGGGCGTGGGATGACAGCGTAATATGCTGTCCCCAATCTGCCAGGGGCTTCCATATTGCTGCTCACATATATTGAGTGAAATTAGTGCGCAAGAAAGCTCCCACCTCTTCTGTCTCTATGCGTAATACATGCGCATACACACCTTGTAGCCCTCCACCAGTAATAGTGCGCCCCCGGTCCCCCATATGCTGTATGGTTAAAAAGTGTGTATGTATATGTTAGTACTGTATGTAAATTTGTATTTATTTTTTCTTCCCGCCTCCCTTGTTGTCTGCGCTGCTCTGTTCCGGCGGTCCTTTGTGACTTCTGCGCTGCACGATCATATAGCATGTGACTACACAACCAGAAGTTTTGGAGGACCACACCAGGAAAAAGCAGAGGAGGGAGTATACACTTAAAATGTGTTTAGAGGAGTCTAGATCTCGCTTACCCGTTATCTATATAGGTTGACGGAACACCTGCATATTAATGCGCATCTTTAGTAAAGTTTCCTCTTGCTGGTTACACTTTCATCTTCTAGGATAGGAGACGCGAGCCTCGGTAGCTTCTGCCTCGGACTGATCTGGGGAGCACAGTATTCCGCAGACTCTTCACTGGTTTCATTGCTATGGTAACGCTGATGGCAGAGAACGGCTCGGAGAATGTCATTGGAATTATAATCGAACATTAGAGCAAGTGTTCTAAAACTGTCTCTACCCCCTAAGGCTCCATGACCTACAGTTACATCATGGTGGTTCGGGGGTTTGTATGGAGCCGGATCGGGGGTTTGATCCTACTCCATACAATTTCTTTGACAGCTGACACCTCCCCGCAACGGCTGAGATCAGCACTCTCACGGATTGCAGTGTTATCCCTTTAAATGCCGAAAAAAGACTTTGGGGGTCCTGAACGGCACCCCCGTTTCATTTAGAGGCTTGGGTGAAAATTGTCTGCTAAAGGTGGAAAACCCATCTTTCGCAAGTCATTTTAATTTCACCGTATAGCCCGGCATCCTCCTAACCTGAATCGGGCCCAAAAGACTGGTATCTGTTTGCGTTAGGACTCATCCATCAGCATGGTCACCTGGATGTTGGTAGATGGGCCCACATGCTTTGATCAAAGTACCTTGCATTTTCATGTGGTTGGTATATACAAGATTCATGCGTTTCTTTCAAATATTACATGTGTATGAGTGCCGTGGCCATCTGTTTCTGCTTGTACCGTATTGGTTGATGTGCACTCATTTATTTGTTGGATGCGCAGACCTTGTATTTTTATTGCATTTGTGGAGCAATGGCCGCCTCCACTTTTGTCATGCACTCCTGAAGGCTTAGGCCCAAAGAGTTGTCTGCCGAAGTAGGAAACCATCTTTCCCAAGTGAGTCTAATTATGCCATACAGCCTGGTATCCTACTATCATTATGCATTTTGAGGCATCTATAAGTGTTAGGGCCCGTCCATAAGCGCAGCCATTTGGACGTGGTGGATGGGCCCACGTGCTTTGATCACAATATGTGCCTAGACCCTTGCATTATGATGTGGTTAGTATATACAATAGTTCCACAACTTTATTCAGATATTAGATGTGCATGAGTGCTGCGGCCACGTGGTTCTGCTTGTACTGTATTGTCGCCGCCATGATTTATGTACACCTCTGCATGCCATTTATTTGGATGTGCTGACCTATTTTCTGCCGCTCTGAGAGGTGCTGACAGATTGCATTTAAGCTGCTCTTTCTGATTTGTGATTTTATTGAAATGCCATAAATGACATCCGATCAGTAACGTGATGGTCAATCAAATACAGACTATGGCATTTGAAAACTGGTGCTAAGTATGTTGCGACAAATCCTAAATGACTGGATTGGGTGCTGCCTCTTGTGTAGCAGTTTGATAAGGCTGCCCCCACTAACCACCTGGAGTCTAATGACAATCCTGGGTAGGTCTTGTGTATAGACGGCGGTATATCTTACCTCCAGCACTGGATGATGGTTCTATCGGGACTGGGCATCACTGGGGAAAAAACGGACATGAAATCCAACTACGATATAAAAGAGTAACTCCGGGCAGAGAAAACCCTCCCGTACAAGCTGGGCGGTCCCTGGTCTTGGCGGTAGTTTACCGTATTATCGGAATGTGGTTTTTGTACAAAAATATTTGCTGCTGGAATTGACCTGAAAAGTGACAAAAGTGACAACCAATTCTTGCAGCCAGTAACGGGGCTGGGGTAGATGTCACTGCGTTGTCCCCATCCGTTATGACAGACGAGACAGTCTACGGCACAGAAGAAAACCTTCACCTAGGCAAAACTTAATTTAAAATATTTTCTTTAAATCACATTAACCCCTTAAAGGGGTTGTCTCATGAAAGCATGTGGGTCTATACACTTCTGTATGGCCATATTAATGCACTTTGTAATGTACATCGTGCATTAAATATGAGCCATACAGAAGTTATTCACTTACCTGCTCCGTTGCTGGCGTCCTCGTCTCCATGGCTCCGTCTAAAATCGCCTCTTCTGGCGATTTTAGACGCGCTTGCGCTGTGCGGTCTTCTGTCTTCTGAATGGGGCCGCTCGTGCCGGAGAGCGGCTCCTCGTAGCTCCGCCCCGTCACGTGTGCCGATTCCAGCCAATCAGGAGGCTGGAATCAGCAATGGACTGCACAGTGAAGATCCCGGCGGCCATCTTACTAAGGTAAGTAAGAAGAAGGAAGAAGTCGCCGCAGCGCGGGGATTCGGGTAAGTACTACCCGTTTTTTTTTTTTTTTAACACATGCATCGGGTTTGTCTCGCGCCGAACGGGGGGCCTATTGAATTAAAAAAAAAACCGTTTCGGCGTGAGACAACCCCTTTAAGGTTGTAGCTTTTTTTTTTTTCCTTCCAGTTTTTGTTTTTACCTTCTCGCTTAAAAAAAAAAAAAAAAAAAAAAAAGGAACTTTTTATTTTTCTGTTTGCACAGCCACACAAGGGCTTGTTTTTCTGTAGTATTTTTCAATACTACTACATGGAGTAAAATGGGGAAAACAAACTATTCTAATATATATATATATATAGTGGTAAACTTCCTTTTATTTTATTTTTTTTTAATTTAAACTTTTTTTTTTTTTTTTTACTTTAAAAATTAGCTTTTTCTTTTCCCTCATAAGTGACTTGGATTTGCGGTTGTTTGATTGCTCCTACAGTGTAATACCGCAGTATTACATTATAGCACATTTTGACAGGCAGTGTATGAAAACGTGCCATAGACACCTTTATAGGAATCTATGCCAGCCTTGGCGGGCGTTCAGAAGACCTTTCACTGCTATGCCAACCAAACAGCACCCCCGTGATCACATCGCAGAGTGGGGTGGGTGGAGCATTTCAGACTGATGAGTGAAAGAGGCATTTAGAGGGTTAACTACTGTGATCAACGTTAATGCTGATGGTGGGTGTGGATTATTGTAAACAGCGGGCACCTGCCTTGGGTATTGGTGTATCTTGATGCCACCAGGAAGTCCTGGTAGAGTCCAGACTGTCGGAGTGATGCCCCCTGTACCTGATTGGCTGCAGGCAGCACTCCCCTGCAGGTCCTGGCTGTTTTCCGGCGCCCCTGCATTGCCAGCATGGTGGTAAAGCGGTGCCCTTTCTCTGCTGCGGTCACTGAGCACCTTGCTCCCTCATTACTTTAAGCGCTGCTCTGCTCCTAGGAGGATCCTGATGTTCAGGCTGCTGACCTCCGCTGTTGAAAGGTTGTTACCGTCTGTAAGTGCTCCTGTGCTCTGACCTAGGTGCTGAACTGTGGGCCACCACGCTACCGCTGATCAGTGGCAGCGGTCTTCTGGTCCTCCGCTAAAGTGTAGGGTGCCGATCTCCCCACCACGCTACCGCCGGTCAGTGGCAGCGTACCTCTGGTTCTCTGTGTGAAGTGGTGTGTGCAGAACTCTCCAGCACTCTAATGGCGATACATGGCTGCGCTCCTCCGGTCCTCCGCGAGCTCTGCTCGACCGCTGCACACAGTGACGCAGCCAAGCATGTCACCCAGCAGAAGTGAATGGGGTAGGACAGCAGTGACTCGGGCCGCGGGTACGGAGAAGCCGCTTCCAGTGCAGACAGTAAGTAATGCAGGGCACATGGCATCTGAACATCTTGCTGCCGGGGGGTTAAACGCTGCATACACAGGCTCCTAAGACCTTCTATACTTGCGCCTATTCCCGGGTGTCACTCCTCCTGCAGCAGGTCTCCTGCTTGGGCTCCCCCGCGCAGTTAGTAAGGTGCCCAGCTCCTATGTCCTTCCAGGACCTTTGCTTCTTGACCCCATTAAAAAAAATAATAATAACTTACCGGTAAGGAAAGGTGTACAATAGTCCCGTTATTTTAACGGGGTCACTTTAAGAACTATAAGTAGTATCATGGCCTAAACCTCAAGGTGCGTTAAACCTTACGATGGAGTGCTGAGGTCACCCCTCTTAATCCCCTGAGGCCACATCATACCACAGAGTTGAGGTCTGAATCTTCCCAGGAGTCGGCAGTCTGCCAAAGTTACTCCGCTGCTTGAGCAGCAACAGGTAGCGCTGTCATGTTAAAGGACCACTGACCCGCTGTTAGAGTTGTATATCTGCAACAGCTATTAACCCCTTAGTGACTGCTCCAAAGTGTTTTTACATCCTGCTGTTGCAGGTCGTGTATGGAAGGAGATCGCACTGCGATCTCCCTCCATACATGTCTGCTGTTTCTTACAGCTGACACCCGCGGGCAACAGCCCCAACAAGCAGCGCGGCCGATCAAGGCTGTCAACCCTTTAAATGCCGCCGTCAATTTTGACAGCGGTATTTAAATCCCCCAAGCGATGTTCGGAGGTCCCGTACGGCCCCTCGTGATGAGATCATAGGTGGCTTGAACTTGCGATGCTTTGATCGCTCCTGCAGTATGATGTAATGCAATAGCGAGTGTCATGGCAGCTTTGGTAAGGCCCCAGAGCCGTCTTGGCAGTATGCATATCAAGCCATCCCAGTGGGGTGGCTTGATAGACTGCCTGTCGGATTGCAGTATGATGTAATGCTATTGCATTACATCATACTGCAGGAGCGATCAAAGTATTGTTAGTTGTGGTCCCCTGTTGGGACTAAAAGAAAATATAAGTATAAAGTTTTACTGTTAAGTTTTCATGGTTACTTGTATTATTTTTTTAATAAACAATCTTTTGCCGTATTTACATTAAAAATCTAAATAGTAAAACAAAAATACATATTTGGTATCGCCGCGTCCGTAAAAGTCTGATCTATCAAAGTAATGCATTATTTACCCCGCACAGTGAACATCGTCCAAAAAGAACGAATGCCAGAAATGCACTTTTTTGGTCACCCTGTCTCCAAGAAAAAAAGTAATAAAAAGCGATCAAATAGTTATATATATTCAAAAATGGCACCAACGGAAACTACAGGACGTACCGCACAAAACGAGCCCTCACACAACTGTCGACAGAAAAATAAGGTTATTGTGCGCAAAAGATGGAGAAAAAATTAAAAAAAATGAAATCTTTCAAAAAAAATAGTACAAATGCTACAGCAAAAAAAAAAAAAAAAAAAACTACATAAGTTTGGTATCTTAGTAATCCTACTGACATACAGAATAAAGTTATCAGGTCATTTTTGTTGCCGTTTGTGCGCCGTAGAAACAAGACGCACCGAAAGATGGCGAAATGTGTTTTTGTTTTTTGTTTTGTTTTCCATTTCTCTCCACTTTAAACTTTTTTAAAAGTTTGTAAACTATAAATATCGGAATTAATTGGAAACACAACAACAAAGCAACCTTGGCCCCTCCCAACAAATTACACATTTAATGTCTGAATAAAAATGCATCACTGTTACATATACTAACCTAAAATGCAGATTTCTTGATACATATTATGATCAAAACACGGGGGCCCATCCAACACCATTTAAAGCGGTTGGCCATTTTATAAAATACTAGATTGACCTGATCGCTACACGAACATAAAATGATAGGAGAAATACTTGTGAATGTTTAAAGAACTGTTTATTTTAATTGGCAAGGGCTTCAGGATAGACTACATTGTCAGTGCACCAACTTCCATCTCAGCATGAATCGGGGTATAGTTTGACTTAAGTTCTGTTTCTTGGTGACTCTGGAAAATGCTCCATACAACATTCCATGAATGAACGCAGGGCGCTGAAGGTAAACTCCAACATTGTTGAAGCCTGTCCCTGAGACTTGTTGATGGTAATCGTAAAGGCCAGTCAAAGTGGAAACGGTCTTCTCGAAAATACAAAGGGTAACGGTTTCAGGAGGTGTTTGATTTTTGGGATAATTGTTTCGCATCCTGCTTGTTCACCGGTTATAACGCTGCAGACCGGGCAATGACTTCGAATCTCTTTCCCACTTAACCGAGTTCCATTCATTAAGCCAGCGTTTTAGTTAAGGTTTCTAATCAGCATCATGATCGCTTCTAGTTAACTTGTGGGGTGGAAGGCGTGAGTGAATTCAGAAACTCAATTGGATAGTTGGCTGCTGCAGATGGATCATCAGACAATGGAATTAAAAGTAACTGAGTTGAGCCGCGGCTGATTCATAAATGCCGCCTCCACAATGCGCTGGTTATGATTGGTTCATCCGGCACTGTTCAGCCAATCACAGCCATCGTGGAGGTGGGATTTTTGAATTGGATGAGCCGCTGCAGTCTGGCGATAAGCCGCAGCTGTTCTTTCTGCTACGTTCTGGGCCAGAGGGGGTGTGTTGGGCAATAATGGGCAGGGCCTCAATGCCCTCTTCTATTCTCTTGCCCCGGGGTTGGCTGGAGCACATGGATGAGCCGCTGCAGTCTGGCGATAAGCCGCGGCTGTTCTTTTTGCTACGTTCTGGGCCAGAGGGGGTGTGTTGGGCAATGATGGGCAGGGCCTCAATGCCCTCTTCTATTCTCTTGCCCCGGGGTTGGCTGGAGCACATGGATGAGCCGCTGCAGTCTGGCGATGAGCTGCAGCTCAGCTAATTTATAGATGCTGCCTGGTGCTTGTTACTTTGTTGCTAGAAGCAGCTGCGTGTAATTGAGATGCGACTCCATCTTCTGCGCTTGTTGTTCAGCACTTCGCATGCAAGAGAATATCCAAATTATTTCCATTTCGCCCTCCAATACTGCAGCGAGGATGAAATCTGTTGGCTTTTGCAGGCAACCTTGCATACAATGTTATTGCTGCCTATTAGAGGAAGGCGAACGCAGACTGCCGGGTCAGATTCTGACTGCGCGATTCTCCAGCTGGATTTGACCCATACCCCTGGAGTGACCCCAGGCTTACCTTTCCAGCACCTTCGTTCTGCACTGCCGATGTGCCGTGCGGCGCTGCGTTGCGGTGGCAGGGGACGCCGTGCGGCGCTGAGTTGCGGTGGCAGGGGACGCCGTGCGGCTCTGAGTTGCGGTGGCAGGGGACGCCGTGCGGCTCTGAGTTGCGGTGGCAGGGGACGCCGTGCGGCGCTGAGTTGCGGTGGCAGGGGACGCCGTGCGGCGCTGAGTTGCGGTGGCAGGGGACGCCGTGCGGCGCTGAGTTGCGGTGGCGGGGAACGCCGTGCGGCGCTGAGTTGCGGTGGCGGGGGACGCCGTGCGGCGCTGAGTTGCGGTGGCGGGGGACGCCGTGCGGCGCTGCGTTGCGGTGGCAGGGGACGCCGTGCGGCGCTGAGTTGCGGTGGCAGGGGACGCCGTGCGGCGCTGCGTTGCGGTGGCAGGGGACGCCGTGCGGCGCTGCGTTGCGGTGGCAGGGGACGCCGTGCGGCGCTGCGTTGCGGTGGCAGGGGACGCCGTGCGGCGCTGCGTTGCGGTGGCAGGGGACGCCGTGCGGCGCTGCGTTGCGGTGGCAGGGGACGCGGCGCTGCGTTGCGGTGGCAGGGGACGCGGCGCTGCGTTGCGGTGGCAGGGGACGCGGCGCTGCGTTGCGGTGGCAGGGGACGCGGCGCTGCGTTGCGGTGGCAGGGGACGCGGCGCTGCGTTGCGGTGGCAGGGGACGCGGCGCTGCGTTGCGGTGGCAGGGGACGCGGCGCTGCGTTGCGGTGGCAGGGGACGCGGCGCTGCGTTGCGGTGGCAGGGGACGCGGCGCTGCGTTGCGGTGGCAGGGGACGCGGCGCTGCGTTGCGGTGGCAGGGGACGCGGCGCTGCGTTGCGGTGGCAGGGGACGCGGCGCTGCGTTGCGGTGGCAGGGGACGCGGCGCTGCGTTGCGGTGGCAGGGGACGCGGCGCTGCGTTGCGGTGGCAGGGGACGCGGCGCTGCGTTGCGGTGGCAGGGGACGCGGCGCTGCGTTGCGGTGGCAGGGGACGCGGCGCTGCGTTGCGGTGGCAGGGGACGCGGCGCTGCGTTGCGGTGGCAGGGGACGCGGCGCTGCGTTGCGGTGGCAGGGGACGCGGCGCTGCGTTGCGGTGGCAGGGGACGCGGCGCTGCGTTGCGGTGGCAGGGGACGCGGCGCTGCGTTGCGGTGGCAGGGGACGCGGCGCTGCGTTGCGGTGGCAGGGGACGCGGCGCTGCGTTGCGGTGGCAGGGGACGCGGCGCTGCGTTGCGGTGGCAGGGGACGCGGCGCTGCGTTGCGGTGGCAGGGGACGCGGCGCTGCGTTGCGGTGGCAGGGGACGCGGCGCTGCGTTGCGGTGGCAGGGGACGCGGCGCTGCGTTGCGGTGGCAGGGGACGCGGCGCTGCGTTGCGGTGGCAGGGGACGCGGCGCTGCGTTGCGGTGGCAGGGGACGCGGCGCTGCGTTGCGGTGGCAGGGGACGCGGCGCTGCGTTGCGGTGGCAGGGGACGCGGCGCTGCGTTGCGGTGGCAGGGGACGCGGCGCTGCGGTGGCAGGGGACGCGGCGTTGCGGTGGCAGGGGACGCGGCGCTGCGGTGGCAGGGGACGCGGCGCTGCGGTGGCAGGGGACGCGGCGTTGCGGTGGCAGGGGACGCGGCGCTGCGGTGGCAGGGGACGCGGCGCTGCGGTGGCAGGGGACGCGGCGCTGCGGTGGCAGGGGACGCGGCGCTGCGGTGGCAGGGGACGCGGCGCTGCGGTGGCAGGGGACGCGGCGCTGCGGTGGCAGGGGACGCGGCGCTGCGGTGGCAGGGGACGCGGCGCTGCGGTGGCAGGGGGCGCGGCGGTGGCAGGGGGCGCGGCGGTGCGGTGGCAGGGGACGCGGCGCTGCGGTGGCAGGGGACGCGGCGCTGCGGTGGCAGGGGACGCGGCGCTGCGGTGGCAGGGGACGCGGCGCTGCGGTGGCAGGGGACGCGGCGCTGCGGTGGCAGGGGACGCGGCGCTGCGGTGGCAGGGGACGCGGCGCTGCGGTGGCAGGGGACGCGGCGTTGCGGTGGCAGGGGACGCGGCGCTGCGGTGGCAGGGGACGCGGCGCTGCGGTGGCAGGGGACGCGGCGCTGCGGTGGCAGGGGACGCGGCGCTGCGGTGGCAGGGGACGCGGCGCTGCGGTGGCAGGGGACGCGGCGCTGCGGTGGCAGGGGACGCGGCGCTGCGGTGGCAGGGGACGCGGCGCTGCGGTGGCAGGGGGCGCGGCGGTGGCAGGGGGCGCGGCGGTGCGGTGGCAGGGGACGCGGCGCTGCGGTGGCAGGGGACGCGGCGCTGCGGTGGCAGGGGACGCGGCGCTGCGGTGGCAGGGGACGCGGCGCTGCGGTGGCAGGGGGCGCGGCGGCGGCAGGGGGCGCGGCGGCGGCAGGGGGCGCGGCGGCGGCAGGGGGCGCGGCGGCGGCAGGGGGCGCGGCGTTGCGGCGGCAGGGGGCGCGGCGTTGCGGCGGCAGGGGGCGCGGCGTTGCGGCGGCAGGGGGCGCGGCGTTGCGGCGGCAGGGGACGCGGCGTTGCGGCGGCAGGGGACGCGGCGTTGCGGCGGCAGGGGACGCGGCGTTGCGGCGGCAGGGGACGCGGCGGTGCGGCGGCAGGGGACGCGGCGGTGCGGCGGCAGGGGACGCGGCGCGGCGGTGCGGCGGCAGGGGACGCGGCGCGGCGGTGCGGCGGCAGGGGACGCGGCGCGGCGGTGCGGCGGCAGGGGACGCGGCGCGGCGGTGCGGCGGCAGGGGACGCGGCGCGGCGGTGCGGCGGCAGGGGACGCGGCGCTGCGGTGCGGCGGCAGGGGACGCGGCGCTGCGGTGCGGCGGCAGGGGACGCGGCGCTGCGGTGCGGCGGCAGGGGACGCGGCGCTGCGGTGCGGCGGCAGGGGACGCGGCGCTGCGGTGCGGCGGCAGGGGACGCGGCGCTGCGGCGGCAGGGGACGCGGCGCTGCGGCGGCAGGGGACGCGGCGGTGCGGCGGCAGGGGACGCGGCGGTGCGGCGGCAGGGGACGCGGCGCTGCGGCGGCAGGGGACGCGGCGCTGCGGCGGCAGGGGACGCGGCGCTGCGGCGGCAGGGGACGCGGCGCTGCGGCGGCAGGGGACGCGGCGCTGCGGCGGCAGGGGACGCGGCGCTGCGGCGGCAGGGGACGCGGCGCTGCGGCGGCAGGGGACGCGGCGCTGCGGCGGCAGGGGACGCGGCGCTGCGGCGGCAGGGGACGCGGCGCTGCGGCGGCAGGGGACGCGGCGCTGCGTTGCGGCGGCAGGGGACGCGGCGCGGCGGCGGCAGGGGGCGCGGCGCGGCGGCGGCAGGGGGCGCGGCGCGGCGGCGGCAGGGGGCGCGGCGCGGCGGCGGCAGGGGACGCGGCGGCGGCAGGGGACGCGGCGGCGGCAGGGGACGCGGCGGCGGCAGGGGACGCGGCGCGGCGGTGGCAGGGGACGCGGCGGTGGCGGTGGCAGGGGGCGCGGCGGTGGCAGGGGACGCGGCGGTGGCAGGGGACGCGGCGCGGCGGTGTGGTGGCAGGGGACGCCGTGCTGCGGTGGCAGGGGACGCCGTGCGGCGCTGCGTTGCGGTGGCAGGGGACGCCGTGTGGCATTAGGGGCCACTAGGGCTAGAGGGGCCGCTATGGGGGCCTGCTAGGACTGTCACTAGGACTATGCAGTATTACTATCAACCTGTTGCAGTCACCCCTGAGACTGATGTTGCCTTAGATGAAAATGAGTGACACCCGTGAATCCTACTCCGCTGAATCGCGCAGCCCGACTTCTCAGTCCTGTAAGCAGTGAAATATTGGCCGTTGATACGTAAGACATTTAATCTTATCTGCTGTCGATGATCTGTAATAACAGGATTACAATGCAGCGTCCTCCCCGCGCTGTGATTTATCGCTGTCGGCAGGGTGGCGGTTGTGCGCGGAGTCGTGCCGTCTCGCACCGCGGTTAATTTTAGCATTTTCCTGCGCCGGTGGGATGGATTTAATTAACCTTGATGAATGTAAAGGAATGCAGTGGCTCTCGTGTTGTAGGTCTGTGACGAGCGTAGACCGCGGTAGGCAGTCAGTGGGCTTGTATGGACTTAAACATGTGAACCCAGATTCCCATTCACTCCCCTAGAGAGTAGCCTTTAATGTTAGGCCTTATTCACGTGCGTGAGGCTCTACTGAAACAGAGTCGCTGCGGACGCGCACGTCGCCATATTGGAGCTGCTCCTCCATAATATTGTATCTGCAGACTGCGCACGTCGCCATATCGGAGCTGCTCCTCCATAATATTGAAGCTACTCCTCCGTAATGTTTTTTCCGCGAACCGCGCACGTCGTCGTATTGGAGCCGCTCCTCCGTAATATTGAAGCTACTCCTCCATAATGCTGTATCCGCGCACTGCGCACGTCGCCGTATTGGAGCCGTTCCTCCGTAATGCTGTATCCGCGCACGTCGCCGTATTGGAGCCGTTCCTCCGTAATGCTGTATCCGCGCACGTCGCCGTATTGGAGCCGCTCCTCCGTAATGCTGTATCCGCGCACTGCGCACGTCGCCGTATTGGATCCGCTCCTCCGTAATGCTGTATCTGCGCACTGCGCACATCGCCGTATTGGAACCGCTCCTCCGTAATGCTGTATCCGCGCACTGCGCACGTCGCCGTATTGGAGCCGCTCCTCCGTAATGCTGTATCCGCGCACTGCGCACGTCGCCGTATTGGAGCCGCTCCTCCGTAATGCTGTATCCGCGCACTGCGCACGTCGCCCTATTGGAGCTGCTCCTCCGTAATGCTGTATCCGCGCACTGCGCACGTCGCCGTATTGGAGCCGCTCCTCCGTAATGCTGTATCCGCGCACTGCGCACGTCGCCCTATTGGAGCTGCTCCTCCGTAATGCTGTATCCGCGCACTGCGCACGTCGCCGTATTGGAGCTGCTCCTCCGTAATGCTGTATCCGCGCACGTTGCCGTATTGGAGCCGCTCCTCCGTAATGCTGTATCCGCGCACGTTGCCGTATTGGAGCCGCTCCTCCGTAATGCTGTATCCGCGCACGTCGCCGTATTGGAGCCGCTCCTCCGTAATGCTGTATCCGCGCACGTCGCCGTATTGGAGCCGCTCCTCCGTAATGCTGTATCCGCACTCTGGCCACAATTTTTTTTTTTTTTCCTCACAGATTTTCTGGCGCTGTGACATCGGAGGTGTATGGACTTGTAGTAGACCCCCCGGCAGTCTGACCACCACATCGTGTGCAGGAGCTCCTACGCCATTTCTCACATAGCGGCCCTTACTAATGACTGTTTCTAAAGCTGCGCCAGAATTCAGGCGCACGGAGTTTTAGACAAAGTTACAAATAGTCTGTGCCTAAAAGAAAAAAAAGATCAAACAATCTTGGCAATTTTTTTTTTTTTTTTGCCTCAGTGGGCGTGGCTAGCGTCTGTCTTTTTCCAACACGTTTACGAAGCGTCCAACTACATGGATAGATTTTTGTTTTTATCCTGACTATGGTTAGATGATGCGGGGTGAACGTCTTTGAACAAAACCCATTTCTGAATGCAGACTGCTGCAGCTCTGCGCACGCAGCGGTGTTATGCTGGAGCCAAGGCATTTTATGGCACAAAATAACATGAACAGGGGGTCTTCATGGTTTTGCTCCCGTTTTGTGTTTAAAAAAAAAAAAAGAAATTAATCAGAATCAATCAGCGGTCTAATTATTGATTATTTTTCATACATGAAGCAGAGTTAAATTTGTGGCGCAAAATCATATTTTGGAATAAGGATTGATGCATTTTTGGCGTACAAAGCACAGATATCCAAAAATTGGCACATTGTTGGCGCACCTTTCCCATTTCTGGCTGCAGCGTCCATTGTCACATTGACAAGCCCGTGCGCCACATTTTCTAAATTTGGCACAATTTACGACTCAAGTTCAAAAAAGAATTGGCGCAATATACCCAATATTCATAGATAAGGCCAGTGTTCTTGTATTTCTATACTCTGGTAGCCGGACGTCTCGCTGTAGTAAGTATATAGCTATTTAGGGTTTTGTTGCCACTATAGCAGCGTGACCCAACTACTTCAACTAGAAGTCCGCTGGCTTGGGTCTACCGTCCGGTGAAGAACTGAACATCAACAGTAGCGATGTGAGATGACGGCGGTCACATGACTTCTCTGTATGACCACTTCCTTCAGCTGTCCAGGCTGCTCCCACTTCGGTGCAGGTGATGAACGCGGTCAGCACATGTACGGTTACAGCTAGTAGAGCCTCCTGTATCTGCGCCTGCGTTAGATGCGTTCAGCTGCACCGGCACGGAGGTGGAGGCTGCCTGATACAGCCACGTTACAGGGCTTGTAAGGACGAGGAGACCGGTCCAGTACTGTCGGGTCATGGAGAATTGTCAAGGAAAATGGCCCATCATACATAGCTACAACCTGTCCCAGGAGGTCTGGCCTGGGTAAAGGGCTTTTACGCGGGCCGATACATTTATTTGGATTCCTTCATCCAGCGGGAATGTGAGCGCTTATGGTTCGGTGTAAATGCATGTCGCGGCTCAGTTGCGCATCCGTTTGATTGCTGCTTGTTCAGCTTCTGCATGCATTCACTAGCGATGATTTTCCTGTGTAAAAGCAGGAACGATCGTTGCCGGGACGAGCTGTCGGGCATCTCTACGCCTTCACGTATTCCCTGTAAAAGGGCCTAAGGGCAGATCTTTGGAATTGGTTCCACTGTAGGGTTTAATTCCTAATTGCTGGGCTGCATCACTTTTTTTATCAGTTCCTGTTAATGATCGACCACAGAGAGCAACAGCTGCCTAATGTTCTCACCACCATCTCTAAACTAGCGCTTACGGTACGTGTAGAGGACGCCACCCTCCCATCCCAGCCTTTCTTATAAAGGTTGTCTTCATTTTAGGAACAATGCTGTACTCGGGCACATCCGTAAAGATGTCCTAAGGCCGCGTCACACAGGTATGTCACTCACTCAAATGAGGGGATAAAATCTGCAGCCGTCTGAGTTTTGCAGTTTGTCGTCTTCTATGGAAAAAACACTGTGCAAAAAAATATAAATACAATGGGCCCCTAGAAGGAGTTGTCATTTTGCTGCAAAACACAGGAAGTCTTATCATTACTCCTTACGGAGAGCCCCTAGAAGGTGCGTGAGGAGACTTATAAGGCCATTCATGCTTTTCTGGGAGAATACATACAAATAGGGAAGATGGAACAATACCTCTGCAGCGCCACCTATTGGAAGGCAGCATTCCTGCAAGTCAATGTACGACTCTTTATACAAGCCTTCTAACAATGACTGGGAATTATAAGCCAAAGCCAGAAAAACCATGCACAGGCAACTCTTTTAAGGCAATTGCCCCTCATCAGTGTGCAGTAGGTTTCTTGATTGGCTAGCGAGAGGCCAGTGATGTGGGCCAGGAAAGTTATAATCTCTCTCGGCATCTAGTTCCATCTCAGTCAGATATGTTAATGATGAACGATCTTGTTACCGGAGGCCCTAAAAGTTGTTACCCCCCCCCCCCCTCCCCACACCCACCCTATTGGCTTATAAGTGGCTTTCGGAGGCCCCTTGTTGGTAGTGACCTCTTCTTTGGCTTGTGTAGAGCTTGTTGACAACTAGATGCCTCTACGACGCAGAGAAGAGATTTCACCCCGTTACCAGAGTCTGAGAGGGGCGCATTATTGGGATGTGAGAAGTGGATTTGTGAGAGCACACAAGGTGACCGGGCTCAGGATGCCCCCTACAGACCACCAGTAGAGAGGAGCATCTAACCAGACTGTTAGCAGGTGTTGGGACTAGTGGATGTGTGAGGGCACACAAGGTGACTGGGCTTAGGACGCCCCCCTACAGACCACCAGTAGAGAGGAGCATCTGACCAGACTGTTAGGGGGTGTTGGGACCATCAGATGTGTGAGCACACAAGGTGACAGGGCTCGCACCTGGAGATGTCAGTGTGAGCGCCTCAATTCTGCCTTTGCCGTGGAGCGGCACCAGATAGGCACGGTGCAGCATCCGAGGAACAGGCCCACAGCCTAGGAGATGGCGGGGTAGATAAGGGCCTTGTCACAGTGGCGGTACCATCTCCTTCCCTGGGGGTGGGTAGTTCGGGACCTGTCCAAGTTACTGCTGGGGAAGGTCACAGGGAGAATGCAACTAGAGGTTACCTGCCATCTTGTCACTTGTGACATCACTGTTTCGTCCTCTGCGGTGAATCTCTGAAGTAAATAACTTAGTCCACACACAGGATTCTTACTGGACAAACTGAGAACGTTCGGTGATGTCCGTTTACTGTAACTTCAGCAAAGGTTCCATGTAGAACACTAGTTTGGCACAAATTACACTTCTAGAATGTGGGGTGACTGGGAGGACTTCTCGGGGTCATCCGGACAATCCACAGTCCCAGTTATCGGTGTGATCCTGCTCCCGGTGACTTTCTCCGTCCCAACATTCTAATGGTAAACACTCTGGTGCCTTTCTCTCTCAAGCAGCGGCCCTTATTTCTCTCTCACTCCGTGCTTAGTGGTAGCACCACCTCATCCTGGGTAGGGTAGACCCAGGCCAAGCAGAAGGGTATCGCTCAGCTTCTTCTATGCTTCACACACAGACCGATCAATGTGTGTGGGGTTCACTCGATTGCATTCTTGCTAACTGAGGCTGCCTGTCCACGAGCGTAGTGGTATTCCGCGGGAGCCGCCGCCCGGGAGCAGGAGCCGTCAGACGAATATCCGCAGTCAGCCTTATCTGATAGATGGGCTGACCATGGAGAATCACTGCAAGTCGCTGCATACTGCGATTTGCTGGCTGCGAGCGGAGAATCGCTATGATTCTCCACTCGTGGACAGTTGGGAAGTGCTCTCCATAGCAACGCTATGAAGAGCTTGAACTGTGTTTCCCGTGACCGAATTATCGCCGCGGGGAGCACAATTCAAACTCTCCCGTGGACAGGCAGTCTAACTCTCATTCTTTGTAAGCACTCCTTGCTACTTTTGCAGGAAGACTACGACTCTGCACTTTGCACAGACATGACAGTCACATGACACACAACAAGATACATTTTCCAGACCTAACCCAGACATTAACCCATTCAGTGCTGCAGAGATGCAATACACATACCAACTACACTCTACAATTAAGACACTGACAGGACAATGGCACGAGACAGATCTATAACATTATGGAGGGGCCCCACTAGTGCTGGGCCACTACTGTGGTATACAGTCCCCTAAAATCTGCTTTTGGGAGCTCTTAAACCCGTTGGTTTATGTTGTATAGACTTCCAACTTTCTGTACTTCATGGGGCATTGTTCTTGGCAATTATTAGTAGTGTTCGGTAAGATGGACCGTAGAACCTTCTTATATTCGGCTATTAGTGGACATACCGTGTCTTACGTGAGAAGACCGTTCTACAGACAGGATCTCTAGGACTGAAAGTCATTGTTTCGATACCAGTCTGCCTTCTGAGTGAAATGAATCCGTGCTAAGGAGACCTTTGCTCACAATGTCTGGGCTGGCACCCGGCCCTGGTTGGCATTGACCCAGATCGGGAGCTCGGTAGGATGAACGGAGCGGGTTAGTAGTGAATACAAGAGCAGGATGGTATTTTGAGAACCTTTGCTGTAATATTTAATAACTGTAGAGACCGCTGCCTCCTGATATCCCAGGCTTAGACGATCATGATACACAATGCACTCTCTGTACGGAGAACATTTACTTCTTTATGCTACCTGCTACATCAAGACGCTGGGAAACGCGAGGTATTCTGATAGTTGCTGGGTAACCCTGAAGGCTGCTGGCCTCCGTTCCATTGTGTGCGGATTACAGTCTGCACCTTTTTCATTAACTTGGACAGTATTTCTCAAATAAAAAGTTACTAGAGAAGTTTTGTCTTCTCTAAGGCCCCCTGTCCACGGCCGGCGAATCACACAGGCTTGAGCGGACTGAAGCTTTCCATAGCGTTGCTATGGAAAGCGCCTGTCCACGAGCGGAGAATCATCGCGATTCTCTGCTCGCGACCGGCAATTCGCAGCATGCTGTGAATTGCCCTGATTCTCCGCGGTCAGCCTACCTGTCAGATAGGCTCACCTGCGGAGAACCGTGTGCTGGCTCCTGCTCCCGGTCAGCGGCTTCCGTGGCAGAGCTCCCCGCGGGATACCACAACGCCTGTGGACAGGTGGCCTAAAGTAGTTGGATTTAGAGTGTTGGGCTGTAAAGACAAATGTCCATTCAGGTCAGCCTATTACCCCCCCCAATGTAAAAATAAAACCAATGAGGGAGAAGACTATTTTCCTCATGTAAGAGAAAAAATCCATCCTGACTCCAATCTTACAATTGAAATAATCCCCGGATCACCGACCCTTCTGAGTAATCGTTATATATTGAATTTGCCATCACCACTTCCTCAGGCAGAGAGTTCCACAGTCTCACTGCTCTTACAGTAAAGAACCCCCTTCTATTTTGGTGTAGAAACCTTCTTCGCTTTAGATGTAGAGGATGCTCCCTTGTTACAGTTCTGAAGTTGTGAGTGGTTGTCTCATCGGTGTCCTCACACGTGTCTGTGTTTGGCTCCTCCATATATCAGTCTGGCCTCTGCATGTTTGAGGGATATGTGGTGTATATGCCTACCCTCCTGTATCGGTACTATGGCCGCTTTCTGTGATTTTTATTTCTTTGGCTATTTGATAATTCCCTTTTCTGAGATTTTTTTTTTTCTTGTCACAGTCCGTGGTTTAATACATGATGGAAGAGATCTCTGTACTGACCCCTAATATATTATACATGGTTATTAGAGCGCCCCCTTGTTACAGTCCTCGGTATAATGGATGATGGGAGAGATCTCTGTAGTGACCCCTGATATATCTATACATAGTTATTAGAGCGCCCCCTTGTTACAGTCCTGGGTATAAATAGATGATGGTAGAGCTCTCTGTGCTGACCCCTGATATATCTATATAGTTATTAGAGCGCCCCCTTGTTACACTCCTGGGTATAAATAGATGATGGTTGGGATCTCTGTATTGTCCCCTGATATATTTATACATAGTTATTAGAGCGCCCCCTTGTTACACTCCTGGGTATAAATAGATGATGGTAGAGATCTCTGTACTGACCCCTGATACATCTATACATAGTTATTAGAGCGCCCCCTCGTTACAGTCCTGGTTATATTAGATGATGGGAGAGATCTCTGTATTGTCTCCTGATATAGTTATACATAGTTATTAGAATTGACAGCGGCATTGAAATCCCCCGAACGATGTTCAGGGGTCCCATACCCCCCCCCCCCCACATGAGATCGTAGGGAGCCATACAGGTGTCATGGTAGCCGGTCTCCTTCTGAAAGGCCCCAGGGCTGCCTTAGGAGACTGCCTATCAAGCCGTCCCCGTGGGGTGGCTTGATGGGCTTCCTGTCAGAATGCAGTATGATGTAATGGTATAGCATTACATCATACTGCAGGAGAGATCAAAGTATCGCTGGTTTTAGTCCCACAGGGGGGCTTAAAAAAGGGGGGAAAATAAGATCATTAAATGTTTTATTAATTTGAGAAAGGAAAAAAAAGTTAGTTTTTAACTCACCCCCCTTTCGCCAGATCTATAATAAAAAAAAAAAATCTAAGTCCTAAAAGAAAAATACATATTTGGCATGGCCGCATCTATAAAAGTCTAATCTATCATAGTAGCGCATTATTTACCCCGCACGGTGAACGTCATCCAAAAAAAAATGAACGCCAGAAAGGCACTTTTTCAGTTCCCGTCTCTCAGACAAAGTGCAATAAAAAGCGATCAAAAAGTTGCATGTATTCTGAATTGGTATAAATGTAAACTACAGGACATCCCGCAAAAAAATGAGCCCTCACACAACTACATCAACGGAAAAAAAAGGTTATTGTGCGCAGAAGATGGCGGCAGAAAATAATTTAGAATTAAATGTCTGAAAAAAATAGTACAGTAAAAAAAAACGAAGTTTGGTATGGTAGTAATCGTACCGACCCATAGAATAAAGTGATCAGGGCGTTTTTGTTGCAGTTTGTGCGCCGTAGAAACAAGATGCACTGAAAGATGGCTGAATGTCCTTTTTTTTTTTTTTTTTTTTTTTTCTCCTCATTTTACTCTACTTAAAATTTTTTTTTAAGTTTTTCAGTTCATTATATGGTGCATTAAGTAGCACCAAGGAAAAATACAACTCGTCCCACAAAAAACAAGCCCTCATACAGCGACGTCCATGGATGAATAAAGGAGTCATGTTTTGTTTTTTTTAAAGGGGGGGGAGGCGGGGGTATGAACAAATATATAAGGCGAAAAAAAAGGTCACGTCATTAAGGGGTTCAAGACTATCGGTGCGACCTATGCCCTTTAAAAGCCTTATCTGAGTGCGAGTACTGTATAATAGCTGCCCCCCTCCCCCCAATGACTTGTGGGATTATTTGTAGCACTTACACTTTTCAGCTATTTTATGTCACATCATGGTAGCGGCTGCCAGAATATTACCGCTAGCTCTGTGGTTGCATGAAAGTAGAGGATTTGGCGCTCTGGGTCAGAAAAGGGAAATTCTGACAAATTTAAGATATACTAAAAAAAATATATAATTCTGCAGTATTTTGGTGGTGTTTATTGTTACACTGCCGTTGATCGGCAGCGTATAGTCGCCATATTCCTGTTTCCTCCGGTGTTTACACGCAGCAGAGCGTTTGTCTGGAGTGTTTGCTGTCTATAGCTCGGGGTGCAGCGTGTGATGTTCTCGTGACAATGACTCATGGATCGGAGTGAAGAACCTCCATGGATGTAAGCAGCCCAAACCATTCTACACCGCAGTGATGGAAGAGGCGCACGACACCACACGATGGTTAAAGGTTCTGTTCACGCATTGTGGTTTTCTCGGTTTGCCTCTGCTAATCATATAGTAGTAAAAAGTGGTGCGCTGGGGCCGCGCTACTGGCGGCACACTGGGGCCCGGGGTCGCCCACTGACGGCGCGTGAACTGTCACTCTGACTAGCAGAACTTCAATGTGTAAAGTGGCCACAACATAAAAGTGGAGACCAGGAGTTAAGGTTGAACTGTCCTATTCCTGGTCTTTCCAACGGTCTCCCCCCTCCCTGCGGGTGGGCTCCCTGGGTTGTCGGACTGGATAGTTTGCAGGGTGCCCCAGATTTCTTAGAGATGCCCGGCCAGGAGATCTGTGCCAGGTAGTTGTCTTTCAAGTGGCATGAAAGGCGTAGATCTAATTCCAGAGATTTCTCAGCTTGCTAGCGTTCCTTGTAAGAGGGGTTCCCCACCGCGGGGATGGCCACATGCCAACCTTCTAGCAGGTAACAAGCGAAGCAGTGTCTACCACAAAAGCACAAGGCTGGCTTTGTAACGCAACGTCTCCGCGATCACAGAAGTTGGGTTTATATTGATTTTATCCGGGTCTCGGGTGGCGGGTTATGTAATTATTGTTCGATTGGCACCCGGCCAGGATCGGTCGTAAGAGCATTTGGGTCCTTTCATTGGCAAGAGGCCTGCAGGTCAGACCCCTCTAAATATTTGATGGCCTCTAATTGATTGTCCAATGTTGCCTTAGTGACCAAGCGATTTGTCATTGTTACATTGCAGGAGCCATAACGACAGCTGTATGAGGGCTTGTTTTTTGGGGGACAAGTTGTGTGTGTTTTTTTTTTTTTTTTGCACCACTCTAGGGGACATCTGATGGGTTGTAGAACTTGTACAAAATTTTGTTTAGGAGCAGAAGGAACCGCCGCTCCACGCCGGGAATTCAACCATTGTTTTGGGGTTTTGTTTTTATGGTGTTCACCATTCAGTGTAAATCTGAATCAGCGCCGTTACTGTGATACCAAGTTTATATAGATTTTTGTTTTACTACTTTTGAACAATAAGAACCCATTTTTAAAGAAAAACTATCAAATCCGCGTCTCCACATTCTAAGACCCGTAGCTCGTGTATTTCCCTGGCCACGGAGCTCGGTGAGGGCTTTTCTTTCTTTCCTTTCTTTCTTTCTTTCTTTCTTTCTTTCCTTCTTTCTTTTTCTTTCTTTCTTTCTTTCCTTCTTTCTTTTTCTTTCTTTCTTTCTTTCTTTCCTTTTTTTTTTTTTTTTTTTTTCACTTGAAATTAAACTTTATTTAACTTTCTTTTACTTTATTTGAAGTTCCTCGAGGGGACTTAAAGATTCGATTTGTTCGATCGCTGGGATAGCACACTGCATTCTACTAACCCTATGACATAAGCTTATTAGACTTGGTAGGAGGCAGAGTTTAACAGATTAAGTTACATGGCCACGAGAACCCATTAGTAGCTTGTGATCGCACTGTGGGGTGCTGATGGGTGACAGGAGTCCCTTTCCCGTCATCTGCTTTACATGCTGCTTTTGCTATTGATTGTGGCACATAAGGGGTTTTAACTGCCATGATCTGAGGTTTGTCCTGGCGGTTGGAGCAGGAGCCTGGCAGTCAGTTAAGTTGCTGCCTTAAAAAGATGTCTGTGCAGGTTTATAGCCTGTCAGTAAAAATGCCTAAGGGGTTAAGGTACCAGCCTACTCATTTAAAGGGCGTTAGTTGGCAGCTTAGACACTGCTGACCGCTCTGTGTAGGGGCTGCGAGCGGTTCTACAAGTTGTGTAGATCACTTTCGCCAACTAAAGTTGTTCAATCATGCGCCCCACTGCAAGTACCACGAGGGCAGGACTTCTCTCCGAAGTGCTCTCCATACTCTGCCAGCCATCATGGAGTAGCCATCTCGGCTACTCCGAGGTTAAGAGCCCGTGCCTACATGTGTGAGATATCAGTATTTTTTGACCCTCTTCCTCCTGTTCTACAGTCTCTGACCTCAGACCTGTTGGCTCACATGTCAGGAAGGTGTAGTAGAACCCCAGATCGGTGACCACATATATGCGGTGGTCAGCTGGTGACCAGTACAGTTCCAGAAGGAAGATGGGGGTGAAATCCTCACTGGTTCCCTAGAATTACTCAGCTATTAGCTATGTTACATTTCCATTTGACTAAGGCCCAAATGCCCACGGACGGAGTATCGCTGCAGTATTCACACCCAGACGCCTGCCACGAATTTTGCAGCAATGTCTGTAGACATGCTGTGTAAAAAAAAAAAAAAAAAAAAAAAGTTTCTCCCCTGCTCACGAACGGAAACTGCGTTCACCCCACCGGAAATCGCAGCATGTTCTACAATCACACGGGCAGCTTTCATTGCAGTCAATGGAAGCCATTCGTCCCTCGATATACCGCGCAGTGAGCACTGCAAAAGTATTGCGGGAATCCGCGTTATGGTCTGATTCCGCTGCGAGATTTCACAGTTGGAGTCCGACCAGGCCGCGGGCAGCAGCCCTAGAGGTCTCCTACTAGAGATGGATTTAACAGTTTGCTTTGCATACATTTAGATGGGTTTTCCCACCACTTGAAAATTGCTCCACAGCCCCTCTGTCCTTCCTGGCTGCTGCTGCTCAGGACATGTGACTGCTGCAGCCAATCACTGGCTATAGAAGGTCAAGTGTGTGGTCAGTGATTGGCTGCAGCAGTCACATGTCCTGAGCAGCAGCAGCCAGGAAGGTCAGAGAGGCTCTGAAGTTGTTTTAAGTCGTGGGAAAGCATCCCTGTGATAGAGACTGGTATACACTCATTGTACCGCCTCTAGCTTGGATACAAGATGTGAGGTGGGCTGCCATGGAGGCTCTAGTACCCTGTTGTACCGCCTCTAGCTTGGATACAAGATGTGATACAGGTGGGCATGATGGCTCTAGTACCCTGTTGTACTGCCTCTGGCTTGGATACCAGATGTGATACAGGTGGGCATGGAGGCTCTAGTACCCTGTTGTACCGCCTCTAGCTTGGATACAAGATGTGAGGTCGGCTGGCATAGAGGCTCTAGTACCCTGTTGTACCGCCTCTAGCTTGGATACAAGATGTGATACAGGTGGGCATGGAGGCTCTAGTACCCTGTTGTACCGCCTCTGGCTTGGATACAAGATGTGATACGGGCAGGCATGATGGCTCTAGTACCCTGTTGTACTGCCTCTAGCTTGGATGTAAGATGTGATACGGGCAGGCATGGAGGCTCTAGTACCCTGTTGTACCACCTCTTGCTTGAATACAAAATATGATACGGGCAGGCATGGAGGCTCTAGTACCCTGTTGTACTGCCTCTAGCTTGGATACAAGATGTGATACAGGTGGGCATGGAGGCTCTAGGACCCTGTTGTATTGCCTCTGGCTTGGATACCAGATGTGATACAGGTGGGCATGGAGGCTCTAGTACCCTGTTGTACCGCCTCTAGCTTGCATACAAGATGTGAGGTCGGCTGGCATAGAGGCTCTAGTACCCTGTTGTACCGCCTCTAGCTTGGATACAAGATGTGATACAGGTGGGCATGGAGGCTCTAGTACCCTGTTGTACCGCCTCTGGCTTGGATACAAGATGTGATACGGGCAGGCATGATGGCTCTAGTACCCTGTTGTACTGCCTCTAGCTTGGATGTAAGATGTGATACGGGCAGGCATGGAGGCTCTAGTACCCTGTTGTACCACCTCTTGCTTGAATACAAAATATGATACGGGCAGGCATGGAGGCTCTAGTACCCTGTTGTACCGCCTCTAGCTTGGATACAAGATGTGATACAGGTGGGCATGGAGGCTCTAGGACCCTGTTGTATTGCCTCTGGCTTGGATACCAGATGTGATACAGGTGGGCATGGAGGCTCTAGTACCCTGTTGTACCGCCTCTAGCTTGGATACAAGATGTGAGGTCGGCTGGCATAGAGGCTCTAGTACCCTGTTGTACCGCCTCTAGCTTGGATACAAGATGTGATACAGGTGGGCATGGAGGCTCTAGTACCCTGTTGTACTGCCTCTAGCTTGGATACAAGATGTGATACAGGTGGGCATGATGGCTCTAGTACCCTGTTGTACTGCCTCTGGCTTGGATACCAGATGTGATACAGGTGGGCATGGAGGCTCTAGTACCCTGTTGTACCGCCTCTAGCTTGGATACAAGATGTGAGTTCGGCTGGCATAGAGGCTCTAGTACCCTGTTGTACCGCCTCTAGCTTGGATACAAGATGTGATACGGGGAGGCATGGAGGCTCTAGTACCCTGTTGTACCACCTCTTGCTTGAATACAAAATATGATACGGGCAGGCATGGAGGCTCTAGTACCCTGTTGTATTGCCTCTGGCTTGGATACCAGATGTGATACAGGTGGGCATGGAGGCTCTAGTACCCTGTTGTACCGCCTCTAGCTTGGATACAAGATGTGAGGTCGGCTGGCATGGAGGCTCTAGTACCCTGTTGTACCGCCTCTGGCTTGGATACCAGATGTAATACAGGTGGGCATGGAGGCTCTAGTACCCTGTTGTACCGCCTCTAGCTTGGATACAAGATGTGATATAGGTAGGCATGGAGGCTCTAGTACCCTGTTGTACCACTTGCAGCTTAGATACAAGATGTGATACAGGCAGGCATGGAGGCTCTAGTACCCTGTTGTACTGCCTCTAGCTTGGATGTAAGATGTGATACGAGCGGACATGGAGGCTCTAGTATGCTGTTGTACTGCCTCTAGCTTGGATACAAGATGTGATACAGGTGGGCATGGAGGCTCTAGTACCCTGTTGTACCGCCTCTAGCTTGGATACAAGATGTGAGGTCGGCTGGCATGGAGGCTCTAGTACCCTGTTGTACCTCCTCTGGCTTGGATACCAGATGTAATACAGGTGGGCATGGAGGCTCTAGTACCCTGTTGTACCGCCTCTAGCTTGGATACAAGATGTGATATAGGTAGGCATGGAGGCTCTAGTACCCTGTTGTACCACTTGCAGCTTAGATACAAGATGTGATACAGGCAGGCATGGAGGCTCTAGTACCCTGTTGTACTGCCTCTAGCTTGGATGTAAGATGTGATACGGGCGGACATGGAGGCTCTAGTACCCTGTTGTACCACTTGCAGCTTAGATACAAGATGTGATACAGGCAGGCATGGAGGCTCTAGTACCCTGTTGTACTGCATCTAGCTTGGATGTAAGATGTGATACGGGCGGACATGGAGGCTCTAGTATGCTGCTGTACTGCCTCTAGATTGGATACAAGATGTGATACGGGGGGCATGGAGGCTCTAGTACCCTATTGTACTGCCTCTAGCTTGGATGTAAGATGTGATACGGGCGGACATGGAGGCTCTAGTATGCTGCTGTACTGCCTCTAGCTTGGATACAAGATGTGATACGGGTGGGCATGGAGGCTCTTGTACCCTGTTGTACCGCCTCTAGCTTGGATACAAGATGTGATATGGGTAGGCATGGAGGCTCTAGTACCCTGTTGTACCACCTCTGGCTTGGATACAGGAATTTAAATGCGACTTCCGCAGTCATCACCTGCATGGACGATCCATGGTATTCCACATCTATTGATAAAATAGAATGTTCGCATGTCCGCTCAGATGAGCAGATAGCAATTGCAATTTCCACAAGCGGACTTAAAATCGCAGCATGTTCTGTTTTTGTGCAGAATCAACAGACTGCTTCGGTTGAAGTCAATCTATATGCAATTGACCCGCTGTTAGGCCATCGGTACCGAGTCAGCACCCACTGACCGCGCTGGGGAAAAAAAAATATTTAGCAAGAAAAATCTGTACTGCGCATGACAGTGGACTTAGCAGCAATAGTTGCCCATCCCAGCAAGTCACCGTCCGCTGGGAGATCAGCATTGAAGGGTGATGATTTTTTTAATATAGTGGACCGTAGACAAAAAACAACCTAAATGGCTGCAGCGGGTTTGGGCACATAGAAGTGTTTTTTGTTTTTTTTCTGTTTTTTTTTTCCCAAGCATTCTAATTCCATACAATTGGAAGGTTCGTATAGTAAAAACGTACACAGGGATGGCGCTATCAGCCGACCGGTCCCGCGGCATTGTGGCGCCGTATTTTATATACACTAGCCTTATTACTATTTCCCTGCATTTTCCCACGGCGCTCTCCTGATGCTTCTTTTTTCCTTACATTTAGACTGGGAGGATGACGAATGAGTTGTGGACTTTGCTGACGCAGCGCTCACAAATATTACAATGAGTTATACCAGATTTTATTAATACATTTAAAAACAGTCCATCTGACGTGTTTCGAGGATAGACCCCCTTCTTCAGAAATGACAGAGGAGCACGCATTGTGTCAGTCCTCCTATCTGCGCTCCCCTCTAAACGGGGAATATTAACCCTATAAGCTGAAGGAGCCCGGCACTACCCCTTGCCTTGGCTTCTTACATTAAGGTCCAACTATAGGTGCAGGTTAATCACTTGACCTCTTGCTAGTGGGCACAGCCTCTTTGTAGTGGGCACAGCCTCTTTGTAGTGGGCACAGCCTTTTGTAATATAGACCTCCAACTTACTGCATGGACTGTTAAATTATAGCATGTTGCCCCCTTGCAGCCATCGCTGGGGGGACGCATACTGCATAATGTGGGGATGTTGCATGCAGAACGGCCTGCCATGATGTACTAAGCTGCTTCTAGTGGTCGGAGCGGGCAGCCGGATTACCATCCAGTAATTCCAGGTCTCTGCTGGGATTTGGAGCGCTTCATTAGGAAAAGGCTTCTGACTCCTATTAAGATGGATATGGATGTACTTGGGAATTAGTCGGCATGGAGCTCTGGACGCATCTACATGAAGAACACATGATGTGTTCTCAACTGCCCGTCTACTGTTCATCACGGAAGTGCTGATTTATTAATGAGCCTAATTGTGTTCACAAACTTGTCAAAGTTGTCGTCCCCCCCCCCCCAGTTTTTTTCCTTGAGTGGTGAGGTTGATAGCGAAAGTGTCTTATAAAAATATCATCCTATCTTGGCCGCTCTGCTGTGCAAATAGTGCCTCCCTGCAGCCCCAACTCTGTAAGACAAGACTTCTTTTGTTCCTGTGCCCCCAGCCTGAGTTCGCTTGGCATTGAATGGGCACAAATGCACCCGCAAGTTCTTTTATAGACCATCTTTATCATTGCTCTATTATTTTCCCATGCTACCTTTCCAAGTTATAATTATAGTTTAGAAGTTTGCTACATACATAGAGGATTACAAGAAGTAGTCCTGGTCATTTATGAGCTGCAGGTTAGCCACACCCACCCTACCATCCAGCCAATGATTGTCAGCTCTCTATGCAAGTCAGTAGGCAGTCAGCAGTCAATCAGTGGTGGAGAGTGGGCTTGGTAGACCTAGCCTGCAGCTCATGAATATTCAGGACTACTTCTTGTAATCCTCTGTGCATGTGTTGCCACTGATGAAAGGCATGTTTCTCCAAACCTCCTACACGGATCCACACAGCAGCCATATGACATTTATATGTGTGACTGTCACTACTTTGTACTGTCCTCAGTGAGGGGTGCAAAAAGATGGTGACCAAGTCTTTAAGGGTGCGTTCACATGGGCGAGTGTTGTCCAATCACGATGAAAAGGATTTCAATGTGTTTTCAGTCATATGAACAATGTTTCTGTCACAGTGATGCTGCGAGATTCAAAAATCGCTGCTTGTCTTGTTTTGTAGTGATTTTTTTTTTTTTTCTCATGAGGAATCGCCCGTTTATTCCTAAGGGGTCTTTTAAATGAATAAATCGCACTTGAATGCAACTATGGAAACTTTTGTAATCGCTTATGACTTTACACGCGTGAAGATTCCAAGTGCATACATGCAATACGGTTTTTCTTTTTTAAAGAAAAATGCGTTGCGCTCGCATCCAGAATAGTATGAAGGGCTTATTCACACCAACATATTTGCACAAAGTCATTCTGTCATTAAAAAAAAAAATTCTATACTCTCCTATTCTTCCCCTGTCAGTCTTCCTACAGCATCTTCTCCCGGGTTCTGCAGTCCTCCAGGTCACCTCACCTCCAGCCCACCGATGTCTGTCTGTTTTTTTTCCTTTCTTTTTCTTCTGGTGACTAAAGGCATTCTCTGGCATTCTCCTGTGAACAATCGTGGTGAGACACCGCACATTCACAGTCTCGGCAATAGCTCGGCATTCCTTGCTAAGCAGTGAATGCTACATCACTAGTGACCGGGTACACTGACCTGCAGGGAGAATGCAGAGATTGGACGCTTCATAACAGGAAAAAGAGGATCAGGCTGGTTGGAGGTGAGGGGACCTGGGGGCCTAGAGAAGATCCGATAAGATGACTGCCTGGTGGTGGTGGTGGTGGTGGTGGGTGTTATTTTTTTTGAGCATGATTGTTTGGTTTTTATTTTGCATGCCTAATATGCATATATAAAAGACGCAGTAAATACACGTACAGGCACATGCATAAACGCAACACCTATCGTTTAAATGTGCAGTGCAAATGCGCTTACGCCGTAAGCGATTGTAAGAGATTGCTCTGATTGGCTAAGCCAGCACTCGAGAACCAATCTGAGTCAGCGCTTGATGCACCAATCGCAGCCCCATTTATTCTGCCTGCTAGGTGAGGATTGATTCTTTTTTTTTTTTAAACCTCGTGTAGCCAGGGCATTTAACGCTGTCAAAAACGTGGCACCAAGTTGTTCCCCACTTTCAGCAGCGCTGAAAACGCTGTCCATTCATTTCAATGGGTGATGCAGAAGCGTTAAAAAAATCTGAAAAGCCCAAAAATAGAATGTGCACCCCTTTTCAGCGCTGCGATCGAGCTTGTAGTTGTCAGTTCTGTCTTGGCTCTGTGTGGTTTCAGGACTTCTCATACCAATCCGTAAAGCAATGTCCTTGGGCTTTAGCTGTGACCCTCAGATAGTGAAAGAAATTACTTGGCCAAACTGAGAAAAAATGCTGCAGTGAAGAACTCTTGTTATACATAAAGCTGGATATCTGGATAATTCCACTAACCCAAACTATACTTGTTAGGCCTCGTCCACATGGGCGACATGGCATCGCTGGTCCGTGCGACATCGCTGTGACTTATCGTGGTGATACCGCGGTTTTGTAGCACCACATGCGAGGATTTTCGGGGGAGGCTTGAAATTTAAGCCCTTCCCCGAAAACAAGCTGTAGCTGAAGAAGAAAAAAAAAAAAAAAACACACATACATCACCTGATCCCCCGCTGTCAGCCCGGCCGCATCTTGTTCCCGGCAGTGATCTTCTCTTCTGGCTGGGAATTCAAAAATTCCCACCTCCTGGAATAGCTGGCTGTGATTGGCTGTCGCTTAGCCAATCACAGCTAGCGCTCGATGAATGGCAGTGATTGAACCAATCACAGCCATTCATCGAGTGCTGGCTGTGATTAAGTGTCAGCCAATCACAGCCAGCACTCCATGAATGGCTGTGACTGGTTCAATCACTGCCATTAATCGAGCGCTGGCTGTGATTGGCTGATGCTTAGCCAATCACAGCCAGCGCTTCAAGGAGGTGGGGATTTTTGAATCCACGGCCAGAAGAGAAGATCACTGCCGGGGACCCCAGAAGAAGATACGGCCGGGCTGACAGCGGGGGGACAGGTGATGTATGAGCATTTTTTTTTTTTTTTTTTTGCAGCCAGGCTTAGATTAGGGCTTTGACAGTAGGATTTCCTACTGTCAGTTGCATCGCACGGAAATCGCGGTTTCATGCGATGCAACAGAGAGGAAGGCTCCATAGGGAAACATGGGCTACAAAACTTCACGAGTCGTGTGCATATCACCGGACCCGTGAGGTTTGTGTGTCGTTTTGTAGCATGCGACAAAACATCGCATGTGTGAAGTAGCCCATAGGAAAGCATGTGCTTCTCATACATGCGGTTTGTAGCAACACTACAAAATCGTGCGACTTTGTTGCTCGTGTGAACGAGGCCTTACTGAAACACAGTTGATCTGAAATGTAACAGATTAGAGATGTTCTTCCAATAGTCTGTAGTCTGCTTCAGTCATAGAGCCCCTAGAGCGAGCCGCCCTCTAGGAGTTGCTAAATGACCTAAAAACCATGTCCGCTGATCCTGATGAAGAATGGAGTCAACCTTGAGCCTGAACCATGCAGGGATTATTGAACTTGCAACCTTCAAGTCATGAGCGAGAGCTTAGGACTGCATTACTGCTGCCTTAACACTCTGTCACACACTGAAATATTGTGTCTTAATATGTTGTTAAGGCAGTAAATGTGGTTTAGAAGGTTTTATTCATACGGTAAACAGAATTGTCATCAAGTTGTTACAATGTAATCTATGCCGAACCTCTAACAGCGCTGCTAATGAGATTTCCTTATCACTAATTAGTTTTAGAATACTTGCTCGATACCTTCTACAATCTGTTTGGAGTTTTCCCATGCTGTATTGAAATGAGTTGAAGATACCTGTAGTTCGGCCCCCCCCCCCCACCCCTCCCGCTCAGTGCTGTGCCCATCTCGCCCTTGTTGATTGGCATGCATGCTGACTTCTCCGACGTTATCCCGCACAGGAGCTGTAGCAAAACCTTCTACTGGTTGTAAAGATGAGATGACTGGGAGTAACGATCCGCAAGGCGCATGCGCCGTATGCCGCTGAAGTTACAGCTAGTAATGGAGAGCCGAGGGGTGCGGGCAGGGTGTGCTACGGCGCCTGTGCAGGACTACAGCGAAGAAGAGAAATCCTTGCGCATGCCAATCAAGAACAGCGGTGAGCCTGGCGCAGCGCTGAGGGAAAATCTGGCTCTTTTCCTACGCTGTATTTTAATGAGCTGAAATCTTCATAAGTAGATTGTAAAGGTACCAGGACACGGCCGGCCAAACCAGAGGGCAATGAGGAAGTCTCATGAGCTGTTAAGGGGACTGCATTGTAAAAATGGGACAGGTTTCCTTTAAAATTGAAATTTATATGTAGAAATACTGAATTCTTGCTCCTATAAATAACGTATGTTGCCTTCGCTTAGGGTGATTTCACATCCGGTTGGGAAGCAGGAAAGGAAAATCCCAGCAGCCAGACACCCTACTGCCTATACCGGGGTCCGTCCGCTTTCTGCCCAGCTGCCCGGCTTTTCCATGCAGCACTTTTTCTTCCGGTATTTTGAGCCAGATCTGCGGCAGAACCTCCGACTGGGGGTCCAACGGTGATGTGAAACCAACATTATCCTGACAATAGGCTGGTATGACTTTGTCGGGATATGATGGGCAGATGGAGACTGTCCTTCAAGCAACATCTACCATCAAAAAGGGCCCGACATGGGCTAAAGTTATAAACTTCGTGAAAGTGAAACCGCATGCTGCCACTTTCAGAATTTATGTAGGGAGGACAGTTAAATCAGTCACCCTAATCTGACTGTAAGTGGTAAAATTGGGAGATAATCCAGCTGTTCCTGTACAAGGAGTATAGGGGAACACAATCGAGTGCCTCATCAGGCATCGGAGCCCTTGGAACAATCTGGAAAAATAGAGGGCTTTCCACTGCAGCTGGCGGGAAAACAAATTCTGAAGAGTAGCTGCCTTTTCTCAAAGTGCTGTCAGTTAAATATAGAGACCGAAAAGAGGTTTGTCCTAAGTGCAGTCCATACAGTGTTGACAGAGGCCGACGGGGAGAAGAGGGGGTCTGCATCCGACCAGCAAAAGTCAGTGTGCCGAATAAATGACAATAATTTAATGGGAAGGGGGGGGGGGGGTTGATTTAGCAGACCAAATATTGCAGCTATTTGGTTAAACGGAAAACAAGATCCTGGTATGAAGGTGGCAATGGTACTAGTGCAGTATGTCTCCACCAGGAGTATGGGTGTGGGCAGCCTTAGCGACAGGTCACGCCCAGAACTCTAAAGAGCCCCTGATTTGGTCCCCCACACACGCCTTCACAGGGTGAATGGGGAGGATTTAGGCTGCTGACTGTCCCTCCTTCACCTCAGGCTGTCTATCATTGTATAACCCAGAAGGATTATGGAGATAAAATGGTGACGGTGCTACTGCATCCCGGAGCACAGCTCACTGCCCTACAGAGAAAGTGACGCCGGGTCTTCTACAGAGGAACACTGCTCACTGCCACCTGTACAGCCGTTATGGAGAAGGGCAGGCGGCGAGCTCTTGTCTTTTTTTTTTTTTTTTTACTATTGTGTGAGACTGATGTAATGGAGCAGATGCTGGTGGTTTGCGGTGTGTGAGGCGTGGGCTGCCAGCGGTCATGGAATGGAGCAGTGTCGGGCTGCCAGAGGTCATGTAATGGAGCAGATGGTGGTGGTGTGCGGTGTGTGAGACGCGGGCTGCCAGCGGTCATGGAATGGAGCAGTGTCGGGCTGCCAGAGGTCATGTAATGGAGCAGATGGTGGTGATGTGCGGTGTGTGAGACACGGGCTGCCAGCGGTCATGGAATGGAGCAGTGTCGGGCTGCCAGAGGTCATGTAATGGAGCAGATGGTGGTGATGTGCGGTGTGTGAGACGCGGGCTGCCAGCGGTCATGTAATGGAGCAGTGTCGGGCTGCCAGAGGTCATGTAATGGAGAAGATGCTGGTGGTGTGAGATGTGGGCTGCTGATGGGCATGTAATGGTGCAGATTATAATGGAGCAGTATCCAATTGGGAGTTTTTTAAGACTTTAGGGTGTGACCTGTCGCTAAGCGCGGGCACACCCATACTTCCGGTGGAGACATACTGCACTAGTACCCTCATTCCGATAAAAGTTCATAATTTTGTCCAGTACAAAAAGAGAGGCAGAGATTCTTCTTTTGATGTAATTGCACAGCTTCTCTCTTAAACTGAAGCCCCAGGCTTTGCTGCGACCTGAAGATTTCCAAAGACTAGAAGAAAAACCTTTTATTGCCCAGTACCTGTCACAGCCAGTAAGGAAAAGCTGGAGACTCGGAGATTCGCACTACTATTGCCCCAAGTGCCCCGCAGCCCGACCTCCGCAGCCATCCATGTTTTCAGAGGTTTCACTCGCCCACATTATTAAAAAAAAACCTCATTTCTATGCGCCGTTCAGTTGTTTCCTCATCATCCACCTTATTTACTCGCTGGGAGGTCATTTTTATTCATTTCATGAATCCAGTTTTTTAGTTGCCTAGTATTATAAACTCATCTTCCGTAACAGCGGGAGATTGATGGTTGTTTTACGCCCTGCTGGCGACAAAGTAGTAAATTGGCATATCACTAGACACGACCGAAATGTTCCATCATGCAGATTTAAAATGTTACAAATTCCAATTTGCTTCCATATTTTTCCGTTTCATCATCTATTAACACCACATCTAAACCCTCAGTCCCACCATAAGCAGATGGATGTATGAAGAGGTCTAACTTTCCTAGTACCCCTTTCCATATGGGCCCTGCCATGTGTCCAGATGTAAGATTAGGGCCACAATTGGCACATTTCTGAGATCATAAGAAACGGGGGTGTCAATTTAGGCACAAATCCACTGGGAAAAAAATCGCTCATGTATCTGACTCCACTCAAATGAATGGGGTTATGTGTGATTTGTTTCTCGCAACGCACAGATCTCTCACGATTTTCTCAGCTGTGTAAAAGTGACAACAGGCTGCCTGTCCACAGGTGATATGTCACTGCGTTATCCGCAATGATGATCCGGCCGTGGGTAACGCAGTGAACGCTTTCCATAGGCTAACTATGGAAAGCGCAACACCGCTGTCCACGAGCAGAGAACCAGAGCGATTCTCGCGGGATTCAAATCGCGGCATGCTGCGATTCTCTGTAGTGAGCCTGTCAATTAGATAGGCTCATCGCAGAGACACGTCAGTGCTTCCCCCTCCTCCCCACGGTTGAATATTGCTAGCGATATTCCGTCATGGCCGTGGACAGGCAGCCTTAGGCCGGCTGTCCATGGGTGATGTGGTGTCCCGTGGCGAAGCTCCGCTGCCCGGGAGCAGGAACCGCTGCCGTATCTCCGCCGGTCAGCCCTATCTAATAGATAGGCTGACTGCGGAGAATTGGGGCACTTTGCAGCATGCAATGATTCTCCGCTCGTGGACAGGTGCCGGCGCTTTCCATAGCAATGCTTTGAGAAGCGTCGGCCGGCGTGATCCGCCGGCGAAATCACTGCCGTGGACAGGGGGCCTTAGTCTGACAAATGTAACAGAAGCTGTAGTTCAAAAGTCTGAAATCCGTCCCTATGGAAGCGCTAAGAAACTACAGTGGTTTTTACATGAAGGTACCAGTAAAGGGCACCAGTTATGGCGTAGGGTATTCTGGTATAATCGGTGCGTACAGCTGGGTCTCTGTACAATTGTAGCTAATGTCGTGTAGGGGAAGCCTGCAACTTTTAATTAATTTAAAGGGGACCAGTCAACAGCTAATAGCACTGTAGTCTGAGTTATGGTGCTCAGGAGGCCACCGCGGCATTCTTTATACTTGCCCACCTCCTGGTGCCCGCATTGTCTGCCCCAAAAGTCGGCTCATGGACCGGTTCATCAGACTCAAAGCTGTAGGATGTGTTTTTGCTCCCATAGAGGTGAATGGGAGCGCACGGACAGAGCCTGCAGCTTTGAGTCTGATGGCACAGTCCATGTGACAACATTTGGGGCAGACAATGCGTACAAGTGAAGAAGAAGAAGAAAAAAACTACCCGGGCCCCTGGGAACCTGCCCTATGAGCGCCATAACTTAGTTCATGCTGCTCATGGCTTTAGGATAGGCCACCAATACAATGAGTGGCCGGGAACTCGCATTGATTAGCAGAATTGTGCATCTAGGCCTGGGGTCCACAAGGTTCCAGCAAGCAGTGCTCTGTGACTTACACCACTCCCAGGAGCCACCATTAAACTGGTATTAATTTCTGAGACCTTTATTGCATATTAAATTAGACTACACCGGAGAGAGCTACATGTATAGATGGCGTCCTCCGACTCGTATATCCCTTCCCAGAGTGCCAAATCTGGGCCAAGGGACCCTCTGATATATGAAGGATCGCAGATTGGCTGTCTAGTGCGCAGTTAGTAGTTGCCCTTTTCCACTCCTCTCCCCAACATGAAGGCTACATATGAGCAGCCACGTGTAGACAAGTCTTGCTGTGTCAGTCCGGGACCACCCAGAATGGCATTCTGAGCCACACGTGGCCACCTGGATGCTGGTTGTACACCTCTCATCCGGCCTAGTGGCTCTGCCTGACCAACATGTGAACTGGTCATTTCATGGGCTTCCTGTGATTTATGGGTTACTCTTATTTGGTTGAACATTAATAGTTTAGAAGGGACATTAATTTACACTTCATCTGCATTAATTGTATCCGCTGGCGCTGAACCAGGCATTGTGCTAATAGCGCATTGTTGGAGTCGTTGAGGAACTCGCGGGCAGTCTTCACCGTGACACAAGGGGTCGTTGTGACCCAATTCAGGAGTTAGCCATTTCCTAAATAAAGTGCGTGTCGTCACACCGCTGGGTAATACGGGAGGAGAAAACCTCCCAACTCTTCTGTACGGGCCGGGGAACATTTGCATCTTCGGGCTTCTCTCGGTTCCGTTTCTCTGCTCCCCCATTGATTTCAGTGAGTTTTCAAAAACTTGTATTTTCCGTTTTGCTTCTGTTTCTTTGTATTTCTTTAACTGTAATGAATGGCGCGGTCCGCTGTGCTAGTTGTTCCAGTACAAAGCTGAAGGGAACCGAAGCAAAGTGAAAGCATTCAGGTGTTTAAAAAGTTTATGGTACATTAAATGCCATCAAAAAGTACAACTTATCCCCCCAAAAACAAGCGCTCGTATAACTATATTGATGGAAAAATGCGTTATGGCCCTTGGAAGGCAGGGATGAAAAACGAAAATGGCATCTTGGCTCTTTCTTCGGCATGGGAGCTCACAATCAGAGTGCCATGATGCCAGGAGTTTGGGAACGGGATGTTGGAGCCGCTGATTGTTGTAACAGCAGCCATCACCGAAAGACAGATGACTGCTGCAGACAAACAGCGGGACCACAGCGGGACTGCAGCGCTGGATCCCATTTAGCAGCAGAGGGGTAAGTACAGCTCTGCTTATTTTACTACAGACAGGCCTATTAAAGGCATGTTGTCTGGTAACCCCTTTAATATTGTATGGAGACATGGAAAGCCCAAAGCGAAGGGCAGTTGGTGAGGTAATTCTTCTATATCTGGTTCTGTATAGTAGATGCCCGCCTGTATGCTCAGTCTGGTTCCATATAACATATGCCCGCCTGTATGCTCAGTCTGGTTCCATATAACATGTGCCCGCCTGTATGCTCAGTCTGGTTCTGTATAGCAGGTGCCCGCCTGTATGCTCAGTCTGGTTCTGTATAGCAGGTGCCTGCCTGTGCGCGCTCAGTCTGGTTCCGTATAGCAGATGCCCGCCTGTGCGCGCCCAGTCTGGTTCCGTCGTAATAGCAGGTGCCCGCCTGTGCGCGCTCAGTCTGGTTCCGTCGTAATAGCAGGTGCCCGCCTGTGCGCGCTCAGTCTGGTTTTGTATAGCAGGTGCCCGCCTGTGCACGCTCAGTCTGGTTTTGTATAGCAGGTGCCCGCCTGTGCACGCTCAGTCTGGTTTTGTATAGCAGGTGCCCGCCTGTGCACGCTCAGTCTGGTTTTGTATAGCAGGTGCCCGCCTGTGCGCGCTCAGTCTGGTTCTGTATAGCAGGTGCCCGCCTGTGCGCGCTTAGTCTGGTTCTGTATAGCAGGTGCCCGCCTGTGCGCGCTCAGTCTGGTTCCGTATAGCAGGTGCCCGCCTGTGGGCTTGAACAATGATGCATAATAGATGGCTGAAGGTGTGATAAATCACAATACCAGAGGTATACTTTAACTATATAGGCGCATTCATTAGACACCTTGCACAGCCGCACTGATGATTGGTGAGAATCAGTATCCTTAACACATTTTCCTTTTAAAAAAAAAAAAAAAGTCAGACGAGCGGCATCCATTCTAATATATTTGGCATCCGTTCTAATATATTCGGCATCCGTTCTAATATATGCGGCATCCATTCTAATATATTCGGCATCCATTCTGGTATTCGGAAGGTGCTCAACAGTCAGAAGAAAATCAATCCTCGTCTTCCATTGTGCCGTCTGTCTAGACTCCCGTCATTGTTCTGTATGATGTGTTTCCTCCGGGATTGGAGTATTGTCTGTCTAGAATCCTCCATAGTGACAGGAGGTTTACTGACTGACGCGGTACGGAGTAATTATATCGCGTAGGCCGCACCGTTTAGTACTTGATGATAGATAGCGGCACATTTCAATGGGAAAGCAATTTCTTGGGCTCAGTTGATACGGTCGGATTGTGTTGCCTACATGACCGACGCAGCGACCGTGTTGTTGGGGGCTTTTGGCGCCCACTGAATTGCACATTTAGTCCACTTATTTTTATTTTCCGTAAGCTAAGTTATTTCGCCCCGTTACATACGGTGGTGAAAAGTGGACGGGCAGCACTTTTTTCCTTAAAAATGAGAAAAAGTCCTTAATTCACAGTCCCATCAGAAGTTGCACAACCTTTCCTGCTTCTCTTCAGGCCGCCCACACATGAACGGGTCGGATGCCCACATGCCGGAGCCCACAGCGGAATCCAACACTAACCGCTGCGGCATGCACGCGTACCTGGTACTCTTTTTCAGAATCTGGACACGGCGGCTTGCGGTCGGACATACACAGTACAGATTTTTTTATTATTTTTTTCTGTGCCGTCGCTAGGTGGTGGCACGGAATCTGCGACCTGTCAACAATATTAATTGCAGACGGGCCGCAGGTCAGATGGCTTCCATTGACTTCAGTGGAAGCTGTCCATGCGGGCACCGCACAAAAAGAGAATATGCTGCGGATTTTCCTCCACTCTCGCAAATTGCAATTTGTTTCCGCTTGTGTGCAGGAAGAAGCGATATGAACAGTATTTGCTCCGGTACCGCGGTGCAGTTGCCTGGTGCCAATTGCGCACTGCCAATCTGTTTGTGTACAGGCGGCTTTGGACAATTTGTACATTGGCGCACATTTTCTGCTTTAGGATGTAGTTAAAAGATGGGAGCGTTTGCGACACTTCTATGAAGAGTGCCGTATTTGCCGATCCACAATACCAGCAGTCTGCTAAGGCAGGGGTCCCCAACTCCAGTCCTCAGGGACCACCAACAGGTCATGTTTTCAGGATATCCTATGGTAAGAACACCTGTGGCAATGTCTGAGGCACTGACCATAATTGCATCACTTGTGCAACACTGAGGAAATCCTGAAAACATGACCTGTTGGCGGTCCCTGAGGACTGGAGTTGGGGAACACTGTGCTAAGGAGCGGCTGGACATGGTAGAATAAGTCACATGCTGCTGTAGACGCAGTGCGGTGACCGTAAAATAGGGACCATCATTCCATAATCGCCACTTTTCTAAATTTGGCATAAATCTCTTGATCTTCTAAGAATGGCGGACGTTCATTAAGTCCCGTCTGCCCGCTGCTCTCCATGCTCTACCGCTCAGCTCTGATGTCTGCTTTGCTGTCTTCACAGGCGTTAAATCGGGGGATCGCTGCGGTTAAAGAGGATGCCATCGAGATGCTGGCCAGCTATGGACTGGCATACTCCCTCATGAAGTTCTTCACGGGTCCTATGAGCGACTTCAAGAATGTAGGACTTGTGTTTGTGAACAGTAAGAAGGACCGACGGAAGGCCGTGCTGTGTATGGTGGTCGCTGGCGTCGTTGCCGCCGTCTTTCACACGCTCATCGGTATGTACTCTACACTTTTGCTGATAGACCGCTGCATCGCACGCCGCTAGAAGCGCAGGGATGGGGTAGTGAAAATTGGGCTTTCAAAAAGATTTTGACTCTCAGTCCTGGAACATACAAGGTGGCCACAAGAATGAGCCGAGCGCCGCACTGTTATGGAAGCTGGCCGACAGAAAATCCATAGCAACCAATCACAGCGCTGCTTTCATGTTACCTCAGCGGTATAATATATAACAACCAATCACGGCGCAGCTTTCATGTTACCTCAGCGGTATAGTATATAACAACCAATCACGGCGCAGCTTTCATGTTACCTCAGCGGTATAGTATATAACAACCAATCACAGCGCAGCTTTCATTGTACCTCAGCTGTGTAAGAAATGAGAGCTGTGCTGTGATTGGTTGCCATGGGCAACAAAGACAGATTTTGCTGTAGACGGCCTTCATGAATGTGGAGCCGGCCTAGTTTTGTGTGGCCCATCCTGTAGATGCTGTGGTGATGAGCGTGAGACCTGGTGTGTAGTTACATAAGGGCTCATATCCACCACCGTGTTTTCATTGCGTATCACGCCATGTGATACATGGTGAATGGAGTCAGTGAAAGTCCGTGGCCCTTCATTGCTCCATGCAGACCGGCGTGTCCATGCGCACCAGGAATAAACACACCCCGCTGTATCTCTCTGCCGGCAGGGTGTACGGCTGTGTAATGTGTAAACGGCTGCAGGGATACCCGCAGCGCTCTACACATACGCCCGCGGACACGAGCCTGTATACACACGAGGGCAGACATGTATAAATATTAGATATATTATCCTTACTGAGCTCAGCCCCCTCCAGTGCACACATGTCACACAGGACCCGCGGGCTGACGCCGGACCACCACCTCATCTTATGGGGCCTGCCGGCCGTGCAGCGAGCTAACACTCACTGCAGCAGTGCAGAGTCTGATGACCCCCGATCCCCGGAGTCCGCATGTGCCATCCTGTACACAGCACAGATGCCGAAGGGAAAGTCAGGGGGTCACAGACTCTGCACTGCCGCCGCGGGAGCCGAGCTGCAAGCTACCTAAGTGGAATGCCTGTAGGGATGCTGAATAAGCAGATGCCTATAGGGGGCGCTGTTACTACTGGGACTACTAATAGGGTCACTTATTACTACTGCGGCTAATATAGGGGACACCATTACTGCTGGAGCCACTTTGGGGGGCACTTTTACTACTGGGGCCACCAATATGGGGGACAGTGTTACTCCTGGGGCCACCAATATGGGGGACAGTGTTACTCCTGGGGCCACCAATATGGGGGACAGTGTTACTTCTGGGGCCACCAATATGGGGGACAGTGTTACTCCTGGGACCACCAATACGGGGGATAGTGTTACTCCTGGGGCCACCAATATGGGGGACACTGTTACTACTGGGGCCACTATGAAGGCAATCATAAGGCTGATGTGGCCCTTGGTGACAGTGCGTTTGACACCCCCCCGGTCGTTCACTGCTTTACATCTGGCATGCGGACAACGTACAGACTTGATGCACCCGTCGGTCTAGGGTCTGGTCATTGGATGTCATTACTATTACACGTTTTGTTTAGTCCTTCAGTACATACTATTACTTCTAGTCACTTTTTGAGGGTTCTCGTCTTAAAACACGAACCCTTTGCTGCTAGACGGTCCGACCACAACTACATAATGTCTGTCCTGAACCCTGTCCGTCTGTCCTGTTTCATGTTGGTCTGTTTCTTGTAATCTCTTCTCTGCCTTCGCAGCATACAGCGACCTGGGCTATTATATCATTAACAAGCTGCACCATGTGGACGAGTCTGTGGGGAGCAAAACCCGGAAGGCCTTCCTGTACCTGGCGGCGTTCCCCTTCATGGACGCCATGGTGAGCAATGTTGGATCCTATGAAGGACTATGTAATGAGTTCCGTTACATTGTAGCAGCCTTGAGATTGGCCGTACACCCGTGGAACATTCTGGCTTTAGATGATAAATATTGATCGTTTTGGGAGGACGTTTTGTGCGGTATTGTATCAATCTATGATCTAATGATTATTTTTTCTTGAAGGCTTGGACCCATGCCGGCATTCTACTGAAGCACAAATACAGCTTTCTGGTTGGATGTGCTTCCATCTCCGATGTCATAGCACAGGTGCGTATATGTCATAACATAGGTGTGATTACTATGTTTAGCTTCACTGTGATGTCATGCACAGTTCTGATGTCATCGGACAGGTGGTTGTCATATTGAACTCATTCCTAATGATCTAGCACCGATCTCTGATGTCATAGCAGAGATGAGGATGTTGTATTCAGGTCATCTCTGATGTCATAGCACATGCAAGTGTGTATTCAATTAAGGGCATTATTTATGTCATAGCTTAAAGCTTACCATACACCTTGGCTATTGGCCAAATGAGCAGATGAACTTGTACACATGCATGGGGCCAGGGTAGTAGGCCGCTGCCAGATGCCTCTTAGTGTGGCCAATTTTCCTTAAAATATTGGGATTATTGAAATGCAAGATGTCTAACCCATTTTTTTCCCCCGGCAACTGTTGTCAGATGACAGCACCATACACACCTAATAAGTCCTTGGGGGTGAGTGTCGACTGACAGCTGTTTAAGGTCTATAGACAACTTAAAGGGGTTTTCCAATTGCTTCACAGCCCCTCTGTCCTCCCTGGTTGCTGCTGGCTAGGACATGTGACTGCTGCAGCCAATCACTAACTACATCAGTGACATTCTTTAGCCAGTGATTGGCTGCAGCAACCAGGAAGGACAGAGGGGCTGTGAAGCTATTTTAATTGGTGTGAAACCCCTTTTAGGAGCCAACAGACCTCACCAGCAGTCTACTATTTCGAGAAGATCATTAGTTAATGAAGGTGTCCCCTTCTCGAAATTCAATTTGAAAGTGTTGTAGAACATGAAGTGACCGGCTGGGAGACTAAGATGCGGATGTGAAGCTGTTACATTTGTCATTTGTTGGAAAGCCTGGAAGTAAGGCTACATGATGGGTAGCGCAGGAGGTTCACCCCAAGGGCGGCTTCACACAGCATTTTTTGGTAAACACACTTGCAGATCTTAATGCAATTTTTTTGCGCCAAAGCCAGAAGTAGATTAAAAAAAAAAATTTGCAAAAACCCGCTTTGTGCACTTTGACCTTTGTCGTAAAAATATAAATAAAAAAAACAACCTACATATTTGGTGGTATTGCATCTCGCCACGCAAAAACAAGCCCTCATATGGCCATGTGGACAAAAAAATAGTTATGGCTCGTGAAGAGTGGAGATGAAAATCCCCCCTCAAATTATTGCGCACTTACGACCAAAATAGGCCGTGTCATTAAGGGGTTAAGATCAGCAATGGGACCTTGAGATTCAGACAGTGAGATGCATTGAGGCTGTTGGTTAGGATTACTTTCCTGGCTCTCCGCTGTACTTCCATTATCCATCCCCCACAGGGAGGTTGCTCAAAGACCGCTTCAACATAAGTGACACAATACTTTTCTTTCCTGCCTTCAGAACTGGCGTGAGTGGAGGTAGAACTAGTGCATGGGGATGGCTCGGGTATATTGCAACGGTGTGAGTAGAGATAGAACTAGTGCATGGGGATGGCTCAGGTATATTGTAACGGCGTGAGTAGAGATAGAACTAGTGCATGGGGATGGGCAGGGTACAGTACAACGGTGTGTATGCAGGTAGAACTAATGCATGGGTATGAGCAGAGTACAATGCAATGGCGTGAGTGGAGACAGAACTAGTGTATAGGAATGGCCAGGGTACAGTGCACTGGCGTGAGTGGAGATAGAACTAGTGCATGGGTATGAGCAGAGTACAGTGCAACAGCGTATGTGGAAAAAGAACTAGTGCATGGGGATGGCCAGGATACAGTGCAACAGCGTGTATGCAGGTAGAACTAGTGTATGGGCAGGGTACAGTGCAACGGTGTATATGCAGATAGAACTAGTGCATGGGGATGGCCAGGGTACAGTGCAATGGTGTGCATGGGGATGACCAGGGTATAGTGCAATGACTTTATGCAGATAGAACTAGTCCTTGAGGATGGGCAGGGTACAGTGCAACAATGTGTATGCAGATAGAACTAGTGCATGGGAATGGGCAGGGTACAGTGCAACGATGTGTATGCAGATAGAACTAGTGCATTGGGATGGGCAGGGTACAGTGAAATGGCGTGTATGCAAATAGAACTAGTGCATGGGAATGGGCAGGGTACAGTGCAACAATGTGTATGCAGATAGAACTAGTGCATTGGGATGGGCAGGGTACAGTGCAATTGTGTGCGTGCGTGTGCGCGCGCAGGTAGAACTAGTGCATGGAAATGGCCAGGGTACAGTGCAACGACATGTATGCAGGTAGAACTAGTGCATGGGGACGGGCAGGGTACAGTGCAACAGTGTGTGTGGGGATGGGCAGGATACATTGCAACGGTGTGTATGCAGATAGAACTAGTGCATGGGGATAGCCAGGTACAGTGCAACGACGTGTATGCAGGTGGTACTAGTGCATGGTGTTGGCCAGGTACAGTGCCACGACGTGTATGCAGATGGTACTAGTGCATGGGGATGGCCAGGTACAGTGCAACGACGTGTATGCAGATGGTACTAGTGCATGGGGTTGGCCAGGTACAGTGCAACATCTCTTCTGGGTTCACCATGGCTGCTTTGAATGTTCTTACTGAACACTTTCTGCACACTGGCTCCATATATAAATGGTGTGAGAGGTAGCCGTCCACCTTTACCATACAGAGGTATGGGAGCAGTATTATTTAATGAGGGGAAGGTCTGATGCGGTTAATGATTATCTTCATGGATCTTGTGTTAATCACTCTCACACTTCTTGCCTATCTTTATGGCCTCTGGCCGAAGTCCACCAACCTGTAGAAGAACTGCGGGAATCAATCAGTGTCTTTGGGCAGAAAAGAGTCAATACTTGCGCTGTGATTTTCATCTATCCCTCCCAGCCATAAATGGGAGGATTTTATTTTGCTCTTGATTAGATCACAATGAATATTTACAAGTCTGGTTATTATTAACCCCTTAGTAACAAGCCTATTTTTTTACCTTATGAGTCAGGTAATTTTCATTGTTGCCTTGCCAGAGCCATAACTCATTGACATAGCTCAGTGATTCCCAACCGGCGTGCCGCGGCTCCCAGGCTGCCGATCAGCCATCTGAAGTTAAATGGGTTTTCCATGCAGCGCCTACTGGGATACACCACTGTCTGAGTGGAAGCACTACTCCGACCCCTGTATAGTGGCCGGCTCTTGTAATTGCAGGCGCAACTCTCAATAAAATGAATGGGACCCCAGTCTGCAATTACAAGCACAGCTCCCATTGATTTCAATGAGAGCTGCGCCGGCCACTACAGGCGCACTACACGGGGATGGGCGCAGCGCTTCTGCTCCGACCCCTGTGTATCCCAGCAAATGCTGCCTAGAAAAGCCCTTTAGGCTCCGTTCACACCGAGCAGATTTGCCGTGGAATTTTCATATTGACCCTCCGCACAGACATTCAGCGGCATTTACAGTAGCCGCAACATTTATGAGAGTTTGAAAATAGCGTCTGGGAAAAAATCCTCACAAAACCCAGAATGTCGCTTTTTATCGCCATTTCCGCTGCAGAGTTCTCATCTTAATGGGGGGGGGGGGGTGAACTCCGCACACAAAATACGCGATAAAACCTATCTCAAAACCTGCGCCTAATGGTGCGGGTTTTGAGGCAGACTTTCTGCAGCAGATCGGCCCCACGGGCTCCGCCCTCAGTATGCCTACATGTAGCCCAAATTCTGTGGATTTTTCACAATGGAAAATTTCCACAGTATTTCCACAAAAAAAGTGTGGATTATGTCGCTAATCAGCTGCACTTCCGGAGCTGGCTTCAGAAGATGGCGCGCTCTTCCTCACCTCCAAAGTCTTTTTCTCTCTGCACTGACTTCACCGGGCGCCTGGTGGCTTCTAGTGAGTGCCGCGCCGCTGGTCAGGTGATGACTGGGTGCCTGGAATATCAGTGGTTAAATCACACATTGTGACAAGCCCTGCTTACACCCGCTTCTGGTAAATTTTCTACCAGGGTGCCCCAAAGCTGAAAAGGCTGGTTATTTTGACATAATTGTATTAAAGGTTGCTTTTTTGGGGGGAGGGGAGAGCAAGTTGTATCTTTCAGTGGCCCTCTCTGTGGTATATATAATGTGTTGTATGATGATTACTGTGATACCAGGTTTATACGGATGTCTTTCTTTTTACTACTTTTGCACAATACAAACAATTTCTGAGACCCAGAACCTCTTCATTTCTCTGCAGCGGGCTCTGCGAGGGCTTGTTTTTTGCAGGAAGTGTTGTAGTTTTTATCGGTTCCAGTTTGAGGTACGTTTGGCTTCTCGATTGCTTGGATTGCCATGCGTGATAAATAACTAAATCAAATTTTTGGGGTGTTTTATCTATTTAACCCCTTCCTGCTCCAGGGCGAAAGTTTACGTCCTGGCAGCGGGGTACTTTCCGCAACAGGGCATAAACTTAAGTCCGGCAGCGGGAGCCGGCTATCAGTGATAGCCAGCCTCCCACTGCAACAGCGGAGTTGCATTGGAGATGTGCCCCCCGCTGTTAACCCCTTCCCTGCCGCAATCTATGTAGATCGCTGCATGGGAAGGGTTCACAGAGGGAGTGCGCTTCCTCTGTGACGTTGTCAGGCTCTCGCAATATAATCACAGAGAGCCCAGCTAGTTGCCATAGCAACAAGATGCCAGATACTGGCGTCCTGTATTGCTAGTGCCTGTGATCGCTGCAATAAGCGATAAGGCAGTGCAGGACAAAAGTCCTGCAATGCCCTTATCACAGTGATCATCAGTGCTGCAGTGTAAGTCCCCCATAGGGACACAAATGGTATACAAAAAAAATGTAAAAAAAACAAACCTTTTTAGATGCTTTTTCTTACATTTGTCAAAAAAAAATGAAGCCCCACATATTTGATATCGGCGTGTCCGTAACAACGTGTATAATAAGTTGCACATGCTTTTTATCCTGCACGGCAAAAAGCGTAAAAAAAATGCTCAAAAACTGAGGCAAAATGCAAAATTTTAGCATTTTGCCTCCAAAAAAGCGCAAGAAGCGATCAAAAAAGCCATATGTACCCCAAAATGGTACCAATAAAAACTACAGCTCGTCTCGCAAAAAATAAGCCCTCACAGAGCGCCGTACACAGAAATTTAAAAGTCACAGAAAGGTAAAGTTATGGCTTTTGAAAATGGAGATGAAAATGTGCTAAAAACTGTTGCGTCCTTAAGCCCAAAATAGGCCATGTCCTTAAGGGGTTAATAAGCTTTTCATGGGGAAAAATGTAGATTTTTTTTTTCTTTCTCTTTTTGTATTGAACTTTTTTGAAGGGGCCTAGAAGATGCAATGGTTCGATTGCTAGGATAGTACACTGCATTACTTATGTAGGGCATTCTACTAAGCCTATGACAGCAGTTTGTTGGGCTGTTAGTACCTACCTCTGGCAGAGTCTGAGTTAGGCCGCCTGCACACGAGCGTTCCGGATTCCACTCGCGGATTTTCACGCGCGTATGGTACCTAAATGTGCTTGCGGATAGGTGCGGATGCGTGAAAAATCACGCGCGGATATACGCGGATGTGTGGCGGAAAAAAACGCGCAGAAAAATCCGGAATACACCCTTATTGTAAACCCAACCCCTAGAGAACTGCCCATTCCCTGGAAAACAGCTTAAAAACCAACACCCAGACTCCGTTCTGTCCCTCTTGCTTGTGTGAGCACCGTTAAATTATTCTGGCAACATGCTTTCACCCGGTGAGCAGATGTCTTTGTGGGCATGGTTGATCCATGTAACTTTTTTCGGACGTACTGCGGTAACGGAGGAGGAAGAGCCCCCCAGGAAAAAAAGGAGGTACTGGGTGCACCCTGGCTGGTGTCTGCTGGCTGCTCTCTGGTAGATGAGGGGACTGAAAGGACAGATCTGCAGTTGAAATGTGCCTGTGAAGCTCTGTGCTGTGTGTTGGGACGCCTCCTACCATGCCTACTTCCTGTAGTCATAGCAACCAGTGACTCCATCCGCAGCTGCACTCCAGATGTACTGCGTGAAAAAACGCACCCATTCACTTGTATTGGAGGCTTCACGCGCATGATCCGACCAAAATTAGAACAGGTCGCAGATTTTTTCACTCGCGTGAAAAAACGCGATACACATCCGTCCGTCTGGGGACAACTGCGGATCCTCATAGGAGTATATTGGCTGCGGTCTGGGGCGGATTATGTGCCTAAAATCACGCGCTTGAAATTCTGCTCGTGTGCAGGCACCCTTACATGGCAGACATGGAGGCCCATTAGGGAGGTCAGTAAGAAGGTGTCTTGTCTGTCACTAAGGGGTTAATGTGGCGTTTACATCCACATCCCTTCTTCTATCCTATCTGTTCCAGATTCACAAGGTCGGCCTATGTAGACAGATGAGTTGACCTCCGGCATGCCTGGCGCACACAGAGGAATGTAATCTTCTCCCCACTTGTTCACTTTTCTGTGAATTTTGGGTCTTGACCCTTTCAGTTCTTCCTGCCAGTATAGTGGTGGTTAGTAGTACTGAATCTAAGCCTCATCGATGGGCTCATTTTGCTGCCGGATCTGCCTGGTAGACTACAGTATTAACCTCTCACGTAGGCCATATGACTACTGGACTGCGAGGCGATATCACATGGGTGGTCACTGTGTCGGACCACAAGCCGTGAGCCAATGTGATCTGCCTTACTCATACTAGTGTGGAATAACCTCCGGAAACAGCATACAGAGGGCCTCTTCTCTAGCAGGAATGGACGCTTGTAGCCACCTAGACGGCACCTGTCTCTTCTCTGCATCAGGTGACCGTAGTCTCCCAACAGATGGAACTTGGAGTTCTGCTCTGGAGTTCAACATTACAAGACAATTGGGGACAGACATTCTGGATGGTGGCAGATCCCCGGCTGCTGGATGCATATAGTGGCACTGCGGGCACATTTGGCCTCCAGTTGGCATTTTGACTCTGTGTTGCTGGAGGTCACTGACCATAGATGAGCCTAGCGGTGGCTTTTATTAGGACTGACCTTCCCGCCAGTACACTGCTATATCCGTAGGCGCCACTTACCAGACATTGTGTTTTATGGAAGAGACCTATATGTACAGAGATGCTTCCTCTTGCCAATATTTGGGATTGTGTGACCGTTGTACCCTCCTGTCACCTTCATATCCAGATTTTGAAAAAGTCCGTCTTGGGAAGAGATTAAAGTTCTTCAAGGAGATTTCTAGTTGCATGTAAATAAATCGGGCTATGTTCACATTTGCGCTACAAGTTCTGTTCCTTTATGGCAGGATAACTGAATCCAGCAGCTGAACTGATCCATCTTATGATGGCAGCGGACAGAGCCCCTCGAACATGCGGGGTCCGTCTGGGGAAATGCTGGACCGCCGAGTGGAAACCAGAGTAAATGTTGTACCATGCTGCGCTGATCGCGGCGGATGTGATCTGTGAGAAATGGTCCTCTCCTTCCAAACCTGCACATCTATGATGTGATTATACGTGCTGCAGTGCTAAAGGGTTAAAATATAGATTTTTTTTTTATTTTTTTATTACAAAAGTCCATTTTCTTGCGTAGAAGATAATCAAACCAGCAAAAAAAAAAAACGAGTAGCCGCCCAAGACAGGTTGGATTACCTTGTAAGGGGGTTCGTAAAGTCTGGCCTTGCTTAGGGCGCCTGCAAGCGGCCAGAGTTACATAGTAGAATCCAGAGCGGGCATCCGCAGCAAATACCTGCCATAGCATCCTATGTAAAGCCGCTTCTGCCTGCCCACAAGCAGAAATCAATCGCGGGGGAAAAAAACTCGCAGCATGCTCTATTTTAAGACTGATTCCGCAATCATCATTGCAGGATCCGAGTCATCGCCTTGCAACGGCGCAGCATTATCTGGACTGTTCATGTGCACCGGAGTATCCGCAGTACAGAGAAGAATGCAGACAGGTATGCAGGGGTCACCGGCCGGCCCCGGGTCAGATTCCACTGCGGGATCCCACATGTGGACTTGGACCCGGCCGTGTGCAGGCGGCCTTATTGGACATATGAACACTGGTATCTGCCGAAGTGGCCTTCAGTAAGGAATCCGTTACCGGTGTATTGCGGTGTAGTATTTCCTAGCAGATATGTTATTGCACACCTTAGAATATCTGCCGGTGAGCCGCTTCCCAACAAATAAAGCTTTATACCTGATATTTATCATCACACTGACATTAGAGCGCAGTCTGCGGCTCGAGGCGTCCAACCACTGCGACATTTCCTGCAGCCGGTTCCTCCCGTTCTGTGGGCCACAGGAGCCGCTTCAGGGGTTACAGCTTCCCTCCCCCTCGGATTACCTTGTCTGTTCTCTGCTGTATTCAGTGACCCTGATTTTATCACTCCGGACATTGTCTGTTTGCCTTGAGGATACGATGACCAAGGTTTGTTGTTTTTTTGTTTTGCAATCAAACCAGAACAATTTCCGTAGCCCAACACAACTGATATATAAGTGGTGCCGCCGCCGCCGCCGCGCAACCGTCTCCCAATTATCCAAGCCCCGGAATACTAGTAGAATCAAAACACTTCACAGGAGAACGGAAGGTCAGCCGCCTGTGACCTCCAGCTGAAGAGGCCTTTGGTGATGCAACATGGCAATCGCCGAAAACACACAACTAAATTAACCCCTTAAGGATGCAGCACTTTTTTTTTTCTTTCATTTTCAGATTTTCCTCCCCAATTTTAACAAGTCCTAACTCTTGTATTTACCATCCCCGTAGATCTCAGTGGTACTACTTAATCTACAGAAAAATGTACAAATTTTTAAAAGTGAAATAAAAAACACGCCACAATTTTGCAGTCTTTAGAGTGGATCTTGTTTCTATGGTGAACACACTGCAGCAAAAATGACATCACTTTATTGGACGGGTCGGTACGATTACACTGAAACTTTTTATTGCTTTTTTTTTTTTCTTAGATCACTGTGCAGGATAAACAATGCGTTATTTTGATAGATGAGACTTCTATGGGTGCAGTAATGTTTGTTTTTGTATTTTTTTTTGTAAATATAGGAAAAGTTGGTTTAAACTTTTTTTTTTTTGCCATTTTCATAGAGCACTTTGAACTTTAACTCTTTTGCTCCCTTCTGTCAGTTTATCAAGCCTCACAGCAGGTATGGCTTTATGGGCGATCTGCAATGACAAACCTTCGGAAGGCCCCTAGCTGCCATGGCAACCAAACGGCCCCCTGTATTCTCACCGCGAGGGGGGCGTGTTGCTGACATCCAAAACTCTGATTGACGCATTTAAATGCCACTGTCTGAATCAATGACTGCATTTAAAGGGTTACCAACCACGATCAGCATAAGTGCTGATCACGACTAATGTGTGCATGTTGTATGGAGTGGAATCAACCCGACCGCCCTCCATACAAACTCCGAACCTTCATGATGTAACTGGACTTCACGGAGCATTAAGGGGTCCTCGGGGAGCTGTTGCTCCTGCTGACATTCTGTTTAGTAAATACTTGTGTTCCCTGTAAAACAACAATTCTGGAGCACCTTTCTTATAACTCTGTCTTGTGCCGCTTTCACATCTGCGCTGGACTCTCCGTTTGGAAGTGCCGTCGCAGAGTCGGCACAAAATACCGTTAAAAAAAAAACGCTGCAGGCAACACTTTTGCCCGGTAAAATGGCAGATGGCTGCGCGGAAAGCGATCTGACCCCATTGGATACCATAGAGTCCGTTCGACCAGGGGATTCCTCTTTCATGCTCCCTGAAAGTAGCAGGAGCCCCTGACTTAGATGTGAAGCAGTCTAAGACCAGAACATGTGGTTCTCTCTGGCAGCAGAGCTTCTCTTGAAGTTCTGTAGTTTAATTGGTTCCCGTTTGAGGTATCGGTGAGCTATGGATTGCTTTCTAGGAGGTGAATAAAAAAAAAAAAAAAACAATTCCTGCATTTCTTTTGAAGTTACTTTTACAGCGTTCACAATGTACGATAAGTAACACAATAATATTGTCCGGGTGTTCTAAATACTAAGTGTTGTGTTTTTATTTTGTGTGTTTTTTTTTTTTTTTTGCTGGATGTTTCTTTTAATTTAACCTTTTTATTGAACTTTTTTTTTACGCTATTTTTTTTTTTTTAGTCCCTCAAACGTGTAATCTTTCGCTCGTTAGGATAGTACACTGCCTTACTTGTAGTGCATTCTACTAATCAGTAGCATATTAGACTCTGCCAGAGGCGGGGCCTAATCGGCTGAGTTACATGGCAGACATGGAGGCCTTCAATTGGTACTTTGCAATCGCACTGCAGGACACCGATGGGTGACAGAAGGAGCCCCCTCACCCTGTCAGACTGCTGATTCTTTTCCTGGTTGTTAAAGCTGGAGCCTGGCATTCAGTAGTTCGCTAAACCACCGCCTTTAAAAAGATGTACGTGCAGGTTTAACCCCCTTCAGTGGCAGGCTTATTATTACCATGTCATGCCTCACAGGGCAGGTTTTTTAAATGAGTCAACCATGCATTAAAACCCAGAACATTTCAGATGACCGCTCATTGCTCTGCACATTTCAGCACTAGAGCTGTCCACGGAAATCTTTCGGGGTTTAACTGCATGGTCAGTGCAGCAAGCCCTGGAGATTTTCCGGGTGTGCCACTAAAGGGGTTAAAGCTCATTAGTGACTACAGTAAAAAGGCATATTGGTGGTCACAAAGGGGTTAAGGTTTGCCTGGACATGGCGTATGGGCTGACACTGAATTGATCAAATTGCATAAGGCATGCAGAGTTCTTAGTGCAGAGTTAGTATAAATGATAGTTGGGCAGTTTTCTGCAGGTGTTGGTGGTGTGGGGGCTGAAGCTCATGGTCGTTACTGTATGTCATTGTGCACCTTCACACTTTAAAAGAGTCTGCAAATGCAAGAGATACATTGTTTTCTATGTATGCAGTGTAGGGACACACCCCTTTGACATGAAGAATGGTAACACCTGGTTGTCAATTTATTCCTACATTTGTAGGAGGCATAAGAGGAGCAGCACAACAGGTCTAAGAAGAAATGCTTCAGATTTGTTCTTTTATAGGGAATACAACCATTTACTGAAGTCGAGACACGTGTGACAAGTCCTCGAACTGAAGGATGGGTGAAAGTACAGAATATTTATGTTTGTAAATAGTAGATTCCTGATCTTTACCCTATCGAGATGTTGTGGCCTGAAGAGGGCTGTGCACGCAAGACACCCCAGAAATATCAATGAAATGAAATGCATTTGTACGGAGGGATTGTCCAATGTTCCTCCCCGCGTTATGCAAATGTTATTTGCAACTACAGAAAATGTTTGTGGGAGGTGACTGGTGCTGAGAGAGGGGCTCTAGGGTATTAAATTCAAGGGTTCACTTACTTTTTCCCCCTTATACTTGCTCAGCTCAATAAGACCTGACTAGTACAACTGTTGGTTACTAATTTAGTTCAGTGCTTTCAAAATCCCAAATTTTATTGCTTTCAACGAGATTTTTTTTTTTTTTTTGTAGTACAGCAAAAAAACAAACCTAAAATTTGGATTGTTGCAATCATGCAGACCCGCAGAATGAAGTTGTACAAACGATGCTCCACCCCCAGCCCAAGATGGCGGAATTGTTTTTTGTTTTTTTGTGCTGAAGGCTTGTGTCCGAACCTTCTGTGCTGCTATGGGTCCGAGGGAGGCCACTTCCTACCACAGCATGTCCTGCTCACGGGTTATTCAGGATTTGCACTAGCCTGTTGTCTAACAATGTCCAGTGATATTCGTGACCGTTGATCTACTACCCTTTTCTAGAAGCTCCCTGACAAATCGCGTCTATGAACATATGCCATGCACCTTACAACACCAGGGTGCAGTCCCTTCTAGGACCGCTCCAGTCCCCTGTGCACAATCCATATTGGGGTAATCTCCTCTTTTCACAAGTACCACTTCAACTTTATCTTGGAACAGCAGCACAAATTTCAACTTGACTTTAAACTTTTGGACTTCTTTGGGTCTAGTTGGCTTCTGCACCGTTCCTTATGTGGGAGGAGAATAACTAGAGATGCTGTTTTTTGGTTCAGTCTTGACTGCTTTGGTCACCTTGTAGACGCCATCCCTTCATATTCTGATTCTAAACTAGTTGATGGGCTACCAGTCCTAATATGATGCTGAGCTTGTTGTGGGACTGTGTGCAGCCGCTGGCTTGGTCTGTTGGAGTCTTCAGCCTCTGCTGCTCTCGGTTTTTAATTGAGTGATCCTGCTGAGAGATTCCAACACATCTTGGGGTGGCTTCACACCGGTGTTGGGGAATGCGCTTTCCTCTTCCATTCGGGGAGCAGGAGAGGGGCATCCCTGCGGCCAAACAGCTCCATCTCTGGATGGAACCAAACCACGCTGGATGGACCTATTCACTATAAAGGTGTCCATTTACTTTCCACCCGGCTGCCTGGCGTTTTTCTTTTGATATTTTGAACCGGATCGGTGACGGAAGCTCCGACTAGGAGGTTCCAACGCAGATGTGAAGCCGGCCGTACTTGCTTCAATTTAATAGTTGCACTGTAAAATCCCGTAAGCACCAAGTATAAAGCTGGACATACACCTACCATGTACCCAAACCCGCTGACTTTGATGGGATAAGATGACACTTTTGTGAGAGACCGACAGTGTTGGAGTTTAACGTGCCCGCTCCTTTGTTCTGTGATGGAGATAAGCAGCTGCCAAAGTAGTCTGGCAAAGAGACACTCTGCATCAGGAGGAGAAGCTGTCCATTAATACTACTGCCATTGCTCTCACTTACGGCGCGTGGAAAGGGTTTTCTGATTATGCAGTTCCCTTTTAGCCTCTGAAATGTTACCTTATATCCATATAGAGAGAAACCATTTACAGAATCCTCAGTATGTGACTCACTAGGATGCCACAAGGCCTCTGGGTTCTTCTATCTAATGAAAGCTAGGACCTATCATTAACATTATTTTCTAAACTTTGGATAAACTGGTTTTACCCTGAAGTAGCCGATGGCTATTTAGTTCCAGCTTTAGATAATTGAATTCACTCCACCTAGAAGTTTATTGTTGTTTGGCTGCAGAACCCGTCCTGCGGTTCCATCTTGGGCAGATATACAAATGATGAGAGTTGTGGTGATTAGATGGACGGTCTTGTCACCTCAGGCCCTAAAAGTGGTTCCCCCCATGGCCTATAAGAGGCTCTCGGAGGCTCCTTGTGTGTAGTGACCTCTTCTGCTTGTGTAGAGCTTGTTGACCACTAGACGCCTTTACGACGCAGAGAAGAGATTTCACCCGGTTACCAGAGGGGGGCGCATTATTGGGATGGGAGAAGCTGGATGGTCGTATCCATGGATTGTCCCCCACCAAGCCATTCTGTCCAAACTTTTAGGGGGTGTTGGATCCAGGGTATGGGGGGAACACAAGGTGACCGGGCTCAGGACCTCCTACAGACCACCAGTAGAGAAGAGCGTCTGACCAGACTGTTAGGTGTTGGGACCAGTGGCTATGTGAGAGCACACAAGGTGACTGGGCTCAGTACGCCCCCTACAGACCACCAGTAGAGAGGAGCATCTGACCAGACTGTTAGGAGGTGTTGGGACCAGTGGATGTGTGAGGGCACAAAAGGCGACCGGGCTCAGGACCCCCTACAGACCACCAGTAGAGAGGAGCGTCTGACCAGACTGTTAGGTGTTGGGACCAGTGGCTATGTGAGGGCACACAAGGTGACCGGACTCAGGACGCCCCCTACAGACCACCAGTAGAGAAGAGCATGTGATCATTCGACAAGCTTCAGCAGCTCCAACTGTTTTGTCTGCCATGCAGAGACGGGGCACCATCGTTACACCCCTGTGTCTGTCGGAAGCATTTCCAGGCGCTTGGCTGAGGTACATTTGGTCTCGTGGGCCCCAAGGAAGATTAACAGAACCACGCAGAAATGCAAATACATTCACTGCAGTGTCAGGCCGCGCTTCGGAGCTCAATACAAATCCAAATGTAGAAGGACCACGGCGCTCTGCTATTGCAGTAAATAAGGCCGGGTTGACATCTGGGCTGCATCCTCGGGTCGGAGGTTCCGTCGCAGATCTGGCACCAAATACCAGAAGGGATAGTCCTGCACGCAGCGCTTTTTCTTTCAGGAAAGTGCAATGCAGCTAAGCGGAAATTAAACAGCCGGTTATAGTGAATGGTGTCCGCTCGGCGCGGTTTGGTTCTATCATAAGACGGACCCGTTTGGTCCGGGGATTCCCCTTACCTGCTCCCCGAACAGAGCAGGAAAACTGAACTCAGAAGTGAAAGCTGCCTAAATTGTTTCCTTTAATCATCAAACTATGATCATCGGAGCTGTTAACCCTTTAAATGCCACTGTCAATTCTGAATCCCCTGAACCAATGTTTCTAGGTCTCGCGATGAGATCACAGGGGGCCGCATGGCTGTCATTGCAGTCGGGCCTTTTGAAAGGCCCCAGGGCTGTCATGGCATAATTCCTATCGAGCCATCTCTGTGGGGTGGCTTGATGGACTGCTTGTCCGATCGCAGTATGATGTAATGCTGTGGCATAATATCATACAACAGGAGCGATCAAAGCATCGCAAGTTGTGGGCCCCTGTGGGGACTAAAGTAAGGAGTAGATCAATAAAGTTTTACTAATTATTAGAAGAAAAAAAGTAATTAAAAAAAAAAAACTAAAAAGAAACCTTTTACCATATTTACAATGGAATATAAATAAAACAAAAATGCATACTTGGTATCGCTGCGTCCATAAAAGTCCGATCTGTAATGCATTATTTACCGCGCACAGTGAAGGTGGGCAGAAAAAAATAAAGAACTCCAGAAATGCGTGGTCATGGGGGTCAGAGTGCAGAAACGGGAAGAGTTCCTTTTGTACTTCTTGTAAAGTAAAAAAAAAAAAAAGAAATCTGCTGAGTGCGTGGATTTTACGGTTACTTCTGCGCTTGGATCCTTTGCTATCCTGGGCCCAGGCTGCTTTCTAGCTGATTAAGTGGGTTGTCTGGGACCTTAACAAGTGCTGACCTCCCTCCGAGGGCCCACCGTTGGGCCAACAGTGCGGATCGCGGTCCATATTGCAGCAGCCTGGTTCAGTAACGCAGTGCGGTCTGTGCCTGCCGTAATACAGCCGGTGTGAGCCGCAGCAGGTAAAACCACCTCATATAGTGCAATATGGGCAATATAAAAGCTGCTGTTAAAACCTTTTTGCATATCTTATGTCGCCTGACGGGTCCACCTAAAACTGGTTTAGCTACCGTTTACATGTAAATGTTATGGTCCTTTTATTGGATGTTGACAAACTTTATACATGCACTCTTAATTACTGGTTAGCTCACTTGCATATACAGTGACACCTCGCTCAGTCGACTATCCAAAACTGCCCTAAAAAGGGCTCATCTGGGGTTGTCTTCTCACAGCTGATGGCCAGTTAGTATAATATATGGTGGAACGTGTAAAGGGGTTTACCAGGCAGTGTCGCTGTCATTGGCGGGATACACCGGGGTTGGAGTGGAAGCCGCTGCTCCGTCCTCTGTGTAGTGGCCGCTGCTTGTAATTGCAGGTGCACCTCTCATTGAAATCAATGGGAACCCAGCCTGCAATCACAAGCACAGCTCCCATTGATTTTAAAGAGGGCCGTATCTGCAATTTTGAGCGCCGGACACTACATCTGGGTTGCAGCAGCAGCTTCTACACCAAACCCAGTGTAGTCAGCACTGACAGCCGACGCTGCATGGAAAACCCCTCTAAGATCTATTAAAGGAAACTTTAGTGTGGATAAGAGGGTAGTCTTTAGGAGAGGATTCACTGTACCGGTTTCTCATGGACTATCTAAATGAATGATGAGAAACGATTTGCATGGCACATACTACAAAGACCTAGCGTGCCACCGTCAGCCAGAAGGATCTACAGGACGATGAAGTCCAATTCTTGGTTGATCAGCCTGATGAAGGGGGCTTCTGTGCTCTGACACTTGCAAGCCTACTTGTTCTGGTCGGCCAATAAAGGGGTCGCCCCTGTAATACTTTAGTACTTACCAGCTTAGTAAATCTATGGCGTGCCACGGGGGTTTAGACCTTGCTGTACACAATGGGGTGTGCGTACATTGTCACAAGGGCGGGTACATAATCCCTGCATGTCTGTGCCTCCGTAATAATGCTGCTTTTTATCTTCCTCCTTTCTAGGTGGTGTTTGTCGCCATCCTGCTACACAGTCACTTGGAGTGTCGGGAGCCGCTGCTCATCCCCATCCTCTCCTTATATATAGGGGCGCTCGTCCGCTGCACCACATTGTGCTTGGGATACTATAAGAACATACATGATAAGATTCCGGAGAGCAGCGGCCCAGAGCTGGGGGTAAGTAGGAAGACTCTAAAATACTTAGGACTGAAAGTAGGTGACCTGCTGAGTCCAAGTGTCATGCTTACCTCCCCATCATCCCCCGGTGTGAGAGCTGGAAGCTGCAGTGTATTGAGCCGCTGCTAAGTAGTCCGCCCATTATAAAATTAGAACAGGCAGACTACTTAGCAGCGGCGCTCAATGGATTGATCAGCGGCTTTCAACGCTCACACAGGGTGAATGACTGAGGTAAGTATAACACATCTCCAGACTCAGAGGGTCACCTACCTTCAGACATAAGTTTGGATCATAAGACTAAAAGTAGGTGACAGGTTCCCTTTAAGGAATAACTGCGCCGTCTGCCATCACCTGGACCTCCAACTCGCAGAATAAGATCATGGAGAATGACTAAAGGCAATCTCCGGAAACTTGTACCTATTCATTAGGAAGCCCTTAAGAACTCCTAATGAATATTTTTTGCCACTGCCGAATGCCAGGCTCAAGCTGGAGCAGGTTCACTCGGATGGACGTCTGCCAGCTAGTGATGCCAACTGAAGGGCTGTGGGCGCTGATGTGATACATGACACCGCCACTTCTCATTCCCAGAAGAGGAGATGGCTACTAGTTATCAGCCCTGGATTGCAAGGAGGAAGGAATGACTTTGCAGAACTTTAACCCCTTAGGGACACGGCTCTTATTTTTTTCTTCCATTTTTGGTTTTTCGTCCTCCTTTTTTAAATAACGTTCCATTTTCCCATTTCCATAGTTACATGAGGCCGTGTTTGCGGGATGAGTTGTATTTTTCATTGGTGCCATTTATTGGAAAACATCTAAAAATTAATGTAGTAAATTAATTTCTAAGGGGAGTAAAATGGAAATAAATACAATTCTGCGATTTTAGGGGGTGGAAGGTCTTGTATCTGCGGGGTACACACTGCAGCAAAAATGACCTAACTTTATTCGGTGGGTCAGTACTACTATAGTGATCCCGATCCATATAAACCTCACACACCAGGACATAAATGTACACCCTGTGGTGTTACGGGGTTAAAGTGTCTCCACATAATTCTGTTTTTCAGCTGCGCAGTCCGCCTCTTGAGTAGTCTATTGATATAGCTCTAAAGACCCCTTCCCCCGGGACCACCGCGGTGGTGACACTCTAGTAGATGGAGGGAACTCTCCTACACAGACTCGCGGCCTAATTGCATTAATTGTCTTGATTTGGGCATTGGAATATGAAACGGTGTTGCCATCGCCCCTCATCGCTTATCTCCTGGTATTGCAGTCCCTTACACGCTAAGTCACTTATGATCTGTAATTAGTTTTTGCATAAACATTATCGAAAAAGTACATTTTATTAATATTGTACATTTTTAACACTTTTTTTCCTTGAAGTAGACCACCACCAAATAATTCCGTTTTTGTCTGCATTTAGCACATTTCTACTACAAGGATGCGTTCTGCTTGACTAGAGGGCTTGGCTTTAGGCTATGGCATCGCTAGGGTTGTAGGATATCCCGGACCGTGGCTTCCCTGTGCTGCGGAATCCCGGCGGAAATCTCACGGTTTGGCCGCAGCGAAAAACCCCAACATTTCCGCCGTGAAAAGCGCTGCTTCAGAACCGGCGGCACTGAGCCGCGGGTGTTGAAGCGGCCCGGCAGCTCGCTCTTCCACTGCGGGCGGCACTCCCATAGAGGAGAGCGCGGCCGCAGCAGAGGAAGAAAAAGAATGCGCATGCTGCGGCCAGCTAATCCGCGCCGCAGTGCCGGCTTTGCCACGGCGGATTTGCCATCCCGTGTGGACGAGATTTCTGAGAAATCTCGTCCACATGGCTGGCTAATCCCGGGATTAGCGGCCACAGGCGCAAATCCGCCCCGTGGGAACCCAGCTTTAGAAGTAAAAGCTGCTTTAAATAACCAGTTTTCTTCCTGTGTATTACCCAGCATACCTCACTCCATAAACACGTAAATAAAGCTTAGAGAGGGTCACCATCTTTCGCCCTCTCACGGATTACAGTGATTGACCTGCTTTGTGGATCTGTGCAGGAGTTTGGGAGAAACTTGATTTATCCGGCATGAATCGCCCAATAGAATCAGTGGGCCTTTAGCAGCGTGTCTTACGTGGGCACATATATATATATATTCGTGTGAAGGAGACCGTACGGCTTTCCATACCCAATTGGAGAGGTGGGGTCTCATTCACTTCTGTTGTATAGCAGCTTCCATGACTACTCCTTGCCATTGACATGAGCTGCCTGGGGATCTACTCAGTAACCGCCGCTGTTAGACAGTACAACAAAGGGGTCATTGCGGCCGCAGTAACTCTGCTGTGTAGACGGGGCAGCTGGGTGGGGAACCTAAGTTTTTGTGTTTTTTTTCCTCTAAGCATGAGATCAATTAAAGCCAATTCCACAATTAGCGCACACTTAATGGAACTCTGCTGTCCTGTTTTGTGGCTGGATCTTGTAGCAGCTGCATGTAGAGACGAGCGGACGCTGCTTTATTCCCATCTGTTTAATGACAGCGGTCGTCTGCTCCAGCATCTGCACAATTACATGTATTTTGTGTTTGACAGTTTCTGTGAAGGCCTTTAAGTGGTTTTGCAGACAGCGCCGGCTGTCAGTGGTGGGCTATGCCAGGATCTGAGTGTAAGCCACTGCTCCGACCCCTGTATAGTGGCCACCGCTTGGAATTGCAGGCTGGGGTCCCATTGATTTCAATAAGAGCTGCGCCTGCAAGTACATTGGCCGGCCACTACACAAGACTGAGCCGCGGCTTCTGTTCCGACCCTGGCTTAGCCAGTCACTGTCAGCCAGTACTGCCTGGAAAACCCCTTTAAGACTGGACATAGCTGTGTTGTGAGTGTTGTCTCGGGGGTGATTCCATTTACTGTTGTACCCCTCCGCTACCTGCGTATTCTAACAGGATGTGTTTCTCTTTTGCGCTGCAGGGAGACGCCACAATAAGAAAGATGCTGAGTTTTTGGTGGCCGTTGGCGCTAATATTGGCTACTCAGCGGATCAGCAGGCCCATCGTTAATCTCTTTGTGTCACGTGATCTCGGTGGTAGCGCCGCAGCAACTGAGGTGAGTCCGGCCTCTAAGGCGCACTCGCTGGTCATCCACGACATAAACCACCTATTAGCTGGTGACACTGGTGCGTGTCATGGGTGGGTTGTATCCGGCTGTAAGGGAAGAGTCAGTACTTAAAGGTGATGTGTTGGAAGAAAAATGGGCAAGTATGGTCATAGTGAATTCCCATCAGTCCCCCTAACCTGGAGAGTGTAGGCCGACACGAACTGGCGCAGTGCAATCCTATTGGTGTGTAGCTGAAGCCATTGATGAACTACCCCGATTGAAGTGAATGGGAGAGAGCTGTACCACGATGCGAGGCCACTGCAGAACGGGTGGTGTGTTGGGACCACCACTCACAAGTTTCTTCATATCACGTGATCAGTTGAAGCCCCACCGATCTCCAATTGTTGACCGGTCCTTACAATAGCTCATCAATAGCTTTAGTCTGGAAAGTGCTCTCTTACATGACTATCTTCCACTTCTTTATTATCAAACATTTTACGTCATCCCTTTCGGTCCCCGTAGCTGTGATGTGGAGGGCTGCAGCTCCGTTCTCCGTGACCCTTCCTCTATACGGTCTTACTCCACCAGACTGTACGCCAAGTAATGTGTCCTTAGCTCATACATCAGGACATGCGTGTTCTAACTCGGTACCTATGTGTTCTCTGCTTGTCGGAGGAGAAGGAAGCCATCACACTTCTTCAGTAGGTCCTCACTGGCGTTGGGGCGCATTTTTTTATGTACGTTACGTTGAATCTCCATTGGTTTGCAGTGGGGCATTCAGACCTTCGTTTTTGACGTGCACGAGAAAAAAAAAGTAATGTCCCGTTTTCATCGTATTATGGACAGAAATATCCGACTCTAGTCCATGGGACCGCTCCAATACGCAGTGAATACCGATGCTACATCCGCATTCACGGTGTATCTGCATATAAAATCAATGGGATCCGCTTCCTTTTTTATTTCCTTAGTGAAAAACGGAGAATCTTAAGCACATCTCTCTATGGGCCGTGTGACTACGGCTTGAAAAGGTGTTCCGGTGATGGAATGTTTTGGTTTTTTTTTAGTTTTCACCCATCCGCATATCTCTGCAACATTCACATACAGCTCTGCTACATGTGCACACAGGTCTACTGCATACATGTACACACCTGCATTTGACATGTTAAACACTGACTTATTACCACTAAGTCCCCCCATGCAGGTGTAGTAATGCATGACCCTCCTCCTGGTCACATGGTTATGACCTCTCCAGTCCTACCACTGCTATGGTGTGTCCCTGTGTGTACAGAGGAGCATTGGCACCCCGTGGGGAATATGTGAGGGATCTGCTGGAGGGGATGGGGCAGGAGAGGGAGGACTGTGCAGCCCGGTGTGTAGGGCTGCAGCGTTCTCCCCATGATCATTAGGGTGGCGGTCAGGGAGGTCTGGATTTGTCAAAGCTCCCCGCCTCTGGATGATAAGACGGGGGGTGTCTGGGTCTGTCTGACCCCCCTTACTGAAAACTGTATCTTATAGTCAGAAAATTCCAGTATACGACCACTTGGTGGTAGAATGTAAATCTCAGAGCTGCTTCACGTGTGGTGTAGTAAATTAATCATTGTCCATCTTTTTCACTTCCAGGCAGTGGCCATTCTCACTGCTACCTACCCTGTTGGACATATGCCATACGGCTGGCTGACAGAGCTGCGAGCGGTCTATCCTGCCTTTGACAAGGTAATATCGGATTTTCCAAATCTCATCCGCACTTCTGTTTGGAGTCTCTTCGCTGTGATATGTGCTTACATTTTATATCGTATAGATTAAATTTCAGTATTTTTTTTCTTTTCTAAGACCGCTCCAAATGTAGATGGTAGAACGAATTAATTTATCTTGGGGTCCTTTTACACAACTTATGGGGCGTATATGCCCCATCAGGTCGCCCGAGCGATACTGGTTTCTGTGCTTTTACACAGTAATGAGCATTGCTCAGTGAATTGGGGTGGAACAGACTGGGAATCATTCCGACCGTCCGCTTCCATTCACAAGTGGGCTACTCGTTTACCCGGACTGATCCGTCGTTTCGTTTTCTGCAAGAAAACAGAAACAAATGAGAAGAGAACGCATTCTCGTTGGTCGTTCAGTCGAGGCGTGCCTTCACAGTGAACGATTTATCGGCCCGTGTGAAAGGGCCCTCGGGTTTGCCTTGCATTGTTCTTTGGTGCATGTCCCAATCTAGCAGAGAGCAATGCAATCTGGGATGCCTGGCAATTATTGATGGATCTCTGAGACATACCTGGCAGAAAAATGTTGATCTGTGGATGGCTGGAACCAATTCCCCCCCCCCCCCCCCCCCATTTCTACTTGTTTTCCTATAACAGAAGATAGTGTCAAATGGATCTAAAGTTACCTAAACTTTTTTATTCAAGTTTGAAAAAGAGGCTGCTTTGGTATGTCTGCCCCACTGAGACCCTGCCTAGGTTACTGCATGCCTGTATATCTGTTTGCCCCACATTAAAGGGGTTGTCCCGCGCCCCCCCCGTTCGGCGCGAGACAACCCCGATGCAGGGACCTAAAGAAAGCTTACTGGAGCGCTTACCTTAATCCCTGCGCTCCGGTGACTTCTATACTTACCGGTGAAGATGGCCGCCGGGATCCTGTTCCTCCGTGGACCGCAGCTCTTCTGTGCGGTCCATTGCCGATTCCAGCCTCCTGATTGGCTGGAATCGGCACGTGACGGGGCGGAGCTACACAGAGCCCCATAGAGAACAGGAGAAGACCCGGACTGCGCAAGCGCGGCTAATTTGGCCATCGGAGGGCGAAAATTAGTCGGCACCATGGAGACGAGGACGCCAGCAACGGAGCAGGTAAGTATAAAACTTTTTATAACTTCTGTATGGCTCATAATTAATGCACAATGTATATTACAAAGTGCATTATTATGGCCATACAGAAGTGTATAGACCCACTTGCTGCCGCGGGACAACCCGTTTAAGTGTATATGTCGGTATGCCAGAGTCCAAGCAGAGCTCATGTCTGCGTTGTAGCTGAACCTCCGGGCCCCTGCCTGCCTCTCCTGTACACAAGCATAGAATATACTTGCCCTGATTGTGTTGGGCCCTCCAAGCCCAAGAACGGTCATGTCTGTATTAAGGATGTATTATGCTATTATCTATATTTTTCTTCTGTCTCTTCTAGAGTAACCCAAGCAATAAAATGGTTAGCAGTACGAGTTCGGTGACCAAAACCCATATCAAGAACTTCACTTTTGTCTGCATGGCTCTTTCACTAACGGTAAGGAGATTTGCTTTTTTGGACTCCCTTAGAAGAAGACTCGGAAACGAGCTGTCATTTTGTCTCCTGAGGGCTTATTCACACGTCCGTATATCGGCCATGTTTTCACACCCGGCCGATATACAGTGTTCCTTTCTGCAGGGGAAGGAGGCCGGCCGGGAGCAGTGCACGGAGCTTCCACCGCTCTCTGCCCCTTGCCACTATTTGCAATGGGAGAGGGACGGGGTGGAACTTGGCTCCGCCCCAATCCCGTCCCTCCCACTGCAAACAGTCGCAAGGGGCGTAAGCTGAGTGCACTGCTCCCGGCCCAACTGACCTCCTTCTGCAGAAAGGGATACCATATATCGTCTGGGCGTGAAAACCCAGACGATATACAGACGTGTGAATAAGCCCTGAAACTGCGAGACCGGTATGCTACAATGTAACAAACTCGCATGCTCAAACCTACGCAGAAACGTTACAGCGGCCTCACTTCCCCGTCGGAATTTACATTTCTTTCAGTTGCTTCTCAAGATCTGTTTTTAAACAAGCAGATTTGTCGAGTGAACAATCGATGTCAGGATTCGCTTGGCCAGCCTGTTTATACAGACAGATACATTGTTGCGTCGTTCAGCTTGTTGCAGAAGTGATGAGCGGGACCGAACGATCGGTGTTTAAACCAAGCGATTTATTGAACGAGTCAACTGGGTTATTATGGCTGTGGAACAATTATCGTTTATTTTCACTTGTTTGAGGTATTTTTTGAACAATAATCATTCGTGTAAAAGGGCCTTTAGTGACATGAAATCTGCTGCTCTGCGCATGATCGTACACGTCAGAGGAGCAGTTTGGCCAGTAGTCCTCAATCCCCTTCTCTTACAATGGCTTAATGATTGCTTCCCCGCTACAGACTACAGCGCTCCGCAAGCCGCACTCTAGATCCTGACTATTGCCGTCCGTAGACAGATGGGTTTGGACAGTTTGGCTCATTAGCACATAGTGAGGTTCTTGGTACTCAGCCTCACCGGCACATTGACTCCAAGTAGTAGTCCTTGTAAGAGGCAGATGAAACTGAAGAGGCCATTCATAGCAGATTGTGTATTGTGCTACGTATAATCATGTCTTCTCTGATGCAATCAGATTGGTGGCGGATTAAGCTTAAGATGGGCCCCGGGGCCGCTCACAGCGCTTATTTTCTGGTAAAACATTAAGCAGTCGTAACCATTTGGTAAAAATGTTTGTATGGATGTAGAGCAGATTTCACTCCTTCAGTTGATGGGGTGATAAGTGCTGGTGATCCATACTAAAATCCACTTCAAGATCTGCACCAAGTAAGTGGATTTTGGTGTAGATTTGCTGCAGTTTTTCTGCTGGATAAATGTGGGAATTTACTTCACTCCCCCCAAAAATTAAAAATATTCTCTAAAACGACCTTTATAATGTGGCGGGTTGACATGCCGCGGCTCGGCTTTAGTACATCTCTGAATAGAATTGTTACCATATAATGTTCTCGAATACCAACTCGACACAGTGATGGTGATTACAGTGCAGTTACCTCCAGTGATGATGGCTGACGGCGTCTCTTTTTGGAGTCATCCATATTCCGTTTTTATTTGCTCTGCGCCTAGACAATCATTGAAACTTCCTCTAAACCCAACTTGCCTCTACACACACCTTATCTGGCTGCTGCAACCTTATCAACTTTTCAGTGTCTCCCTATACACTACTTATTAAGTGATTGCCCCTCTGTGGCCCCATGTTATTAATAGCGATTGCCCCTCTGTGGCCCCACGTTATTAATAGCGATTGCCCCTCTGTGGCCCCACGTTATTAATAGCGATTGCCCCTCTGTGGCCCCACGTTATTAATAGTGATTGCCCCTCTGTGGCCCCACGTTATTAATAGCGATTGCCCCTCTGTGGCCCCACGTTATTAATAGCGATTGCCCCTCTGTGGCCCCACGTTATTAATAGCGATTGCCCCTCTGTGGCCCCACGTTATTAATAGCGATTGCCCCTCTGTGGCCCCACGTTATTAATAGCGATTGCCCCTCTGTGGCCCCACGTTATTAATAGCGATTGCCCCTCTGTGGCCCCAGGTTATTAATAGCGATTGCCCCTCTGTGGCCCCACGTTATTAATAGCGATTGCCCCTCTGTGGCCCCACGTTATTAATAGCGATTGCCCCTCTGTGGCCCCACGTTATTAATAGCGATTGCCCCTCTGTGGCCCCAGGTTATTAATAGCGATTGCCCCTCTGTGGCCCCACGTTATTAATAGCGATTGCCCCTCTGTGGCCCCACGTTATTAATAGCGATTGCCCCTCTGTGGCCCCACGTTATTAATAGCGATTGCCCCTCTGTGGCCCCACGTTATTAATAGCGATTGCCCCTCTGTGGCCCCACGTTATTAATAGCGATTGCCCCTCTGTGGCCCCAGGTTATTATTAGCGATTGCCCCTCTGTGGCCCCACGTCATTATTAGCGATTGCCCCTCTGTGGCCCCACGTCATTATTAGCGATTGCCCCTCTGTGGCCCCACGTCATTATTAGCGATTGCCCCTCTGTGGCCCCACGTCATTAATAGCGATTGCCCCTCTGTGGCCCCACGTCATTAATAGCGATTGCCCCTCTGTGGCCCCACGTCATTAATAGCGATTGCCCCTCTGTGGCCCCACGTTATTAATAGCGATTGCCCCTCTGTGGCCCCACGTTATTAATAGCGATTGCCCCTCTGTGGCCCCAGGTTATTATTAGCGATTGCCCCTCTGTGGCCCCAGGTTATTATTAGCGATTGCCCCTCTGTGGCCCCACGTCATTATTAGCGATTGCCCCTCTGTGGCCCCACGTCATTATTAGCGATTGCCCCTCTGTGGCCCCACGTCATTATTAGCGATTGCCCCTCTGTGGCCCCACGTCATTATTAGCGATTGCCCCTCTGTGGCCCCACGTCATTATTAGCGATTGCCCCTCTGTGGCCCCACGTCATTATTAGCGATTGCCCCTCTGTGGCCCCACGTCATTAATAGCGATTGCCCCTCTGTGGCCCCACGTCTTTAATAGCGATTGCCCCTCTGTGGCCCCACGTCATTAATAGCGATTGCCCCTCTGTGGCCCCACGTCATTAATAGCGATTGCCCCTCTGTGGCCCCACGTCATTAATAGCGATTGCCCCTCTGTGGCCCCACGTTAATAATAGCGATTGCCCCTCCGTGGCCCCACGTTATTAATAGCGATTGCCCCTCTGTGGCCCCACGTTATTATTAGCGATTGCCCCTCTGTGGCCCCACGTTATTATTAGCGATTGCCCCTCTGTGGCCCCACGTCATTATTAGCGATTGCCCCTCTGTGGCCCCACGTCATTATTAGCGATTGCCCCTCTGTGGCCCCACGTCATTATTAGCGATTGCCCCTCTGTGGCCCCACGTCATTATTAGCGATTGCCCCTCTGTGGCCCCACGTCATTATTAGCGATTGCCCCTCTGTGGCCCCACGTCATTATTAGCGATTGCCCCTCTGTGGCCCCACGTCATTATTAGCGATTGCCCCTCTGTGGCCCCACGTCATTATTAGCGATTGCCCCTCTGTGGCCCCACGTTAATAATACGGACCTGCTGTTTGGCACAACTTAGTGATAAGACCCCTCTGTGGAGCCTCAGGCCCAGGGCGGCCGCCTCCATCATTATCTGTCATTGAATCAGATAACGTATGAAAGAATATTAGTGAGCTCTCAGATATAAACAATTTAATGCAATGTGGCTCCGACTTTCAGCCCCTGGCGATCTAGTTTACTACAGAGCGACCCCATTCAAATGAATTATTTAATTCATTCATGTTTTGCCCATGTATTCCACTCTGCAGCGTTCAGGCCTCCAGCATGTGAATGGGAGCCTATGGCTCTGTCTGGCCCGTGTGCCGCGAGCCTATGGCTCTGTCTGGCCCGCGTGCCGCGAGCCTATGGCTCTGTCTGGCCCGCGTGCCGCGAGCCTATGGCTCTGTCTGGCCCGCGTGCCGCGAGCCTATGGCTCTGTCTGGCCCGCGTGCCGCGAGCCTATGGCTCTGTCTGGCCCGCGTGCCGCGAGCCTATGGCTCTGTCTGGCCCGCGTGCCGCGAGCCTATGGCTCTGTCTGGCCCGCGTGCCGCGAGCCTATGGCTCTGTCTGGCCCGCGTGCCGCGAGCCTATGGCTCTGTCTGGCCCGCGTGCCGCGAGCCTATGGCTCTGTCTGGCCCGCGTGCCGCGAGCCTATGGCTCTGTCTGGCCCGCGTGCCGCGAGCCTATGGCTCTGTCTGGCCCGCGTGCCGCGAGCCTATGGCTCTGTCTGGCCCGCGTGCCGCGAGCCTATGGCTCTGTCTGGCCCGCGTGCCGCGAGCCTATGGCTCTGTCTGGCCCGCGTGCCGCGAGCCTATGGCTCTGCCTGGCCCGCGTGCCGCGAGCCTATGGCTCTGCCTGGCCCGCGTGCCGCGAGCCTATGGCTCTGCCTGGCCCGCGTGCCGCGGGGGGGGGGGGGGGGCGGGCCTATGGGTCTGTGTGGCCCGTGTGCCGGGAGCTCTCCCTGCTGATGTATTAGTTGTACTTTGTCTAAGATTACATTCACACTGCGTTTGCAAACCATATGGAAACAGTCGACCTTTTGGCCTCTGTGAATGAAGCTTATCTCCAGCGCTTGTATGTCAGTAGGGCGGGCTGCTGAATCACTATGGAAGAACTGCTGAAAAAGCCCGTTGGAGTCAACTGACCCGACACCCTGCTTTGTTTAGTAATTCACTGACCTACTGACATGGAAGTATAAAGAGTCAGCTGAGGACGGATGGAACGAGGAAGGGAACCTCTGCGCACTGTTCTGCAAGTCTCCTAGCACTAGAAGCCTGTGGAGGTACTCGGTAAAAAAAGGAAGGCTATGAAGTCTTAGAGTCTCACTTCAGGACAGCTGATATAGCGGTGTGCCCACAGCCGGGGTACAACCGGCCCCTCTGCTGCCTGAGGGGGAATGTCAGTATTCTCCCCCATGACTGAGGACAGCCATTTTTCCTGAGCGGACTAGTCTTCTCGTCCTATGCGAGCGGACAAGTAGACCTCCAGGCACATGCAGCGGCGGCTTGGGCAGCACACATTAGGGGAGCAGCGGGTAAAGGAAGAATACGTGCCCCGACTCGGTGTTCCAGCTTCTTTGACTCTGTAGGTTTTTGTGGCCCGTAGCTGACCGATTCTCTTTAGTGCAGCGTTCACATCTGCTCATGTCTCAGGACAGAGCTCCATGCCGATGTTACCTTTTACGGATCTTAGTGCTTTGCTATCACGGTAGATCACAATAGAATTGAGTGTATATAACGTTGACCTTTGGCGCGCCAACGGTAATGCGTTGAACAGTGATTGGCCGCAGCGATCAGGTGCTTCGATCTGCCCATTTCTCTAGAAGCTGGTGACGGGGCGGTGTAAGCCGCTCAGCTCCACTTTGGGGTCTGAGGAGAGTATGAACTATTTTCTTATTTTAGAACTGACCCAGCTGCTGGCAAACTTTCTATACTTGTGATAAAACTGCTTTAGGGCTCCCGCACCCTTTTTTTTTTTCACGCGATTGTCAATGGGACGTTCTAATGTTAAAAACGCATCACAGAAAAATCGCAAATCACAAACTTGCGATGCGCTTTTTAACATTAGAAAGTCCCATTTGACAATCGCATAATAAAACCACAAGTGTGTTGGAGCCCTAAAGAATAGAATTTTCACACGACTAGTCCGCCAGAATATTATATCACACCACAGAAAATATTGTGCGGTTTGCCTGATAACAGCCGAGTAAAATCCCATTGGACTCCTAAGTATACATCCCCCACATTAATGTGGCTGCGGCTCCCATGCGGCTTCTCAGTGAACCTCTGTGTAAATACCTTACTTTCTGAAAGGAGAAAAAAAAAGGCAATATTGTTGTCAGACACGAGCGTTCCCGACCCTAGAAAGTGACATTTTTACTAATCAAGATCAACCTGTTTTTCTTGAGAAGATTGTCAGCAATGCTGAAGGAATTTTCCAAACTAAACATTCATGTCGTGTGGATAAGATGTGTACAGACCCTCCTCAATCCAGAAGAAGGATCCGTAGAGTGTGGGGTTGGTTATTGCCAAACTAGTAGGGCGCCCAGATGGTGACTGCAGTCTACACACACATATATATATATATTCTCCAGGCTCAGGAAAAAAGGAGTCAGCTATATAGAGTACATGGAATACTTGGGGTAAACACACGTGGAGGTCCCTTTGCACGTCGCTCCATTGACCTACTTTTGTAGACGTGCCGGAATTTTTCAAAAGATTCCACAGGATTTTCTTAGTGCATCTATAGTCTGCAGGATACAGAAGTAAGCCGCATCACTCGCATGTATCCGTCTGCCAATCAGATCGATAGTGTTTATCCTATAGCTACAACCCTTTATACATTACAATAGTCAGTATGGTGACCGGTGGGGCTGCACGTAGTGTAGCGTCGCTGCCAATAGAAAAAGAAATGGTGAGAGGCTCGCAGTTTTCCCATCATACCCGATATGTTTCTCTCTACGGTTTGTACCAGTCAGTGGGTATAGACAGATGGTCCACGGAAAACTAGTCTGGCACCGTACTCTTATCAAAGCTGTTTAACAAAAGCCGCAGGGCATCATAAATCATTTATCAGGGGTATACTCTATCTAGTTCATATAACCCATACATATAATAAGTCCCTCCTATAATATACCAAACAGAAGACAATCACACTGGGGTGCGGGATTTATAATAAAAAAAATAAAGTACATATTTAATTAAATATAGAAAAGTCATGCATGCAAATATAAAAACCGCTCCAACTGTTCTATTGTCCGCCATCGTTACACCCCTCTATCTATCAGAACTATTTCCACATTTCCAGACACTTGGGCAGAAGGACATTTGGTCTCTCGGCCCCCATTAGATGTCTTGCCTTTAGCAACCACCCACTGTCACCTCCGCTTGCAGTGGTGGTGTGAACGATGAAGCTGGACGCTATGGAGGGGAACCGGGTTGTCTTCAGCAATGAATCCAGGTGTAGTTTGGGCACTGATGATGGCCGTGTTCATGTCTGGAGACCTCGGGGTGAGCGCTTCAATCCAGTCTTTGCTGTGGGTTGGCACACTGCCCCCTGCTGGTGTGATGGTATGGGCAGCCATTGCATATAACAGTCGGTCCCCCCTAGTAGTGGTACGAGGGACAATGACAGCTCAGCGATATGTTCAGGACATCCCGCAGCCACATGTGTTCCTCTTATTGCGGCTTCCAGCAAGATAATGCTCGGCCGCACACACAAGGGGGTCACAGGAGCCCCCACAACATTGTTACACTTCTGTGGCTGCCCGATCGCAAGATATATTACTACTAGAACATCGTTGGGACCATCTGGATGTCTACTTTTACAGCCTATGAGTTTGCACTCATCTAGAGGCTTAGTTACAGCAAATGTGGACTTATATGCTGTAAGATACCATACAGAACCTGTATGGCTCCCTGCCTGCCTGTATCACATCTTGTATCCAAGCTAGACGTGGTACAACAGGGTACTAGAGCCTCCATGCTCACCTGCATCACATCTTGTATCCAAGCTAGAGGCGGTACAACAGGGTACTAGAGCCTCCATGCCCACCCATATCACATCTTGTATCCAAGCTAGAGGCAGTACAACAGGGTACTAGAGTCTCCATGCCCCCCATATCACATCTTGTATCCAAGCTAGTGGTGGTACAGCTGGACATGGAGGCTCTAGTACCCTGTTGTACCACATCTTGTATCCAAGCTAGAGGCAGTACAACAGGGTACTAGAACCTCCATGCCCGTCTATCACATCTTGTATCCAAGGTAGAGGCGGTACAACAGGGTACTGGAGCCTCCCTACAAGGGGTCAGTTCTCCACAATACACTCTCCTTTTGCTCTGATACTGTGATCCCCTATATCAGTGTTACAATCTCACACAGTGTGATGCATCCGACGACTTCCAGCGGAGGGAGGTTACTGACAATAAGTGTATTTTGCATTTCACAATTTGCAGAAACCTTTCCAGTGCAGATAGGGTAATTGGCATGTAGAATGTGCGGTACGATGTGACAGGGCCGTGTGTGCGGACAAGTAATGTGACACACTGATGACTACACATCCAAAGTATGTGTCATCTGACATGGAGAATAGCATGGCGTGACTTCTGTCCGGCTGCTTCTCTGCCCTCAGCACTGTGCCAACCCAGCTCTGTGCTGAATAGATGAGTCACGAGACGCACTGCCTAACGAGCCGAGTGACAGCTGAATGATCGGCTCTGCCATGTATGTATGGATGTACTGCCCCGCTAAACATCCGGGTTATACGAAGCGTGGGAACAGATTGGGCTTCCTTGTAAATAACAGTCACCAACTTCAGTACTGATTTTATACTTCACTCCTGAATGATGTCTGCCATTAACGAGAGAGGAGAGCTGCTGCAGAGAACGGCTGCGGCTCAGTGTGAGCGAGCATCACATGCCACATGAATGGGCTACAGGTGTGCCGCTGGAATGGGATTGGTTGCTCCGGCATCACCTGCACGGTCAGCACTTTCTTTCATAGCGGGGGTCATAGTTTCACAGGATAACCAGCTGTCCGGATTGTCGTATAGCAAGCAAGTCCTGCCTTACAACGGGGAAGAGTTTTGTTGCAACCACAAGTCCAAAAAAGTTGGGATAGTCTGCAAAATGTAAAAAAGAATGCAATAATTTGGAAATCTCATCTACCCATGTTTTATCCACAGTAGAACACAGAAGATATCAGAGGGGGAAGGGAGACCTCTTTCAATGTAATTAAAATTTGTAACTAAAACTTATTTCAGAAATTGGCAGCAACACATCTCAAAAAAGCTGACCAGGACCGGCCGTGCCCACCATTGTGCAGCATCATCTCTTCTGTTTACAACAGTCTGTAAACGTCTGGGAGGTGAGGAGACCAAGTGCTGGAGTTTGGGGAGAGGAATAGAGTCCCATTCTTATGTGATGTGGTAGTCTATATGCTGGATGGTCGCTCTCCTCTTGAGTCCGCAGGACACGGCAACCACGTCTTCCATTTTGCCTCAGTCCGTTTTAAATAAGCTTTGGCCCAGTGAAGATGCCGGCGTTTCTGGATTCTGCTGATATACGGCATCTTCTTCGTATGATACAGCTGTAACGTGTATTTGTGGATTACACAGCGAGCGGTGTCCACGGATTTCTGGAAGTAGTCCACGGCCCATGCGGTGATTTGCATTATAGTGAGTGGGGAATGTTTAAACTTAACGAGAAGTGAACAAGCCACCGATTTGTATGTCGGCTGAAACTGAACGACTAATGAAGTGCACAGTTCTTGTTAGTCGTTCAGTCGATGGCTCACGTTTAGACGTAATGATCGCTCAGTTTCATTCGTTTGCGCCAGTTTTTAGTGACACTCATTGTGTAAACTGGCCATTATTCTTCCAGCCTTTTGTTAATCCTGTCCCAACTTTTATGAGATGTGTTGCGGCCATCAATTTCTTAATGAGCTAATTTTGTTTTTAATGAAATGGCAAAATCTCCCCCTTCTGATGTTTTCTTCACAACAGAACATAGAAAACATATGTTTACATTAGATTTCCAAATCATTGCATTTTTTTTAACCTTTTTGCATTTTCTACAGCGTCCCAACTTTTTTGGAATGGAGTTTAGAGATCGGAGTCGCAGAAGTTTTGATGATAAAACGCCTTTTACAATTTTCATTGTATAAAATGATACACTGTAGCTGCAAGTTGGAGGATTGGCACAGTGCCAACATTCCGAGTGGATGGTCTGACTTACGGACATGGAGGGACTGTTAATGAGGCCATTGTTGACTGAGGGTTTTTAGATGTACAGCAGAATATGCTTCATAATGGTCTGGTTCACTTCCACAGCGTAGTGCTACTATGTAGGAGGGTTCGTTGCCGGGACCTCGCTGTGCATGCCCTCCTTTCAGCGTCCCTTAATTCATATATAGATCCATGACTACTTTCAGCTACAGTTATGATGGTGAATGAATTGAATGGTGATTTAACCCAATTGACACCTACTATTTTGGGTATGCCTTCTGCTGACTTTTGGTCTACTCAACTTCCTGAATTTGGGTTTCCATCTTCCTGGTTCCTTTCATCTCCAGCAGATGGTATTTTCAGAAACCTCCCCCATTTTCAAGCATAGAAGAATAAAAGACTGTAGATTATTAGAAGAACATGGTTGCTTTCTTCCAGGAACCGCTCCACTCTTGGCCATGGCATGTGTTTGGTAGTTCAGTTTAGTTCCATACAAGCCCATGGACAACAGCGGTGTTTATAGAAGGAAGCAGGCATGTTCTTCTAATTCTCTACAGCCGCTTTCATACTTTGCTGCTGGTTTCTATTGTTTCCGGCACAGAAGTATAAGTTGGGTAAAGGTGAGGATGTCACGGAATACTAAAGGGCTTTTAGGAGGCAGAGGATGGGGAACAAGCTTGTGTCCTTCCAATAATGTACCTATGTGAACGTGCTGTCGAACACCTGACAAACGTGCAAGCGCTGGTCTGTTGGGTAATCACATCTGTCATGTGGCACCAAAAATTATCACTGTCGGCAATGCATGTCACCACGTAAACATGGAATGTGCTGGCAACGGTGATGAAATTCTGTAGAGGATGACCAATCGTATGAACAGTCATTTGTTGCCAACACATTCTTAATCATCCGTGTGAAGACTAGTTAAAGAAGCGCCTATCTCATTGGTGCCCTTCATCTAGAACAGGGGCGTCAAACTCCTTTTCACCGAGGGCCACATCAGCCTTATGGGTGCCTTCAAAGGGCCGATTGTAATTATAAGACAGTATAGTAATAGTGACCCCAATAGTGGCCACAGTAGTAATAGGATCCCCAAAGTGGCCCCAGTAGTAAGTGACCCCAGTCATAATAGTGACCCCAATAGTGGCCACAGTAATAGGGTCCCCAAAGTGGCCCCAGTAGTAAGTGACCACAGTCATAATAGTGACCCCCAATAGTGGCCACAGTAATAGGGTCCCCAAAGTGGCCCCAGTAGTAAGTGACCCCAGTCATAATAGTGAACCCAGTAGTAAGTGACTCCAGTAGTAAGAGTGACCCCCATAGTGGCCCCAGTAATAATGACCCCCTTAGTGGGCACAGTAGTGATGGTGACCCCCACCCACCCCACCCAATAGTGTCCACAGTAGTAATAGGGTTCCCAAAGTGGCCCCAGTAGTAAGTGACCCCAGTCATAATAGTGAACCCAGTAGTAAGTGACTCCAGTAGTAAGTGACCCCCCCCCCCCCCCCATAGTGGCCCCAGTAATAACCACGACCCCCTTAGTGGGCCCAGTAGTAAGCGACCCCACTAATTAGTGGCTCAAATAATAAAAGTGGCCCCAGTAGTGATTGAGTCTCTCATTGTGATCTCAGTGGTGATAGTGACCCTCATCGTGGCCCCAGTAGTAACAGTGACCACCACGGTAGTACCAGTAGTAATTGTGGCCCCAGTAGTAATAGTGACCTCCATATCAGCTTCAGTAGTTCCTACAGACATTCCACTCACTCCTGAGCCTCTAACCGTTGACCTCTCCCCTCGGCATCTGCACTGTGTACACACAGACTCGAGGGGGGAGAGGTCCGCAATCGGACTCTGCGCCGCCGCCAGGCCGAAGCTGCAGGCTGTGTGAGTGGACTGTGTATCTGGTTGTTGCACAGCTGGCGGGCCACATAAAATGAGGTGTCAGACCTTGTGTTTGACACGTGTGATCTAGATTATAGCTACATGTAAAGACCCTTACAAATCTATGAATACAACTTGGATTGAATAGAATTCCATTACGAAGTATCAAAAGTTGTAAGATTTGGATGACTTACGGATGTTCTCTCTGCCCCCAGCTGTGTTTTGTGATGTTCTGGACTCCAAATGTATCGGAGAAGATACTTGTCGACATAATCGGAGTAGATTTTGCATTTGCGGAGCTTTGTGTGATTCCTTTGAGGATATTCTCCTTCTTCCCTGTACCAGGTAAGTGATGCACATTCAGCTCGGGGTAGACTCATACCCCGCACATCTCTCCGACCGTCGCATTTTGCGTAAGTCCATGTTCTTCCTGCTGAAATATCCCCATCCAGAAGCCCCAGCCACAAGCCTGCCGTATGTGATCGGGTACCCAGATGTAACCAGCGGTCTTGTTTCTGTCTTCATAATTTTAAAACTAGCCCCATTTTTCCCCAAGGGTGTGATAATGATTATCAATATAATGTAATATGATCTATTGTTGCTTATGGCGATGTGCATGTTTTGGTGTTCTTTTTTTTTTAAACTTCTATTTTAATTGAGTCCTTTAACCCCTTGAGTGGCACGCCCGGAAAATTTCCGGGACGAGCTCCACTGCTCATAGCGATACAGCCCGGAAGATTTCCGGGCTATGTATCACTATGGGAGCTGCAGAGCACAATGCCACAAGCTGTGACAGTGTGCTCTGCCTGCACAGACCCACAGAGATCAAAGCAAGGGCTTTGAAAAACCAGCAGAAGATTTTGCCGATGTGCCGGCAACCTCCTGGTTTGTTTACAGGTTGCCATAGAGACCATCGGCATGTCGGAAGCTAGCCGATGGTCTCTGTGGCAGGGAGAGCTGGTTGTTAGCTGTCAGAGGACAGCTAGGTACTAGCTCTTACAGCAGAGATCAGAGAAAACCTCCGATCTCTGCTGTGTTAACCCTTTACATGCTGCAGTCTATGTGACTGCAGCATGTAAAGAGCTGTCACTGCAGCATGTAAAGGGCTGTCACCATCGGACCCCCGGAATGTGATCAGGGGTCCTGATGGGTCCCTGTGGAAGTCCCCTAAAGGGACAAAAAAAATAAAAATAAAAAGTTAAAAAATTATAAAAAAAATAATCACTTGTCTCCCTTTACTTTGTAAAAAATCAAAAATACAATCACACATGTGGTATCCATGCGTCGTAATGGCCCAGAGAAGGAAGTTAATGCATTATTTAACCCCTTAATGACATGGCCCCTTTTTTTCTTTTTTCCCCATTTCTTTTTTTCTTCCCCCCTGTTTAAAAAACCACAACTTGTCCCGCAAAAAACAAGCCCTTATATGGCCATGTCAATGGAAAAATGAAAAACTTATGGCTCTTGAGACGCAACTGCAAAATTAGTTGAAATGCAATGATTAGACCATTTTAAAAAACCTGCCCTGGTGGGCACGAGAGGGTGGTAGGAAACCTGCCACTCAAGGGGTTAAATAAAGATGACACGTATGTCCCTTGATAAAAGGATAACTCCAGTATTTTACATCATGGGGACACGTCAGAAGGTAACACCAGCGGCAGTCTGAGATCTTGGACTCCTTCAACGGTAGAGGTCCGTTTGCAATGGCAGATTTTCAGGCCTGGACTTTCCTACTAACGCTTGTTTGCCCAATAGTTGGGCTTTAACCCTTTCCAATCCAATTTGCATCCTGGTTTTCATAGGGGGCTTACTACTTTTCTGCCATTATACAACGGGGCTATCTGCTGGCTAAAGCCAGTACTGCATGAGGTGATACCTTGGATAGGCTCTGACAGCAGAGAGGCTGGCAATATACAGTAAGAGAACCACCGATGGATTTTCTTCCAACATCGGAGCTGTACAGCCTTAAAGCATAATGTCTTCAGACGGCAGATAGTGGATTGGAAAGGGTTAAACGTTTAGAAGGATAATGATCAGCCGACAGAAGCACGCCTGTTCATTGGCTGATCATGTAGAAGGATGATCAGCTGACAAAAGCACGCCTGTTCATTGGCTGATCATGTAGAAGGATGAATGATCAGCTGACTAAAGCACGCCTGTTCATTGGCTGGCCATGTAGAAGGATGATCGATCAGCTGACAGAAGCACGCCTGCTCATTGGCTGATCATGTAGAAGGATGATCGATCAGCTGACAAAAGCACGCCTGTTCATTGGCTGATCATGTAGAAGGATGATCAGCTGACACACGCACGCCTGTTCATTGGCTGATCATGTAGAAGGATGAACGATCAGCCGACAGAAGCACGCCTGTTCATTGGCTGATCATGTAGAAGGATGAACGATCAGCCGACAGAAGCACGCCTGTTCATTGGCTGATCATGTAGAAGGATGAACGATCAGCTGACAAAAGCACGCCTGTTCATTGGCTGATCATGTAGGAGGATGAATGATCAGCTGACAAAAGCATGCCTGTTCATTGGCTGATCATGTAGAAGGATGAATGATCAGCTGACAAAAGCACGCCTGTTCATTCGCTGATCATGTAGAAGGATGAATGATCAGCTGACAAAAGCACGCCTGTTCATTGGCTGATCATGTAGAAGGATAATCAGCTGACAAAAGCACGCCTGTTCATTGGCTGGCCATGTAGAAGGATGAACGATCAGCTGACAGAAGCACGCCTGTTCATTGGCTGGTCATGTAGAAGGATGAACGATCAGCTGACAAAAGCACGCCTGTTCATTGGCTGGCCATGTAGAAGGATGAACGATCAGCTGACAGAAGCACGCCTGTTCATTGGCTGATCATGTAGAAGGATGATCGATCAGCTGACAAAAGCACGCCTGTTCATTGGCTGATCATGTCGAAGGATGAATGATCAGCCGACAGAAGCACGCCTGTTCATTGGCTGATCATGTCGAAGGATGAATGATCAGCTGACAAAAGCACGCCTGTTAATTGGCTGGCCATGTAGAAGAATGAACGATCAGCTGACAGAAGCACGCCTGTTCATTGGCTGATCATGTAGAAGGATGATCGATCAGCTGACAAAAGCACGCCTGTTCATTGGCTGATCATGTAGAAGGATGATCGATCAGCTGACAGAAGCACGCCTGTTCATTGGCTGATCATGTAGAAGGATGAATGATCAGCTGACAGAAGCACGCCTGTTCATTGGCTGATCATGTCGAAGGATGAATGATCAGCTGACAAAAGCACGCCTGTTCATTGGCTGATCATGTCGAAGGATGATCGATCAGCTGACAGAAGCACGCCTGTTCATTGGCTGATCATGTCGAAGGATGAATGATCAGCTGACAAAAGCACGCCTGTTCATTGGCTGATCATGTCGAAGGATGATCGATCAGCTGACAGAAGCACGCCTGTTCATTGGCTGATCATGTCGAAGGATGATCGATCAGCTGACAAAAGCACGCCTGTTCATTGGCTGATCATGTAGAAGGATGATCAGCTGACAAACGCACGCCTGTTCATTGGCTGATCATGTAGAAGGATGAACGATCAGCTGACAAAAGCACGCCTGTTCATTGGCTGATCATGTAGAAGGATGAACAATCAGCTGACAAAAGCACGCCTGTTCATTGGCTGATCATGTCGAAGGATGAATGATCAGCTGACAAAAGCACGCCTGTTCATTGGCTGATCATGTCGAAGGATGAATGATCAGCTGACAAAAGCACGCCTGTTCATTGGCTGATCATGTCGAAGGATGAATGATCAGCTGACAAAAGCACGCCTGTTCATTGGCTGATCATGTCGTAGGATGAACGATCAGCTGACAAAAGCACGCCTGCTCATTGGCTGATCATGTCGAAGGATGAACGATCAGCTGACAAAAGCACGCCTGCTCATTGGCTGATTATGTAGAAGGATGAATGATCAGCTGACAAAAGCATGCCTGTTCATTGGCTGATCATGTAGAAGGATGAACGATCAGCTGACAAAAGCACGCCTGTTCATTGGCTGATCATGTAGGAGGATGAATGATCAGCTGACAAATGCACGCCTGTTCATTGGCTGATCATGTCGAAGGATGAATGATCAGCTGACAAAAGCACGCCTGCTCATTGGCTGATCATGTCGAAGGATGAATGATCAGCTGACAAAAGCACGCCTGTTCATTGGCTGATCATGTAGAAGGATGATCGATCAGCTGACAAAAGCACGCCTGTTCATTGGCTGATCATGTAGAAGGATGATCGATCAGCTGACAAAAGCACGCCTGTTCATTGGCTGATCATGTAGAAGGATGATCGATCAGCTGACAGAAGCACGCCTGTTCATTGGCTGATCATGTCGAAGGATGAATGATCAGCTGACAAAAGCACGCCTGTTCATTGGCTGATCATGTAGAAGGATGATCGATCAGCTGACAAAAGCACGCCTGTTCATTGGCTGATCATGTAGAAGGATGATCGATCAGCTGACAAAAGCACGCCTGTTCATTGGCTGATCATGTAGAAGGATGATCGATCAGCTGACAGAAGCACGCCTGTTCATTGGCTGATCATGTAGAAGGATGAACGATCAGCTGACAAAAGCACGCCTGTTCATTGGCTGATCATGTAGGAGGATGAATGATCAGCTGACAAAAGCATGCCTGTTCATTGGCTGATCATGTCGAAGGATGAATGATCAGCTGACAAAAGCACGCCTGTTCATTGGCTGATCATGTAGAAGGATGAATGATCAGCTGACAAAAGCACGCCTGTTCATTGGCTGATCATGTAGAAGGATGATCGATCAGCTTACAAAAGCACGCCTGTTCATTGGCTGATCATGTAGAAGGATGATCGATCAGCTGACAAAAGCACGCCTGTTCATTGGCTGATCATGTAGAAGGATGATCGATCAGCTGACAAAAGCACGCCTGTTCATTGGCTGATCATGTAGAAGGATGAATGATTAGCCGACAAAAGCACGCCTGTTCATTGGCTGATCATGTAGAAGGATGATCAGCTGACAAACGCACGCCTGCTCATTGGCTGATTATGTAGAAGGATGAATGATCAGCTGACAGAAGCACGCCTGTTCATTGGCTGATCATGTCGAAGGATGAATGATCAGCTGACAAACGCACGCCTGTTCATTGGCTGATCATGTAGAAGGATGATCGATCAGCTGACAGAAGCACACCTGTTCATTGGCTGATCATGTAGAAGGATGAATGATCAGCTGACAAAAGCACGCCTGTTCATTGGCTGATCATGTAGAAGGCTGATCGATCAGCTGACAAAAGCACGCCTGTTCATTGGCTGATCATGTAGAAGGATGAATGATCAGCTGACAAAAGCACGCCTGTTCATTGGCTGATCATGTAGAAGGATGATCGATCAGTTGACAGAAGCACACCTGTTCATTGGCTGATCATGTAGAAGGATGAATGATCAGCTGACAAAAGCACGCCTGTTCATTGGCTGATCATGTAGAAGGCTGATCGATCAGCTGACAAAAGCACGCCTGTTCATTGGCTGATCATGTAGAAGGATGAATGATCAGCTGACAAAAGCACGCCTGTTCATTGGCTGATCATGTCGAAGGATGAATGATCAGCTGACAAAAGCACGCCTGTTCATTGGCTGGCCATGTAGAAGGATGAACGATCAGCTGACCGAAGCACGCCTGTTCATTGGCTGATCATGTAGAAGGATGATCGATCAGCTGACAGAAGCACGCCTGTTCATTGGCTGATCATGTCGAAGGATGAATGATCAGCTGACAAAAGCACGCCTGTTCATTGGCTGATCATGTCGAAGGATGAATGATCAGCTGACAAAAGCACGCCTGTTCATTGGCTGATCATGTCGAAGGATGAATGATCAGCTGACAAAAGCACGCCTGTTCATTGGCTGATCATGTCGTAGGATGAACGATCAGCTGACAAAAGCACGCCTGCTCATTGGCTGATCATGTCGAAGGATGAACGATCAGCTGACAAAAGCACGCCTGCTCATTGGCTGATTATGTAGAAGGATGAATGATCAGCTGACAAAAGCATGCCTGTTCATTGGCTGATCATGTAGAAGGATGAACGATCAGCTGACAAAAGCACGCCTGTTCATTGGCTGATCATGTAGGAGGATGAATGATCAGCTGACAAATGCACGCCTGTTCATTGGCTGATCATGTCGAAGGATGAATGATCAGCTGACAAAAGCACGCCTGCTCATTGGCTGATCATGTCGAAGGATGAATGATCAGCTGACAAAAGCACGCCTGTTCATTGGCTGATCATGTAGAAGGATGATCGATCAGCTGACAAAAGCACGCCTGTTCATTGGCTGATCATGTAGAAGGATGATCGATCAGCTGACAAAAGCACGCCTGTTCATTGGCTGATCATGTAGAAGGATGATCGATCAGCTGACAGAAGCACGCCTGTTCATTGGCTGATCATGTCGAAGGATGAATGATCAGCTGACAAAAGCACGCCTGTTCATTGGCTGATCATGTAGAAGGATGATCGATCAGCTGACAAAAGCACGCCTGTTCATTGGCTGATCATGTAGAAGGATGATCGATCAGCTGACAAAAGCACGCCTGTTCATTGGCTGATCATGTAGAAGGATGATCGATCAGCTGACAGAAGCACGCCTGTTCATTGGCTGATCATGTAGAAGGATGAACGATCAGCTGACAAAAGCACGCCTGTTCATTGGCTGATCATGTAGGAGGATGAATGATCAGCTGACAAAAGCATGCCTGTTCATTGGCTGATCATGTCGAAGGATGAATGATCAGCTGACAAAAGCACGCCTGTTCATTGGCTGATCATGTAGAAGGATGAATGATCAGCTGACAAAAGCACGCCTGTTCATTGGCTGATCATGTAGAAGGATGATCGATCAGCTTACAAAAGCACGCCTGTTCATTGGCTGATCATGTAGAAGGATGATCGATCAGCTGACAAAAGCACGCCTGTTCATTGGCTGATCATGTAGAAGGATGATCGATCAGCTGACAAAAGCACGCCTGTTCATTGGCTGATCATGTAGAAGGATGAATGATTAGCCGACAAAAGCACGCCTGTTCATTGGCTGATCATGTAGAAGGATGATCAGCTGACAAACGCACGCCTGCTCATTGGCTGATTATGTAGAAGGATGAATGATCAGCTGACAGAAGCACGCCTGTTCATTGGCTGATCATGTCGAAGGATGAATGATCAGCTGACAAACGCACGCCTGTTCATTGGCTGATCATGTAGAAGGATGATCGATCAGCTGACAGAAGCACACCTGTTCATTGGCTGATCATGTAGAAGGATGAATGATCAGCTGACAAAAGCACGCCTGTTCATTGGCTGATCATGTAGAAGGCTGATCGATCAGCTGACAAAAGCACGCCTGTTCATTGGCTGATCATGTAGAAGGATGAATGATCAGCTGACAAAAGCACGCCTGTTCATTGGCTGATCATGTAGAAGGATGATCGATCAGTTGACAGAAGCACACCTGTTCATTGGCTGATCATGTAGAAGGATGAATGATCAGCTGACAAAAGCACGCCTGTTCATTGGCTGATCATGTAGAAGGCTGATCGATCAGCTGACAAAAGCACGCCTGTTCATTGGCTGATCATGTAGAAGGATGAATGATCAGCTGACAAAAGCACGCCTGTTCATTGGCTGATCATGTCGAAGGATGAATGATCAGCTGACAAAAGCACGCCTGTTCATTGGCTGGCCATGTAGAAGGATGAACGATCAGCTGACCGAAGCACGCCTGTTCATTGGCTGATCATGTAGAAGGATGATCGATCAGCTGACAGAAGCACGCCTGTTCATTGGCTGATCATGTAGAAGGATGATCGATCAGTTGACAGAAGCACGCCTGTTCATTGGCTGATCATGTAGAAGGATGAATGATCAGCTGACAAAAGCACGCCTGTTCATTGGCTGATCATGTAGAAGGATGATCGATCAGCTGACAAAAGCACGCCTGTTCATTGGCTGATCATGTAGAAGGATGAATGATCAGCTGACAAACGCACGCCTGTTCATTGGCTGATCATGTAGAAGGATGAACGATCAGCTGACAAAAGCATGCCTGTTCATTGGCTGGCCATGTAGAAGGATGAACGATCAGCTGACAGAAGCACGCCTGTTCATTGGCTGATCATGTAGAAGGATGATCGATCAGCTGACAGAAGCACGCCTGTTCATTGGCTGATCATGTAGAAGGATGAATGATCAGCTGACAAAAGCACGCCTGTTCATTGGCTGATCATGTAGAAGGATGATCGATCAGCTGACAAACGCACGCCTGTTCATTGGCTGATCATGTAGAAGGATGAACGATCAGCTGACAAAAGCATGCCTGTTCATTGGCTGGCCATGTAGAAGGATGAACGATCAGCTGACAAAAGCACGCCTGTTCATTGGCTGATCATGTCGAAGGATGAATGATCAGCTGACAAACGCACACCTGCTCATTGGCTGGTCATGTAGTTTTGGTGAGCATAAAATTGCTGAGTGATCGGCTCCAGGTCTTCCGTTGTAAACTGGTAGAGGTGCGGGCGATCATTGACAGCTGTACGGGGATGAACAATGGTGTTAAGGATTGGTCGTCCTCATAGAGCACAAGATCTGTGCCACTCACAGGTTGTACGGGGTGTTGCAGCCGAGTCCCATTCACTTCAATGGAGATAGGTTTTAATACCGGACACAACCCTGTTGGTGCAGTTTCTGGCAACCCCCCCCAAAAGAAAAATCCAACATCCATAAAATCGTTGCTTTATTGGTTAATTGCCAGTGATCGGTCTCCCATTCTGTACTTGATTATTTTTGTGTATCGGTTGTATATTTCTTCTTCACCTGAGCCGGTGCGCCATGTTTTTATGCTGTCACTAAGAGCTGTAGTGACGGCTTGAAACACATCCGTGTTGCGCTATTGTAGTTTTTTTTCCTGCTGGGATTTCAATAAAGTCTCAATAAAGCTGTGATTTTATGGACGCCGGATCCTTGCTGTCTTCTGCGGTTTATTCCGGTCCCGTCCGTGCGTTCAGATAGTGACCCGGTTAATTTCCTTTGTGTGGGTCATACTAAATATATTACAAGGTTTCCCTATTTTTCTGTACAGCTTGGGCCTGTTTTGAGGAACTTGTCCAATTGTGGATCAGACACTATAACGTATGCCATTTGTTTTAGTATACCAATTAGCATAGTATGTTTAAAGCCTAATTATGTGATGCAGAAGTCACTTGTCTGGTAAGGGCTGCAGTTTGTTTCTAAGAATGATCCTGCAGTTAGACTTCTCAGATCTTCTCCATGTGCCTTCACTACATTGTATCACCCTGTCCTCCTCTCCTCCATGTAGTTACTGTGCGGGCCCACCTAACTGGATGGCTGATGACACTCAAGAAGACGTTTGTGCTGGCACCAAGCTCCGTGTTGAGAATAATCGTCCTCATCTCTAGTCTTATTGTCTTGCCTTATCTCGGGTAAGTTTCTTCTTTGTATAACAGCATGGAAAACTCTGACCTTGATTACTGGATTACACCCCCTCCCATCAGTGCGAGCCAATTAATGGTACTGTTAAAGGATATCTTCTTGGTTCTCTACAGCCTGTACTGTATGATAGCTGGTAGCCCTCCCTTTAGCACGTAGGCATAGAAGTCCTGTAGCGGGACCCTCACTGTGCAGCTTGATTGGCATTTACCAGAGAGCACCACAATTGGCAGTTCTGCCATTGGCACCCCGTTCTCTTCATAGATGAGCAGGTTCACACTGAGCACATGTGACAGGCATGAACAAGTTTGGAGATGCTGCGGTAAACTTTATGCTGCCTGCAACATCACCCAGCATATCCTACCCATGTATGTATATACAAAAATGATAAAAAAAACGTTCCGCCCCTAGAAGTAGTTGTCATTTGGCTGCAGAACTCGTCATGCAGTTGCATCTCAAGCAGATACACAAATGATTAGATTTGTGGTGATTAGATTTGTGGTGATTAGATGGACGGTCACCGGAGGCCCTAAAAGAGACTCTCGGAGGCTCCTTGTGTGTAGTGACCTCTTCCGCTTGTGTAGAGCTTGTTGACCACTAGACGCCTCTATGATGCAGAGACGAGACGTCACCCCGTTACTAGAGTCTGAGAGGGGCGCATTATTGGGATGTGAGAAGATGGATGGGTTGTATCCATAAATTGTTCTGACCAGACTGTTAGGAGGTGTTGGAACCAGTGGATGTGTGGGGGCACACAAGGTGACCAGGCTCAGGACGCCCCCTATAGACCACCAGTAGAGAGTAGCGTCTGACCAGACTGTTAGGAGGTGCTTGGACCAGTGGATGAGGGCACACAAGGTGACCGGGCTCAGGACCCCCTACAGACCACCAGTAGAGAGGAGCGTCTGACCAGACTGTTAGGGGGTGTTGGGACTAGTGGATGTGTGAGGGCACACAAGGTGACCGGGCTCAGGACCCCCTACAGACCACCAGTAGAGAGGAGCGTCTGACCAGACTGTTAGAAGGTGTTGGGACCAGTGGATGTGTGAGGCACACAAGGTGACCTGGCTCAGGATGCCCCCTACAGGCCACCAGTAGAGAGGAGCATCTGACCAGACTGTTAAGAGGTGCTGGGACCAGTGGATGTGTGAGGGCACACAAGGTGACCGGGCTCAGGACCCCCTACAGACTACCAGTAGAGAGGAGCGTCTGACCAGACTGTTAGGAGGTGTTGGGACTAGTGGATGTGTGAGGGCACACAAGGTGACCGGGCTCAGGACGCCCCCTACAGACCACCAGTAGAGAGGAGCGTCTGACCAGACTGTTAGGAGGTGTTGGGACCAGTGGATGGGTGATGGCACACAAGGTGACCTGGCTCAGGACGCCCCCTACAGACCACCAGTAGAGAGGAGCATCTGACCAGACTGTTAAGAGGTGCTGGGACCAGTGGATGTGTGAGGGCACACAAGGTGACAGGGCTCAGAATGCCCTCGACAGACCAACAATGCAGAGGATCGTCCGACAAACCTCAGCAGCTCCAACTGTTTTGTTGTCTTTCACCCAGAGACAGGTGGCACCATCATTGCAGGCTGCTGTGTCTGTCGGAACCATTTCCAGACACTTTGCTGAAGGACAGTGATCTCACAGCTGCCATTATGTGTATTGTCTTTGACACCCGCTGTTACCTACGTTTGCAGTGATGTCTTGAATGAATAAACTGGACGCTACGGAACGGGACTGGGTTGTCTTCAGGAATTAATCCAGGTTTAGTTTCGGTGCTGACGACTGCAGTGTTTGTCTCGAGACCTCAGGGGTGAGCGCCTTAATCCTGCCTTTGCTGTGGGGTGGCACACTGCCCCGTGCTGGTGTGATAGTCTGGGGGGCCATGGCATATGACAATCAGTCCCCCCTAGTAGTGGTACGAGGGAGAATGACAGCTCAGCGATATGTTCAGGACGTCCCGCAGCCACATGTGTTCCTCTTATGACGGCTTCCAGCAGGATAATGCTCGGCCGCACAGACAAGGGGGTCACAGGAGCCCCCACAACATTGTCACACTTCTGTGGCGCCTGGTCACAAGATTTATCACCAACAGAACATGTATGGGACCATCTGGAACACCAGCTTCGACAGCCTACGGGTGTGCGTGATCTAGGGGCTCTATTATTGCAAATGCGGAGTGATGTGCCTCCATGTCTGCCCATATCACATCTTGTATCCAAGCTAGAGGTGGTACAACAGGATGCTAGAGCCTCTATGCCTGTCTGTATCACATATTTTATCCAAGCTAGAGGCGGTACAACAGGGTACTTGAGCCTCCAAGCCCACCAGTATCACATCTTGTATCCAAGCTAGAGGCGGTACAACAGGGTACTAGAGCCTCCATGCCTCTCCGTATCACATCTTGTATCCAAGCTAGAGGTGGTAGTACAGGGTACTAGAGCCCCCATTCCCGCCCCATATCACATCTTGTATCCAAGCTAGAGGCGGTACAACAGGGTACTAGAGCCTCCATGCCTGCCTGTATCACATCTTGTATCCAAGCTAGAGGCGGTACAACAGGGTACTAGAGCCTCCCTACAAGGGGTCTGTTCTCCACAATAAATGGTCCTTTTGCTCTGATAGTGTAATCACATATTTCTATCTGCTTTACAATCACACACTTGTTTACAATGGCCATTAGTATTTCTTCATACATGTGTTTATGTATTTATATGTATTGTGTATTTGTATAATGTCCATCTTCTATCTGGCTGTGACCAGTTTCCTTCCATAGTGCACACTGTTGCATATAGATCAGCAGTGCCCATCGGTGCCGCCGCTCTGCCCATCGGTTGTAGAGGCTTGTCTAAAGAGTTGGCTTTTGCACGGAGCAGGAATATTTCAGTTGACTGTCCCATTGCTGAAATCTTCTAGATCGCTCGCTCAACGGCCGGTCAACAAGAGCGTTAATGTCAATGTGCGAGAGTACTCTGCATTTACTGGAAATGGACTCAGTTGCATGATTGTTGTCCGCAGACAATGGGCATTGTGCATGAAGCACTAGAGGCTGTTTGATGAACACGCAGAACTGAACACTTATTTACTGGGAGCATAAATGATCTGTTTACCAGTAACCCTTCTCTCTAAGCGCCACTCATCAATGACCATTAGCAGGTAGTGAGGGAGCATGGAGACGCACTAACTGATGTTGCAGAGGATTTCAGGGTGGTCCTCTGAGGAAGCCTTCTCTCTTGTACTTTGGGGGTCTTTCTAGACTGGTGGTTTCTACTTTAATTTAGGGCGGTTTTACATGCAGCAGATTTAATAGCCTACACTGACTGCCATTTAAGGATCCGGTGGAAGATGATGCTGTTGGTCGGTACATTTACGGGGATACAAAATATTATACTTTGGGGGTTTTCTTCTTTTTTTGCTGCCCTGCTCAAAATATTTTCCCCAAAGAGATTTTATTTTCTGACAGCCCTAACTTTTTTTTATTTTTAGTTTTCCATCAACATCTCTGAGGGCTCGTTTGTTACAAGACATCCCGTTTCTATTGGTGCCAGTTTGGAATACATGCGGCTTTTTGATCACTTTTTTTTATTTCTTGAAAAGCGAAATTCTGTGTTTTTTCTTTTTCTGATGATCACTGTGCAGGATAAATAATGCCTTCGTTTAATAGACCGTACATTTATGGGTGAAGCAATACCTAATGAGAAAAGGAGCGACAAACTTTTATTACCCTTTTGTCAATAATTAATCAAACGTTTTCTTAACTGATTCCAATAGGGGACTAACCAACAGCTGATTGCGCCTGTTGCGGGTGGGTGTCGGCTGTCAGACAGCTGACATCCGCATTGCATGCATGTGGGCTCAAACTCCGATCCTGCTTTATACAAACTCGGACCTCCATGACCCCAACTGTATGTCATGGAGCGTTAAGGGGTTAATATCACTCGTCACAATGCAGATATTTAATGGGAAACCAGAGCTACGAGGATAGCATTGCCTCTTAATGGGATCCATTCTCCTTGATGTTGCTTTAGTCCCCGGACTCCCGGCCATGTAGCGGGTCAGACGCTCGTCTGCAGGATATCTGATGAATTTAGCTTTTGTATGTAATTCTTCATTCTGCTTGTTCTGCGCAGGGTTCACGGAGCCACGTTAGGAGTGGGATCCCTTCTTGCAGGCTTCGTTGGAGAATCCACCATGGTGGCTATCGCATCTTGCTATGTATATCGAAAACAGGTATTGGCATGCATCTCCCTAATGAGTAGTAATAAGGAGTCCCAATCGGTAGGGTCATATTGGGGTATATCGTCACTCGTAGTGCGGAACTATAAGGTTTCCGTCTCTGCCTCAATGGCTCGTTACTCTTCTATTCGCACTTTATAGAAAAAGGCATTTGTTTTAATGGGTAATGTTACCTATAAGTTGGATCTAGGAGCTTCAGTAGGGTTTTCACAATCCTATCCTAGTTGACGAATGTGCTAGGTCCTCATAAGGACTAAATCCTTATATAACGGAATGTAATTTAGGGCTGAGAGCTACTTGTGCAGGTTATGCATTCATCTAAATGGAGCTCTTGGGGACCTTTTACACGGGATGACTTGTTGGGCTCAAATGTCCGAGAGGTCGTCCAGCGATAATCGTTCCTAGGCTTTAACATAGGAACGAGCACTGGCTTAACTATAGGGGACGTGGTTGCACCAGGACACAGCCATGGGGGGAAGGGGGGGGGGCACATAAGGCTTCCCTTCTTTACATAAGGAGCCCAGTACTATGAATAAAGCATTATAGTTGGGGCCCTCTTACAGGTTTTGTATTGGGGCCCAGTAGCTTCAAGTTATGCCTCTGTGTTAAAAGGTTAAGAGACGTTAGGGGCCCCAAGATAAACTTTTGCACCCGGGCCTTTATCTACGCCCCTGGGAACAAGCATTGTGTAGTAAATGGAGCTGGAATGGGTCAGGGATCTTCTGGCCACGCACCTCCATTCACAGTGAACAGGCGACCGTTCATAGGTTTACACGGGTTCAGTTTTCTGCAGCATAAACTGTTGGGGAACCTAACCAATTCCCGTCTGTCGTTCAGTCGAGGCGTGCATGTACAGCGGGAATCTGAATTATGTACCGGCCCGTGTAAAAGGGTCTTTCTATAATCGGTTTCCATCTAAGCTATGGAAGTTCCCTGTACTTCTCTGATAAGTATGCTGTAATGCAGAGTCACAAACTCTATAACTGCTATATATTTGTAAGCCGTTAGCAGGGGCCTCACAAAATAGTAGAATGACATTGTAAAGGCAAAAAAAGGAATTTAACTAAAAATTGATAAAATGTAGCGCTAGCTGAAGAGGAGCACAAATGCCTTATAAACTCTATATGATGCAAGGAACGATCCACCTATGTTTTATTAGCGCTCCACTGCCACTAATAGAGGGGTGAGGGGTGGGGAATGGGGGGGGGGGGGGGGGCAAAGTTGGTACCCCCTACCAACCCCTTTCCTCCCTTCCTCTCTGACACTGATATCTGTCAACGTGGACAAGAGTTGTTGCATTCTTGCTTCCGGAGAGCAGTACTAATACCCCCGTACGTTAATTTTAGACGGCGTACTCGTAGCATTACCATAAATTGCCGCCAGAATCTCGCCTGGTAAAGGTTACTTCTAACGTCTTCCATCTGTCACCCTAGAAAAAGAAGAAGAATGAGGCTGAGACGGCGGTGGAAGGAGAAGACTCGGCCATGACTGACATGCCTCAGAGTGAGGAGTTAACAGACATTGTGGAGATGAAGGAAGATGGCGAATGATATCGGCTGCCCCTCCGCATCTCTTGGTCTCCAAACATTTTTTATTTTCTTTATATGGAAACCTGATTTCCGAAGGCTCCAGTGTTTAGCATACTGGGTATGCTTCCTACAGACGGGGCCCGGCGGAGGCTCACCGCTTTACAGGTACCATGCGTTTGTCTTCCCATAGCATGGACCGGCAGTCAGCAGCATCCTACCGGATAGACTTTGGACATTGACTACATTGAGCTTCATTGGACTATTCCCATTTGTCAACCAAAGCACTAATGTCTGTCTCTGCTGGTAACGAAGCCGCTGTCCCATTTACTAGGTTTTTCTAACCAACCAATGTTTAATTCTGTAGGAATACGGAAGTTCAGTTCTGTGTTCTTACATCTCGTCAACCAACTTTCAGCTCAAAAAGGGATTTATTCTTAGAAACGAGCTACAAAAGCACATAACAACATGGCGACCGCACAAAACGGGAGGAACGTGCTTTTATACCACACTTCGGTCATGAACGCGTCCGCAATATCTTTGTATTTGGATGGAATGCTTACTTTCAGCTTTTAAAAATGTTTGAGAACTTAAACTTAATTCAAAGTGTAACTTTTAGCGACCTTCACGATCCAAATCTACCATTTTTGGAATTACTTTGCTTTAACTTATTGGGTCCTAGTTTAACTTATAAAGTGTATTCTTCATCTCTGTACAGCTGACTTCACAATTCTACTTGTTGCTCCTCTGCATCCATCTATGGTATATCTATACTTCACAAACCATGGACTTAATATACATGATGGTGGAAAAATCGGTTGCCCAACAGATACGTTCCCCCTCCCCCCACAAACCTGGCTGTTGGACGTTGCCAAATATAACAAGCTGGTGGGTTCATCGTGTCGGCTGGTTTGGATTGGGGTATCTTTAGGATCGGCTCTTACGTTGGCAGTTTTACCCAAGAGCGTGCCGTGCCTTGAAAAGAACTGGTGGTCACAAGGATACCGCGACATTGTTTGTTGCGTTGGCAGTATAGATCTATAGGATCACATAATCTGCACTCGGTATTAAAGTGACCATTCAGTCCTGGACAAATAAAAATGGCCGAACCGCTTCTCTGACTACCTGATGTAGACTGGACACCGTTCCAGAGCCCGCTCTATATTCTGGCACAAACAAAGATGGCCGAACCAATTCTCGGACTACCTAATGCGTTGGGAGTCTAAAAGACAACACTACACTCTGACAGGCCGGTGCTGCTCCATGTAGACATCACTGGTCAATCAAAGCAGCATGTAGTGTCTTAAGGGCGCTTTACACGGGGTGACCATCGCTTGAATCCTTGCCGGCTACAGCTAATTTGGACAATAATCATCCTGTGTAACGAGACAGCAGAAATCGCTCATGGTTTTTGTTTGTTTTTTTGTTTTTTAATTCTTAGCAGAGCTAAAAACCAAGGAATTGTCAGGCTGTGTAAATGGGAGACACTCAATGTTTGGGCGACTCCTGTTTACGGTGAATGGAGGTGGGCCACTGAAATGATCCCGGTCCGCTCTGCCTCCATTCACTTGAACGACTATTGCTCCTATGTAAGCACAGAAGTGGTAGCCGGGCGGTAGTCCGTGGGATGCCTGTCCAGCACTTATGGACCCAACAGTCGTCCGGTGTAAAGGGACCTTTAGACTAACGATGCGTACTAATCTACGGTGTGCATCAGGGACTCAAAGCAACGTTACAGACAAAGATGGCTGAACTGCTTCTCTAACTTGTGAACAAACTGGCAAGAGCCTGATGTATTCTCCATCAGTCTCTTCTCTATGTAGCAAGACTCATTCACAATGGCTTGGGATGGCCTCACGCTGCCCGATAACCGCCATAGTCTGGATAATTGCTGCTGTTCCCTGTGTCACACCTTATGTCTTTGAAGACCATAGTGGGAGATGCTTGTGTAGCTCTCTTGGCTTAGTCCAAATCTGTGCCACAGATAGTTTTTCAAGCACCGCTCTCTTGGCCTTCTACATCACTGGCCTCAGTAGATTTTCCCACACAGAGTGGAATGATGTCAGTCAGACTGTCCAATCAACTCACCCAACGCCAGCACCAGCCACCAAAAAACAATGACCAACATTTTAACCCTTTCCAATCCACTGTCTGACGCCTGAAGACATTATGATTTAAGGCTGTACAGCTCTGATGTTGGAAGCCATCCGTCGGGGTTCTCTTACTGTATATTGCCAGCGCCTCTGCTGTTAAAGCCAGTACTCCCCCGAGGTGACACATTGGATAGGCTCTAACCAGCAGATAGCGCCGTTGAATAACGTCAGAAAAAGTGTAAGCCCCCTAGGAAAACCAGGGTACAAATTAGATTGGAAAGGGTTAAAGAGTAGAGATGAGCGAGCATACTCGATAAGGCAAACTACTCGAGCGAGTAGTGCCTTATTCGAGTACCTGCCTGCTCGTCTCTAAAGATTCGGCTGCCGGTGCGGGTGACAGGTGAGTTGCGGCGGTGAGTGGGGGGGGGGGAGGGGGGGAGGGGGGAGGGAGAGAGAGAGAGAGATCTCACCGCCCCCTGCCGACACCCGAATCTTTAGAGACGAGCGGGCAGGTACTTGCATAAGGCACTACTCGCTCGAGTAGTTTGCCTTATCGAGTATGCTCGCTCATCTCTATTACAGAGCGTACACTCATCTCATGCATGAAAGTGACAACAAGAAAAACCCGGTAAACTCGGCCCTCTCACAAACACACGTTATATCGGTGGAAGGAAATAAGTGTCCGTCAGCTCCATGTTATGCCAGGTATGCTGGAGATCAGAAGGTAAAAACCAACTAGTCCAATAACTCGTTGGCTGGATCAGCTGATAATCTTCGAGTCTCATGTTTGTGCCCCGTTACGGCTGTCCTATTAATGTTCCAATATTGTTTTCTTTGTGGTTCGTATTCCCATCCAATTTCAATTTAGTTAAACCATATTGGATGTAAGAACAGGAATGACATCACATGTGAGGAAATCCTGAAAACCGGACCTCTTGGGCGTCCCTGAGGACTGGAGTTGAGAAACAGTGGCCGCTAACTGCCATCTGAGATACCAGAATAAGCTATAATGTGGCAACAGAATTTGAATTTTTGGATTGTTTTTTCGTTAACACCAAAGAAGAAAAATTCTGTCGTGAAAATTAACCCTTTCCAATCCACTGCCTGACATCTAAAGACATTCTGTGATTGAAGGCTGTACAGCTACGATGTCGGAAGACATCCGGCAGGGTATTCTTACTGTAGATTACTGGCCGCTCTGTTGTCAGGGGTCTCTCTAGCCTGTCCCATACCACAGTACTGACTCTAGCCAGCAGATGGCACCATTGTATAATGGCAGAAAGGGAAAGCCCCCTAGGAAACCCTGAATCCAAAATTGTATTAACCTTTTGCAATCCAAAGTTTCTATAGATTTACACATTATTTTACGTACATTTTACTGGATGTTCTTCATATTTCTTCATGAGAATTTTATTTCCCATTGAATGCCAAATAAAGTTTGTAAAAAAAAACAAAAAAACTTTTTAACAACGCCCTAAAAATGTAACAAAATTAGCAAAGTCATCTTGACCTTCGTGTAACTAGTGCAGACAGAATCTGGAAGGGAAGCTCTTGGTCACCAAGCAGATAGATAGCATTTTGGATGGGAGACTCTACCGGAGGTCCGTACGGTGTTAGACGTCTGTAGACCGGATACACAGTAATGTCCGCTCTTCTGTCAAGACCTTTAGCATCTAGAACACTAAAGGGATTTTTTTCTTCCTTGGATGAGCTTGTTCCTTGCTGTTACAATAAGGCATTAGTGTACATTTTCGGGGCAGCGCTTTTATACTCCACTTGTTTATTATCCAGTCATACATTATAGTATACTATTTATTCTGCTCCATAAGTTATTTTTTTTGTGTTCTGGTCAATCATACAGTAAGTACTGCATGTCTTTGGGCTCGTACCGTAGTTTAGCACTTTAAGTTATGTGATGACAACATCATTGTAACTGGAGAAGTTGTACATATTTCTTAAAGCGATGCAATACCTAATTTCTTTGTATTACTTTATTTTTCCTCACAAAGTGGCCAGACGTGTGTGTGGTATAAAATCACACGTGGCGGCACTATGTATCAAACTGTTGTACATACAACCAGCCAATCGGAACGCTTTACATTTTTCCATAGTGTTTGGATGCAAAGCTGAACTCTGGCCGGTG